>NC_045799.1:85085334-85385334 GCF_009873245.2 Balaenoptera musculus
ATGTATTTTATGCCCATTACGTGAAAACTACAATGTTTTCTTATTGTGCTGTTTTTTTCTCATCAGGCAAAAAGTACAAGCAATTAAACCCCCCCCCCCTACAAATCACACATTTTGTGAAATTACAAATGCAAAACCGGAAAGTAGAATAAGGTGTGCGTGATTCTACTTATGCATTATAATTAGACTAGTTCACGGTCTGATCCCTCACTCTCTTGCATTTGGTAATAACTTCCAGTGTGTGAACGTGTGGGCCCCCAGTCTTCATCCGGGCAGCCTCAGGTGTGACCGGTGACGCCTGAATGGAATTTGGGCAGAGCTTCTGGAAGACTTGCTGTCGCTTTCTGAGACAGGCTTCTCGAGGCTGAGCCGAGGCAGTTCTGCACAGACACTCATCTGCCTTGGGCGGCAGCCACCTCTTCCCCCGCCCCGTGTGTCCCATCAGCAGCTGGGCACCCTCAGCCTTCCCAGGCCAGCAAAGCCTGGGTCCCGGACATCTCTGCATCTGGAGCTGGGGGTCAGGAGACCTGGCATCTCAGGGGACCTTGCTAACAGGACCCATCCTGCCTCTTCGATTGTTCCACGTAAAGAACATTGATTTTCAGTCAATGTCAGGAGTTTGTTGCCATCTGAAAGGGCCTCTGAGCTTGGCGTGGTCTTTTCCTTCACCTCCTCCACACCATTCCTTAGTTACCCTGCGGCACGTGGGATCTCGGTCCCCTGACCAGGGATTGAACCCAGGTCCCCTGCATTGTAAGGCGGATTCTTTACCACTGGACCACCGGGGAAGTGCCTACCCTTATGTTTTAACAGTTTTGGAGGTCTTCACAGAGATCCTGGATGGATTCACCTAACAGCACCAGGTAAACTTCGTGTCAAGAGTAGTGCACCTCATTCCTCAAAAATTTTAAAGTAGAACTATTATAGGATCCAGAAATTCCACTTGTGTGTATTTTTTCAGAAGAAAACAAAAACACTAGTTCAAAAAGACACATGCACCCCTATGTTCACTGAGCATTCCTTATAATAGCCAGTGTATAGATGCAACCTAAGTGTCCATCCATAGTTGAATGGATAAAGAAGATGCGTTTTATATATATATATATATATATAGCTATACACACACACACACAATGGACTGTTAGCCATAAAAAAAAAACACAACAAAGAATGAGGGGCTTCCCTGGGGGTGCAGCGGTTAAGAATCCGCCTGCCAATGCAGGGGACATGGGTTCAAGCCCTGTTCCCGGAAGATTCCCACATGCCACGGAGCAACTAAGCCCGTGTGCCACAACTATTGAGCCATGCTCTAGAGCCTGCGAGGCACAACTACTGAGCCCGCGTGCCGCAACTACTGAAGCCCGCTCAGCTGGAGCCCATGCTCTGCAACAAGAGAAGCCACCGCAAAGAGAAGCCCACGCACCGCAAGGAAGAGAAGCCCCCGCTCGCCGCAACTAGAAAAGAGGCCACATGCAGCAACAAGACCCAACGCAGCCAAAAGTAAAATAAATAAATTTTTAAATTAAAAAAAAAAAGAATGAAATCTTGCCATTTGTGGCAACATGGATGGAGCTAGAGGGTATTATGCTACGTGCAATAAGTCAGACAGAGAAAGACAAATACCGTATGATCTCATTTGTATGTGGAATCTAAAAACAAAACAAATGAACTAATGTCACTAAAGAAACAGACTCATAGATACAGAGAACAAACAGGTGGTTGCCAGAAGAGGGTAGGTGGATGAGTGAAATAGGTGAGGGAGATGAAGAGAACAGATAACCAGTTAAAAGAAATGAGTCATGGGAATGAAATATACAGCACGGGGAATACAGTCAATAACATTATAACTTTGTACGCTGACGGATGGTAACTAGATGGTAACTAGACCATGATCATTTTCTAATGTATAGAAATATTGATTATGCACCTGGACCTAACAGAGTGTTGTAGGTCAGTTACAGTTGAATTAAAATTTTTAATTAGAACGAAAAGAATAGTGTGCCTCGTTACCTATAGACACTTAGTCATACAGCAGTTCTCTAGAACATATGCATCCTGTGTAACTGTAACTTTATACCCATGGAACAACTCCCCATTCTCTCCTCCCCCACCCCTGACAATATATGTTTGACTCTTTTAGATACCTCGTATAAGCGGAAACACACAGTTTTGTCCTTCTGTGACTGACCCATTTCACTTATCATCATGTCTTCTAGTTCTGTCCCCGTTGTCACAACTGGTAGGATTTCCTACTAATAAGTCTGAATCATATCCTATGTATATACCACATTTTCTTTACCATTTCTCTGTTGATGAAAATTTGCATTGTTTTCCTATCTTGGCTCTTGTGAATAATGCTGTAATGAATGTAGAGGTGCATATATCTCTTCTAGATATTGATTTCCTTTTCTTTGACTATACAGGCTATATTATATTATATTACATTGTATTATATCATAGTACATTACATTCTATTATAATTATTGTGCTTCCCGAATCTTGTGTGTTTTACAAATTGAAGGTTTGCAGCAGCTCTTTGTGGAGCAACTCTGTTGACACCGTATTTCCAACAGCAGTTGCTCACTTCTTGTCTTTGTGTCATATTTTAGTAATTCTCACACTATTTCAAACCCTCCATCAGCAAAAAGATTACTACTCGCCGAAGGCTCAGCTGATGGTTAGCATTTTTTAGCAATAAAGTATTAGTAATTTGTTTTGTTTGTTTCGGCTGTGCTGCACAGCGCGTGGGATCTCAGTTCCCCGACCAGGGATCAAACCTGCGCCCCCTGTATTGGAAGGCAGATTCTTAACCACTGGACAACCAGGGAAGTCCCCAAAGTATTTTTTTTTAAACATCTTTATTGGAGTATAATTGCTTTACAGTGTTGTGTTAGTTTCTGCTGTATAACAAAGTGAATCAGCTGTATGTATACATATATCCCCATATCCCCTCCATCTTGCGTCTCCCTCCCACCCTCCCTATCCCACCCCTCTGGGTGGACAGAAAGCACCGAGCTGATCTCCCTGTGCTATGCGGCTGCTTCCCACTAGCTATCTATTTTACATTTGGTAGTGTATATGTGTCCATGCCCCTCTCTCGCTTCGTCCCAGCTTCCCCTTCCCCCTCCCCGTGTCCTCAAGTGCATTCTCTACGTCTGTGTCTTTATTCCTGTCCTGCCACTAGGTTCATCAGAACCACTTTTTTTTTTCTTTAGATTCCATAAATATGTGTTAGCATACGGTATTTGTTTTTCTGTTTCTGAGTTACTTCACTCTGTTTCACAGACTCTAGGTCCATCCACCTCACTACAAATAGTTCAGTTTCGTTTCTTTTTATGGCTGAGTAATATTCCATCGTATATATGTGCCACATCTTCTTTATCCATTCATCCGATGATGGACACTTAGGTTGCTTCCATGTCCTGGCTGTTGTAAATAGTGCTGCAGTGAACATTGTGGTACGTGTCTCTCTTTGAATTATGGTTTTCTCAGCATATGTGCCCAGTAGTGGGATTGGAGGATCATATTGGTAGTTCTATTTTTAGTTGTTTTACTTTTTAAAATTTATTTTTATTTATTCATTGTTTTTGGCTGTGTTGGGTCTTCGTTGTTGTGTGCGGGCTTTCTCTAGTTGCAGCGAGCAGGCGCTACACTGTTGCGGTGCGCGGGCTTCTCATTGTGGTGGCTTCTCTTGTTGTGGAGCACGAGATCTAGGCGTGCGGGCTTCAGTAGTTGTGGCATGTGGGCTCAGTGGGTGTGGCTCGCGGGCTCTAGAGCGCAGGCTCAGTAGTTGTGGCACACGGGCTTAGTTGCCCTGCGGCATGTGGGATCTTCCCGGACCACGGCTTGAACCCCTGTCCCCTGCGTTGGGAGGAGGATTCTTAACCACTGCGGAACCAGGGAAGCCCTATTTTTAGTTTTTAAGAACCTCCATACTGTTCTCCATAGTGGCTGTATCAGTGTGACGTTCCCAGCAACAGTGCAGGAGGAGGGTTCCCTTTTCTCCACACCCTCTCCGGCATTTATTGTTTGTAGATTTTTTGATGATGGCCATTCTGAGTGGTGTGAGGTGATACCTCATTGTAGTTTTGATTTGCATTTCTCTAATGATTAGTGTTGTTGAGCATCCTTTTCACGTGTTTGTTGGCAATCTTATATCTTCTTTGGAGAAATGTCCATTTAGGTCTTGTGTCCATTTTTGGATTGAGTTGTTTGTTTTTTTGATATTGAGCTGCGTGAGCTGCTTGTATATTTTGGAGATGAATCCTTTGTCAGTTGCTTCGTTTACAAATATTTTCTCCCACTCTGAGGGTTGTTTTTTTGTCTTGTTTATGGTTTCCTTTGCTGTGCAAAAGCTTTTAAGTTTCCTTAGGTCCCATTTGTTTATTTTTGTTTTTATTTCCATTTTTCTAAGAGATGGGTCAAAAAGGATCTTGCTGTGATTTATGTGATAGAGTGTTCTGCCTATGTTTTCCTCTAAGAGTTTTCTAGTGTCGGGCCTTACATTTAGGTCTTTAATCCATTTTGAGTTTATTTTTGTGTTATGGTGTTAGGTAGTGTTCTCATTTCATTCTTTGACAGGTAGCTGTCCAGTTTTCCCAGCCCCACTTATTGAAGAGGCTGTCTTTTCTCCACTGTATATTCTTGCCTCCTTCATCAAAGTTAAGGCGACCATATGTGCATGGGTTTATCTCTGGGCTTCCTATCCTGTTCCATTGATGTATATTTCTCTTCCCTAAAGTATATTTCAATAAAGGTATGTACGTTGTTTTTTTAGACACAAGGCTATCACACACTTAACAGACTACAGTATAGTGTAAACGTAAGTTTCTCATGCACGGGTACACCAAAAAATTCATGTGACTTGCGTTATGGCGGTATTTGCTTCATTGCAGTGTTCTGGAACTGAAGCTGCAATGTCTCTGAACTGGGCCTGTATACCCAGAAGTGGGATTGCTGGATCATGTGGAATTTTTATTTAAAAGATTTTGAGGAAACTCCATACTGTTTTCCACAGTGCCTGCACGATGTTACATTCCTGCCTACAATATGCAAGGGTTACGATTTCTCTACAACCTTGACAACTCTATGTTTAAAAAGAAAGAAAAAATTGTAGCCATTCTAACAGATGTGAGGTAATATCTCATGATGATTTTGATTTGCATTTCCCGGATGATTAGTGACGTTGAGCACCTTTTCATGTACCTGGTGCTGTGTTAAGTATTCCTAACACACATACACAGACACAAAGGGATAGAAGGAATCTTTTGGAAGTGATGAGTATATTACCGTGATGGTGGTGATGGTATCACAGGTGTGTGCATATGTCCAAACTCATCAAGTTATACAAATTAAACCTGGGCTGGATTTTGTATATCAGTTATACGTAAATAAAGCTGTAAAAGCCCAGCAACAAGTGGTGTGTTTCCTGAGCCGGTGAAGCCCAGGTACATCTTTTCTCCTCTCCCAGGGGTGAACCCACCCAAGCAGCCATTGAACTTGGCTCACTTTCCGTTTCTTTAGTTTCCCCTTCTATTACTTTTGTGTTTTGCTTTGTTTTCAGACTACAGCTAAGTGCTTCCCTATTTGTAGCAGCAGTGATTCTGAGTTTGGCTCTGTCGTTTGAAGACTTTTGATGGTCTCTCCAAAGCGATTAAGTTTCTACAGAGCTAATCTCAGTTAGGTGAGAGGTGACAGAGGATCTGGTTTGATAGTCTTTTCTTAGTCTTTTCTGTTCGTCTATTTGTCTACTTTTTTTTTTTTTAAATAGTATTAGTCATTTTATTTTTATTTATTTATTTATTTATGGTTGTGCTGGGTCTTCGTTTCTGTGCGAGGGCTTTCTCTAGTTGTGGCAAGCGGAGGGCCACTCTTCATCGCGGTGCGCGGGCCTCTCACTATCGCGGCCTCTCGTTGCGGAGCACAGGCTCCAGACGCGCAGGCTCAGTAATTGTGGCTCACGGGCCCAGTTGCTCCGCGGCATGTGGGATCTTCCCAGACCAGGGCTCGAACCCGTGTCCCCTGCATTGGCAGGCAGACTCTCAACCACTGCGCCACCAGGGAAGCCCCTATTTGTCTACTTTGACAAGCTCAAATCAGTTAAGAATCTCTTGCCCAATGGGAGGAGAACGGCTCTTTAATCTCTAGACTGGTGAGTGTTTATTCCTGACCCATGTCTAAGACTTTAGAACTGAAGGTAAAAGTTCCATTTCTCTGTATGTCTGTGTGTCTGTAATTCAGAAAGGCCTTTACCTCTGACAGTGTGAGTATGTAATGTTTTTCTACTTCTGGATCTATTAAAGTAGATTGTAGAGTCTCTTAAATTCAAGGGTTTCTGTCCTGATTGGCTTACAAAGATACAAATGTGCTTATAAAAATTATGTATCCCTAAAATTCTCAGAGAGAAAGAATTTGAACTTCTGATACTTTAAATGTGCTAGAAAAGTATTCTTACGGAAATCAAGTCAGGGAATTCCCTGGTGGTGCAGTGGTTAGGACTCGGTGCTTTCACTGCCAGGGTCCGGGTTCAGTCCCTGGTCAGGGAACTAAGATCCAGCAAGCCTCTCGGTGCAGCCAAAAACACAAAGAAACAAAAAAATCAACTCAGAAATTTGAAGACTTCAAGTTTACATAATTTAGGTCAATCTTTGGCAAATGAAGCTAGTTTAATAGTTTTGGTTTAATACAAAGTTACTCCTATCTTATTTATCAGTATTAGGCATACATTGAAAACAATTCTACTTGGGTGTGTTCTTCCTAAATTTATATAGGTGTACCCATCAAATAAGCTAACATTACTTCTACTTAATATTTAAGGTTATGAAAAATGTAAATTTGTGTTTAGCCACATTTAATGATTCTTCTGACAAACTTTATTTCAACAGTAACTATGTTTTGTACTGTGTTAGCTTGTCGATACATTCCAAGATCTTTAGTTTACGTAAACCCTTGAACTGATATTAAATTGTGTTACTGACTGGATAATCATTGGATACCGAGGTCATTTCTAAGCAAGACAGAAACCTGAAACGTTGATCACTAAGCATAATCTCAAGTTCTGTGCTCTTGCTGCATATTTTTATTTGTTACCTAGAGGCTATATCTGTGGGTGTGTTAATGAATGTGTTTGTCTCTGGCACTTGGAGAAGTTGTGTAAGGGATGTTTGTGGCTTCGTAATGTTGTGTTACGTGTGTTCATGAGCTCTGCTAGCCTACAGTGCTGGTGTGTGATGGGCAGTTGTCAGTCATTCACTCCTAGTTTTCTTTGTGCAATGGAAGTAACTTTGGTTCAAAGTTGTTATGAATATAATATGAATGAGGCTTGAGCAATAGTAATGTTATCGGCTGGAACAGAACTCAGGTGCAGCTGCTCATCGCTCAGAAGTCAATGTTCCAGAGACAAGGGTTGGTGGAAGAAGAAAGATGCTTTATTCAGGAAGCTGGCAACGTGGGAAGATGGTGGACTAGTGTCCCCCAAAGCATCTCCCAGTTGCCAGTTAGAGGGAAAAGGGGTTTATAGGGAAAAGACGGGAAGTCTCTGGGCTGTGCAGGTGGGGGCTACATGCAGAGTAGCACAGTCAGCTCTGACCATCATCTTGACATTGGTCATGCAGTGGTGTGGTCAGTGTCATGTTGATTGTTTCCGGCACAGTTAATCTTCAAGTCCAGTGTTGGTTTGTTCCCATTTCCTTGAGGCCAGTTCCTGGAATTGTGTAAGCCATTGGTTCAGGTCTGCTCAAGATGGAGCAGCTTATGTCATAGCTCCAGTCTGGTCATCATACAGTTAGCTCTCTCCTCTTGTAGCGGTTTTAGTATCTGCAAAACAAGTCAGGAATGTGTCTCTGACACTGTTACTTATGTCCTTGGGGAGGAACTAAAGATTCTGTGACTGCTGTTGTCCTAATCGTGAACTGCTTGAACCTGTTGTTTTGTGACTCAGGGGAGGCCTGGGAGACTGCAGCTGTTTTACAAGCAAGAGGCAGGGGACATGGAAGGGCCCTGCAGGGTCCTGCTTGGTTCCAGCAACCGAGAGGTACAACTTTGTATGCAAGATGATGAGATGTAGTTTTGTTTATTAACAGGAACAAAAATAGTTTGGTCCTAAAGTAAAATGACCGATTGTTCCAGCACCAGAAAGAGGATAGTGAAGGACACCACCTGAATGAATCTAGAAAGTTGTAGGAGATTGGTGGAAAGGGAATTGTATTGGTCTCAGCCGAAGGCGGCTCAGTTTTGATGTTTATTGCAGAGATTTTCAAAAAAGAGCTTATGGTTCTCTTAAGTATCAAATATTATATTGATGCAAAGCTGGAGTTCGGTTTTCTCTCTGTAAAAATGGTATATTTTTTCGTGGAGTATTGGTCTCCTTAATAAGTGGTTGGAAAAGTTGTTCTCTAGATCTGCCTAAACAGCAGAGATTCTGTATCTCACAGGAAGAGCTTTCTGCCCCTAGTTCTGAATTCATCCGGCCGCCTTATTTTCTTGAAAATAAATGCACAGGGACTTCCCTGGTGGTGCAGCGGTTAAGAATCCGCCTGCCAGCGCAAGGCACACGGGTTCGAGCCCTGGTCTGGGAAGATCCCCCATGCTTTTAGAAACTAGAACACGGAGAGAGTGAGGTCATATGAAATTTGAAACGCTAAATATTGTCATAGTTTTAAGCAGTTTGAAGATTGCTGGAAGAAATGATTTGTCATTCATTCAAGTAATACGCATTTGATGAATACTTGCAAAAAGTAAACAGTAAAACATCCTCTAGAGCCCGCGAGCCACAACTACTGGAACCCACGTGCCTAGAGCCCATGCTCCGCAACAAGAGAAGCCACCGCATTGAGCAGCCGACACACCACAACGAAGAGAAGCCCCCGCTCACCGCAACTAGAGAGAGCCCACGTGCAACAGCGAAGACCCAACGCAGAGAAAAATAAATAAATAAATAAATAAATAAATAAATAAATAAATGTATTTTAAAAAAAAGAAAGAAAATAAATGCACAACAAAATTTCTGCGTTTCTGAGAAAGTTAAGCTTCCTTAAAACTGTGTTCCTTTTGGTCTGGTTTTTTCTCTTTAAAGTGTACTGTCAGGAATTCCCTGGCATTTCAGGGGTTAGGACTGTGCGATTCCACTGCTAGAGGCCTGTTTTTGATCCCTGGTCAGGGAACTAAGATCCCACAAGCTGCGTGGCGCGGCTGAAAAAAACAGCAAAGACAAAATCATCATACTTTAGCCGTTAAACGAAGTCCAGGGCCTTTAGTTGCTCCTCAAGGGCTATCAGGTAATATTCTGAGCTAGGTCCTTGGAGCTGTTTTGCAGAGACTGAAACCCCAGCAGGTGGAAGAAGTTACCTGCATGCTGCCCACAAGCACGCAGACCCCAGACCCGTTGGAAGCAGAAGGCTGAGGATGTTGAGTCCCCGCTACCTCACCACCGACCAATCAGAAGAATGTCCGTGAGCTGATCACGCACCCTGTAACCCTGTCTTCAACATGCAGCCCCTTTCTCTTTTCCCTATATAGTCCTCAAGCAAAACCTCAGGAGGGGAGAGTAGGTTCTTTGGGACGAGTCCACCTTCCCCCCTGGGCTGCCGGCTTCCTCAGTAAAGCCGTGTTTCCTTTTACCCAACACTTGTCTCTCAGTATTGGAGTCCTGAATGATGCAAGATCTGCCTCATCTTCTGCAGTTTTTCCTCCATGAAAAATAATTCAGGATTATTTTTCAGAGTTAAGAAATGTGGTTGGATAATCACAGCGCCATTAAGCCACACCTCGTTGGGCAGCAAACAGGCGAAGCACACTGGTAATGACCACACACATCGTGATTGTGAGAAGACTTTCCTCTTTATTATATTTCCCCAAAAGCTGCATTGCACGGTACTCTTTAATAATCTAAAATAACATACAAACTTGTTGAGACAAGTTAAAAACTTACGACTGAATTCCCACAATTCAGTGATGAGAACTAAAAATATACAAATTTATGCTTACAAGAATTGGGAGGAAATACCCACCTAGCTATAAGTAGAATGGAAATATTATGTAATAGATAAAATGTATATTATGTAATAGATAAAACCAAAAATCTCTCTTGAAAATGTGAATAAAATTGTATATAGGTGTAAATATACAACAGCTGTAATACTCATCACAAAACTTGGTGGGAATAAGATGTTTCACAATGAAGACTATTTCAAAACTATTTAAAATACATCTATAAATATAAAATATAAAAATACAATAATTTTATAGGTGACATTTTCAAAATAAGCCAGTGAAAGTTAAGTCATCAGTCATGACCGTGTGGCTCTAATTATATATTTTAAAGTTATTCCCTCCTGTTCTGAGCCCCCTACACGCCACCTTCAAATGCTTCTAGACTGGGGCAAAGAAGTGTGTAAAAAATGGGACCTCCAGTGTTCATCTCAGGGGAGATTTGAATGAAATGATCTGAAAATTGGGGTGGCGCCTTCCAAAGGGATGGAACGTGACAGAACCCTGATTTCTTATTGTCCTGCCACAGACTCCTAGAAGCACGCCCCGCTCCCAGGAGTGTGACACGAAAACTCTCTTGAGCTCGTTCTAGAAGACGCTGGGTTCTTCCCGATCATCTGCACAAGAGGCTTCTCCCTCCCTCCCTCACAGCTGTCGTCAGCGTGTGGATTGACCTCCTGTGCAACATCCTCATCTCTCCTGGGCTCTGTGATCTGGAAGTGAGAGAAGGAGCAAGGACGTCAGATTTCAAAGTGGCAACTGTCCAGATACAAAGGTTTTCACATTGTTAGTTCTCACCAGAATTGAGACTCATTTATGATTGCAGTTTTCTCTCAAATTCTCCATTCGGAGCCCCAATCCTGAACCATTCATTGTTTTCAAGTGCGATTCTTGGAGTTTGGTGAGCCTGACTGCAAAAACTACTGAATACACCTAAGGCCAGGCCCAGTCATCTGCTTTATAGCCAAGACTCCAGGTGATTCTGCTCAGGGAGCTGGCATTTGGAGAATGCTGCTTTAGTCTTAACTCACCTTGGTCCTTTGGCACCACTTAAATTCTGAACTTGGAACCACACTACAGACATCACTGACCGGTCAGCATCGTGGACCAGGAGACCTGCTGCCTGATCCCTAATCCTAATCCTGGATCCTAATGTCTATTTTATTATTAATTTTTAATTGACTTATTTTCTTTATTTTATTTTTGGCTGCATTGGGTCTTTGTTGCTGCGCGTGGGCTTTCTCTAGCTGTGGTGAGCGAGGACCACTCTCCGTTGCTTCTCATGACGCGTCTCTTGTGGCGGAGTACGGGCTCTAGGCGCACAGGCTCAGTAGTTGTGGCTTGCGGGCTCTAGAGTACAGGCTCAGTAGTTGTGGCTCGTGGGCTCTAGAGCGCAGGCTCAGTAGTTGTGGCGCACGGGCTTAGTTGCTCCGCGGCATGCGGGGTCTTCCCGGACGAGGGCTCGAACCCGTGTGCCCTGCGTTGGCAGGCGGATTCTTAACCACTGAGCCACCAGGGAAGTCCCTGGATCCTAATGTTTAAATAAAAGTCAGTCCTAGACTTGGTTAGTGTTATGGGCTGAATGTTTGTGTCCCCCCAAATTCTTATGTTGAAATCTTAAAATCTTAACTGCTAAGGGGCTGGTATTAGGAGGGTGGGGGTCTTTGGGAGGTTATTAGGTCATGGGGTAGAGCCCTCATGAATGAGATTATTGCCCTTGTAAAAGAGACTGTGCTCTGTTGTTTACAAGCCACGCAGGCTGTAGTATCTTGTTAGGGCAGGTCGAACGGACTAAGGCAGCTGGTTTGCAAGATTTCAACCAAATGTTTGCTCAGTCCTCTGCCCACATCTAGAACTCTAATGTGTCCATTGTAATAAGCCATGCTGAAGATGGCATTCCTTAACCTTCACTCGTTCTGATAAACCGTCTTGACCATAAAGTTGAGGGGGAAAAGGTGAATTGTACAAGAGGAATCATTGGTCCAGAAGTGGTGAGTCAGGGGAAAGAAAGAGTCACAGGTGATCTGGCCGTAAGCAATTGGAAAGTAAATTTGGATGAAAATAAAGCTAGTCATAATTGGTCTTTTCTTATTGAACGTGTAGGCTGTTCCATCTAATATTCTGTTTGTAGACATTTACTTTGTGGTAGGTAAGTCCTAGAACCCATATCCCTGAGGGATGTAAGGCCAAAAATGAATTAAAAAGAGAAACTCGAAACACCGTATATGGAAAAAAGTCACCATCTCATCAAAGCTGTGATTTGGACCCAATTGCTTTGGGTGAAATGACTTCAGTGAGACCCATGCGTCTGTGGCAGACTGGTTTCCCCGAGGTCTGGCGCCCACGGGCCCCACGGTGCTGGTGTGTGTGTGTGGCTGTGAGGCCGCGGCTGGGCGCTGAGTCGGCGTGTGGCTGTGTGCCCGGCTGGCCCCCTTCACAGCGTGAGAGGTGATGTGGGTCCAGCAGTGGGATTCCTCCGATTTCCTCAGTAAGCAACGTGTCATTCCGCCCGCACCTTTGCGGACGCAGACCTACCTTTGCGCAGGCCGATGACCTCAGGCCTGCGTGGTCCTGGGGCCTCTAGGGCAAGAGGGCGCGATCTCTTCCCCACACCCAGAGCTCTGGATCAAAAGCCTGGATCTGGAAAGACAAACAGCCCCTGGAAATGAGGATGACGCTGCCTCCCTGTGCCCCGCGTCCGGTTCTTTCTCGTCCGTCCCCAGGTCCCAGACCGAATCCCCCATGATCCCCACCTCCTCTCCGGCCCTGCCCCTCCCCCAGACCGCCACAGCCCACCCACCTGCTCGCACTCTTCCCGAGTGACCCTAGCGTTCCAGCCCATGGAACGGATGAACTGGAGACGCAGTTTGTGGAACAAGGGACGCTGGGAGCGGTTCTTTCCATAGAGGAATGAAAAGATGGCCTGTTTGGGGGCCTGGTTGTCCTCTTCCATGTCGTTGGCCACATAGCTGGGGAAAGACATCAGGTGGCTGTCATCAGCACAGGAAGGGCCTCCACTTGTGATCAGCTTCCCAGAAAAGAGGCAGGCTGAGCATCCTGACACGACCCACCCAGCCCTGCCCAGCGTCCCCGAGAGCTGCCCAGTCATCAAGGCGCCACTGCCAGGCAGGACCTTCGCAACGGTGCCTCTCACACCTTGATGCTGCGGACAAAATCCAAACCCCCTGTTCCCTTCAACTTGTTGTGTGTGCACACACCTCTCTCCCTATGTTGTAGGTGTATGTACAGTTCCTGAGGGCAGGAGCTGATCTGATCTATTTCTGCATTCATCCCTCTCCTACCAAATGACACATTTAGGGCTTGGTTCATCTTGATGCATTAATTCAGCAGCCTTTTGTGAATCTCTGTTCCCATCACCTCATATTCCCCAGCGTGTAGGGTGTACTTTATAAGGTTTCATTAGATGAATGAATGAATGAATGAATGAACATTTTATCTCGTAGCCAAATGCAATACTGATTACCTCGAAGACTCACAATAACAAACATTCGCAAAATGAAAAGAATTGTGCTGAGTGTTTTGGGAATGCATTGACATTTTGACAAGACCTGCCTTCCACATTGTGTCTAGTCTAATGGGACTGGGGAAGGGGAAGGGGGGAGATAAGAAATGACTGTAATGCAAAGCATCACATTCTAATACGATTTTAACTAAAGTGCCTCTGGGATGCAGAAGTTAGGGAGATCAGGCATCGTGAAGGTTTTGGTGTTTGAACCCACTTTAAGGATAGGGTCATTTTCTTCAGGTAAACGTGTGGGAAAGATCCCTGGACAGAAAAGCACAATAGAAACGTAGAGGGCAGGGTATTTGGAAGGAACAGTGACACAAAGGAATAAAGTATCAGGACAGTGTGATGGAGATTGCAGAGAGAGTTGAATTCCAACCCAGAACTCTGGCCTTGATTTGGCACGTAATGAGCCAATGACATTGTGTGAAGCGGTCAGACCTGGGTTTTGGAAGGACATTCAGGCAAATAGAGCCGACTGGCTTGGGAGACGTGGAAGAAACATCAGTGGGGAGCATTTTCTACCAGGTCCGCGCTATGTGATAAGGGCCCCGATTGTGGCATTTGTCGTGGGAACGCAGAAACGGAAGATAATCACACTTGGTGCTGATGTGGGAAGACCCGAGACCGGAGAATCAGAACCGGAAGCGTCTCAAGTCTGTTTACTTGTGGGCAGGATGGTGTCAGTTCTTTCTTCCTCTCCTTTTAGGAAGGTTTCGTGTTTTGCTTTGTTTTATTCAGTGTTTTAATTGACATTAGGGCAGTTTGTTTTGACAATGAATGGTATAAAAAACATAACTTCGTTTGAAAAAGAAACCACTCTACCGTAATCCTGTCATTTTCACAGCCAGAGTAAACGGTACAGAGGGGTTTAAAAAAATAGATGAAAGGTCAGAGCCCCAGGTCTCTCCCTGCGCCCTCCCAGGGTGTTGAATATTGATGGAGGGGACGGAGCAAGATACTCACAGAGCTATAAAGAAATGGATTCTCTGGAATTGCCAGGAGAAGAGCCCGGCCCGGCTGAAATAAGCTATCACCATCGACAGGAGATACTGATGGAAAGAGGGAAAAAAACGTAGGAGAGAGGTCACATCGTGGAAGAGGAAAAACAGTGGGATAAGGGAGCAGGGGACGAGGAATGGGTGGTGCCACTTGGAGAAGAGACCCCCGTGTTGGGTGAGCCTGATTATTTGTGGGAGGGGAGAGGACAGAAGGTCAGAGTTTGCGACGCTCCAAGGATGGGAGGCTGTGGGTTTGAGGGCGTGGACTTAGGGCCGCTGGCACTGGACGGTGTTTGATGAACCGGAGCCAAGGCGAGTCCCCAGGAGCTGAGAGGAGAGGGGACTTAGGCAGCAACCACCAAAGGGGCACACCTGGGGCTCAGATCCCAGAGGGGACCTCGAGGCCCCTGGAGGGAAGTGTTGACAAGGCATCAGGTTGGGAGGGGAGTGGAAACGTGGGTGTAGAAAGCACCCCGCGTGCCCACCCAGGACAGGCGCTGGAGCAGGAATCCATCTCAGTGGGGGACTTACCTTGTCAGATACTTGCAGGTTTTTGTCCCAGGCGAGGAATTTCCTAATGACGGGATCCTCTGGGAAAAGAGGGCAGATGTTTGCCAGTGGGAACAGGGCTGTCGTGGGAGCATTCCAGAGCCAAGAGGGAGAACCACGCCCCCCCTGGGGAAATGCCAAGATGTGGCCCAGGGTGAAGCTGATGGGAAGAGGGGAGGGAAGACCATTCACTGTGGGAGGAAAAGGGGTGACTCCCCTTCTAGGGGGGCCGAGTGACAGGGAGTGATGCCCCTTCATCATGCATTCACGTACCAGTGCAGAGGGCATGGAGTTACTCACAGCCAATTTCTCAATTGACAGTCACGTCAGGGGGCGAAGGTGGCTTGTGTTGCCCCCCACCCCCTCCCGCCGTCCCACGCCAGTAAGATTCAAAAGGCCAGTAAGAGCTAGAGTCTCAGGGGTACAGTTGAAACCAAGCGAACCTAATCCTGTATCATTTCTAAATCTAACCCAGTCTTGTATCATTTGTGAGTCTAACCTAATCCTGTATCATTTATGTGTCCCCTGTGTCCTTTATCCGTAGACAGTCCGCCAGGGACGGAGAGCGCACCAAGTAGCAGGGAATTCTTTTCCATTGGGAAAGTGTAGTCATTGGAAGTTTTTGTTTGTTTGTTTTTCAAGTATAGGATTGGAGGGTGCTGGGCGGGGTGGGGGGCGTGCTGGTCCTTACCGAGCATCCTGTTGAAGACCTCGTGGTGCTCAGGCAGCACTGAAGACACCCGCTGTCGCTTGAGCTTCATCTTGAGCCCACTCAGCGACTCCACGACCCAGGTGTCCTGGGCCTCAGTGGCCGGCTCGCCCTCCTCCTCCTCCTCTCTGAACGCCACTGACCTCTTCCTCTTACAGCCAGGGCGCTGAGGCGGGGAGCTGCAGCCGGCCCAGGGGGCTGAGAAAAGACAAGAGACTACAATAGGACGTTCTCGTCTTGGGAGTTCAGCCACTGGTGACCACCCAACCCCACCCCGACTCCGCCTCCCCCCCGAAACACCCCTACCCTTTCCAGTCTCATAGACCTCTGACCTTGCCCCAAGTCATCTTTCCATCTTTCTCTGTCCATATCTACCTATCCCTCCCCTGACTCATTTTGTCATTTTTCCAGCTTCCTGTCCTGAAAACTCCTTCTCATGGTAGATAATTTCTCCCACTAGGAAAAAAGAAGAAAAAGAACCCTCCCCTTGTTTCCTCTCTTCCCCTCTCTCATCCTTGGATCTCATCTCCTAACCCTCTTTCTTGCTTCCCAGGTTTTCCGTGTCCCCAGCTCCTGTCCTCTCCTCCCTCAATCCCTGGCTTTCCGACTGTCTCCCTTCTTTCATAGGCACCTGAGGCAGGCGCTCCTTCCCGACCTCTGTACCCTTTCCTCCTTACTGGTCAAGCCTCTGAAATTCCTTCTCGTGCCAGCTCCCTCACCTGACGGTCCTGGGCTTTCTTCGTTGACAGTCACCTCCAGGGGGTACCCTGAGGAGCTGGGCTGGGAGTCCTGGTCCTCAACCTGGGAACTCGGTTGACGATTGGCCATGATTTCTCCCAAACTCTTCCCTTCCTCGACGCCTAGACTCTGCTTTGTCCCAACTCTTCTTCTGGACTTGGGCAAAACACAAGTGGTCGTCCCTTCTCCAAGCTGCGGGGCAACTGGCAGTGGAGAAAAGCTCTGGCGAGATGCTATTGTCCACCTCTGCTGCCGAGCGCCACGGAGTCTGGTCCTTCCAATCAGGAAGGTCGGAAGCCTGTGACGTCATCATGGGTCATTCCAACCTGGCAACCAGTTTGAATGAAAACACAAGTAACTGTCAGACCTATGTGTGCGCTTGTCCCAGAGATCAGGGGTAAATGGTATCTCCTGCCACTGACCCAACCTCTGCCCGTCCTCCAAAACCCCCCTCAAGGTGTCCGGACCCCTCTTTACCGCTTCCCAGCAGGTGCGCTGTCCTCTCCCTGCTGGACTCTCCCCCTCGCTCGCATTCCTTTTCCACGGCCTGGTGGGAGAGTGGGGAAGAGGGACAAGGAAACTTAGGGGAAGCAGCAACGGTTAAGCCTTATAAGAGTGAGATAGGTATGTAAAAAAAGATCCCAGGTGCACTGGCTGACTGGATTGAAAAGTTACGTTAAAACACGCAGTTTGGCAAAGCGCTTCTGCTCAATGTGTACTGACACTGTGTTCAGAATTCTGTACTGGGGGAGCACACGTCCGCCACCCTCAGGCACCTTTGAGTCCAAGAGCCATTTTGAGAAGCTAAAATCAGAGAGAAGTACAGGTGCTCACGCACCCTTCAAAGGGGGTCTACAAACAAACACAAAACAACAAAAAAGGGCACCTTTGGATTTCACGAAGTCCATGGATTGTCCAAAGCCTACCCTCGATTCCAATTAAGAAATTCTAGTCTACTTACCAAAATTTTTTTTTTTAAACATCTTTATTGGAGTATAATTGCTTTACAATGGTGTGTTAGTTTCTGCTTTATAACAAAGTGAATCAGTTATACATATACATATGTTCCCATATCTCTTTCCTCTTGCATCTCCCTTCCTCCCACCCTCCCTATCCCACCCCTCTAGGTGGTCACAAAGCACCGAGCTGATCTCCCTGTGCTATGCGGCTGCTTCCCACTAGCTATCTATTTTACGTTTGGTAGTGTATATATGTCCATGCCACTCTCTCACCCTGTCACATCTCACCCCTCCCCCTCCCCATATCCTCAAGTCCATTCTCTAGTAGGTCTGTGTCTTTATTCCCGTCTTGCCACTAGGTTCTTCATGACCTTTTTTTTTTTTCCTTAGATTCCATATATATGTGTTAGCATACTGTATTTGTTTTTCTCTTTCTGACTTACTTCACTCTGTATGACAGACTCTTAACTCCATCCACCTCACTACAAATACCTCCATTTCATTTCTTTTTATGGCTGAGTAATATTCCATCGTATATATGTGCCACATCTTCTTTATCCATTCATCCGATGATGGACACTTAGGTTGCTTCCATGTCCTGGCTATTGTAAATAGAGCTGCAATGAACATTTTGGTACATGACTCTTTTTGAATTATGGTTTTCTTAGGGTACATGCCCAGTAGTGGGATTGCTGGGTCGTATGGTAGTTCTATTTGTAGTTTTTTAAGGAACCTCCATACTGTTCTCCATAGTGGCTGTATCAATGTACGTTCCCAGCAACAGTGCAGGAGGAGGGTTCCCTTTTCTCCACACCCTCTCCGGCATTTATCGTTTGTAGATTTTTTGATGATGGCCATTCTGAGTGGTGTGAGGTGATACCTCATTGTAGTTTTGATTTGCATTTCTCTAATGATTAGTGTTGTTGAGCATCCTTTTCACGTGTTTGTTGGCAATCTTATATCTTCTTTGGAGAAATGTCCATTTAGGTCTTGTGTCCATTTTTGGATTGAGTTGTTTGTTTGTTTTGATATTGAGCTGCGTGAGCTGCTTGTATATTTTGGAGATGAATCCTTTGTCAGTTGCTTCGTTTACAAATATTTTCTCCCACTCTGAGGGTTGTTTTTTTGTCTTGTTTATGGTTTCCTTTGCTGTGCAAAAGCTTTTAAGTTTCCTTAGGTCCCATTTGTTTATTTTTGTTTTTATTTCGATTTTTCTAAGAGATGGGTCAAAAAGGATCTTGCTGTGATTTATGTGATAGAGTGTTCTGCCTATGTTTTCCTCTAAGAGTTTTCTAGTGTCGGGCCTTACATTTAGGTCTTTAATCCATTTTGAGTTTATTTTTGTGTTATGGTGTTAGGTAGTGTTCTCATTTCATTCTTTGACAGGTAGCTGTCCAGTTTTCCCAGCCCCACTTATTGAAGAGGCTGTCTTTTCTCCACTGTATATTCTTGCCTCCTTCATCAAAGTTAAGGCGACCATATGTGCATGGGTTTATCTCTGGGCTTCCTATCCTGTTCCATTGATGTATATTTCTCTTCCCTAAAGTATATTTCAATAAAGGTATGTACGTTGTTTTTTTAGACACAAGGCTATCGCACACTTAACAGACTACAGTATAGTGTAAACGTAAGTTTTTCATGCACGGGTACACCAAAAAATTCATGTGACTTGCGTTATGGCGGTATTTGCTTCATTGCAGTGTTCTGGAACTGAAGCTGCAATGTCTCTGAGCTGGGCCTGTATACCCAGAAGTGGGATTGCTGGATCATGTGGAATTTTTATTTAAAAGATTTTGAGGAAACTCCATACTGTTTTCCACAGTGCCTGCACGATGTTACATTCCTGCCTACAATATGCAAGGGTTACGATTTCTCTACAACCTTGACAACTCTATGTTTAAAAAGAAAGAAAAAATTGTAGCCATTCTAACAGATGTGAGGTAATATCTCATGATGATTTTGATTTGCATTTCCCGGATGATTAGTGACGTTGAGCACCTTTTCATGTACCTGGTGCTGTGTTAAGTATTCCTAACACACATACACAGACACAAAGGGATAGAAGGAATCTTTTGGAAGTGATGAGTATATTACCGTGATGGTGGTGATGGTATCACAGGTGTGTGCATATGTCCAAACTCATCAAGTTATACAAATTAAACCTGGGCTGGATTTTGTATATCAGTTATACGTAAATAAAGCTGTAAAAGCCCAGCAACAAGTGGTGTGTTTCCTGAGCCGGTGAAGCCCAGGTACATCTTTTCTCCTCTCCCAGGGGTGAACCCACCCAAGCAGCCATTGAACTTGGCTCACTTTCCGTTTCTTTAGTTTCCCCTTCTATTACTTTTGTGTTTTGCTTTGTTTTCAGACTACAGCTAAGTGCTTCCCTATTTGTAGCAGCAGTGATTCTGAGTTTGGCTCTGTCGTTTGAAGACTTTTGATGGTCTCTCCAAAGCGATTAAGTTTCTACAGAGCTAATCTCAGTTAGGTGAGAGGTGACAGAGGATCTGGTTTGATAGTCTTTTCTTAGTCTTTTCTGTTCGTCTATTTGTCTACTTTTTTTTTTTTTAAATAGTATTAGTCATTTTATTTTTATTTATTTATTTATTTATGGTTGTGCTGGGTCTTCGTTTCTGTGCGAGGGCTTTCTCTAGTTGTGGCAAGCGGAGGGCCACTCTTCATCGCGGTGCGCGGGCCTCTCACTATCGCGGCCTCTCGTTGCGGAGCACAGGCTCCAGACGCGCAGGCTCAGTAATTGTGGCTCACGGGCCCAGTTGCTCCGCGGCATGTGGGATCTTCCCAGACCAGGGCTCGAACCCGTGTCCCCTGCATTGGCAGGCAGACTCTCAACCACTGCGCCACCAGGGAAGCCCCTATTTGTCTACTTTGACAAGCTCAAATCAGTTAAGAATCTCTTGCCCAATGGGAGGAGAACGGCTCTTTAATCTCTAGACTGGTGAGTGTTTATTCCTGACCCATGTCTAAGACTTTAGAACTGAAGGTAAAAGTTCCATTTCTCTGTATGTCTGTGTGTCTGTAATTCAGAAAGGCCTTTACCTCTGACAGTGTGAGTATGTAATGTTTTTCTACTTCTGGATCTATTAAAGTAGATTGTAGAGTCTCTTAAATTCAAGGGTTTCTGTCCTGATTGGCTTACAAAGATACAAATGTGCTTATAAAAATTATGTATCCCTAAAATTCTCAGAGAGAAAGAATTTGAACTTCTGATACTTTAAATGTGCTAGAAAAGTATTCTTACGGAAATCAAGTCAGGGAATTCCCTGGTGGTGCAGTGGTTAGGACTCGGTGCTTTCACTGCCAGGGTCCGGGTTCAGTCCCTGGTCAGGGAACTAAGATCCAGCAAGCCTCTCGGTGCAGCCAAAAACACAAAGAAACAAAAAAATCAACTCAGAAATTTGAAGACTTCAAGTTTACATAATTTAGGTCAATCTTTGGCAAATGAAGCTAGTTTAATAGTTTTGGTTTAATACAAAGTTACTCCTATCTTATTTATCAGTATTAGGCATACATTGAAAACAATTCTACTTGGGTGTGTTCTTCCTAAATTTATATAGGTGTACCCATCAAATAAGCTAACATTACTTCTACTTAATATTTAAGGTTATGAAAAATGTAAATTTGTGTTTAGCCACATTTAATGATTCTTCTGACAAACTTTATTTCAACAGTAACTATGTTTTGTACTGTGTTAGCTTGTCGATACATTCCAAGATCTTTAGTTTACGTAAACCCTTGAACTGATATTAAATTGTGTTACTGACTGGATAATCATTGGATACCGAGGTCATTTCTAAGCAAGACAGAAACCTGAAACGTTGATCACTAAGCATAATCTCAAGTTCTGTGCTCTTGCTGCATATTTTTATTTGTTACCTAGAGGCTATATCTGTGGGTGTGTTAATGAATGTGTTTGTCTCTGGCACTTGGAGAAGTTGTGTAAGGGATGTTTGTGGCTTCGTAATGTTGTGTTACGTGTGTTCATGAGCTCTGCTAGCCTACAGTGCTGGTGTGTGATGGGCAGTTGTCAGTCATTCACTCCTAGTTTTCTTTGTGCAATGGAAGTAACTTTGGTTCAAAGTTGTTATGAATATAATATGAATGAGGCTTGAGCAATAGTAATGTTATCGGCTGGAACAGAACTCAGGTGCAGCTGCTCATCGCTCAGAAGTCAATGTTCCAGAGACAAGGGTTGGTGGAAGAAGAAAGATGCTTTATTCAGGAAGCTGGCAACGTGGGAAGATGGTGGACTAGTGTCCCCCAAAGCATCTCCCAGTTGCCAGTTAGAGGGAAAAGGGGTTTATAGGGAAAAGACGGGAAGTCTCTGGGCTGTGCAGGTGGGGGCTACATGCAGAGTAGCACAGTCAGCTCTGACCATCATCTTGACATTGGTCATGCAGTGGTGTGGTCAGTGTCATGTTGATTGTTTCCGGCACAGTTAATCTTCAAGTCCAGTGTTGGTTTGTTCCCATTTCCTTGAGGCCAGTTCCTGGAATTGTGTAAGCCATTGGTTCAGGTCTGCTCAAGATGGAGCAGCTTATGTCATAGCTCCAGTCTGGTCATCATACAGTTAGCTCTCTCCTCTTGTAGCGGTTTTAGTATCTGCAAAACAAGTCAGGAATGTGTCTCTGACACTGTTACTTATGTCCTTGGGGAGGAACTAAAGATTCTGTGACTGCTGTTGTCCTAATCGTGAACTGCTTGAACCTGTTGTTTTGTGACTCAGGGGAGGCCTGGGAGACTGCAGCTGTTTTACAAGCAAGAGGCAGGGGACATGGAAGGGCCCTGCAGGGTCCTGCTTGGTTCCAGCAACCGAGAGGTACAACTTTGTATGCAAGATGATGAGATGTAGTTTTGTTTATTAACAGGAACAAAAATAGTTTGGTCCTAAAGTAAAATGACCGATTGTTCCAGCACCAGAAAGAGGATAGTGAAGGACACCACCTGAATGAATCTAGAAAGTTGTAGGAGATTGGTGGAAAGGGAATTGTATTGGTCTCAGCCGAAGGCGGCTCAGTTTTGATGTTTATTGCAGAGATTTTCAAAAAAGAGCTTATGGTTCTCTTAAGTATCAAATATTATATTGATGCAAAGCTGGAGTTCGGTTTTCTCTCTGTAAAAATGGTATATTTTTTCGTGGAGTATTGGTCTCCTTAATAAGTGGTTGGAAAAGTTGTTCTCTAGATCTGCCTAAACAGCAGAGATTCTGTATCTCACAGGAAGAGCTTTCTGCCCCTAGTTCTGAATTCATCCGGCCGCCTTATTTTCTTGAAAATAAATGCACAGGGACTTCCCTGGTGGTGCAGCGGTTAAGAATCCGCCTGCCAGCGCAAGGCACACGGGTTCGAGCCCTGGTCTGGGAAGATCCCCCATGCTTTTAGAAACTAGAACACGGAGAGAGTGAGGTCATATGAAATTTGAAACGCTAAATATTGTCATAGTTTTAAGCAGTTTGAAGATTGCTGGAAGAAATGATTTGTCATTCATTCAAGTAATACGCATTTGATGAATACTTGCAAAAAGTAAACAGTAAAACATCCTCTAGAGCCCGCGAGCCACAACTACTGGAACCCACGTGCCTAGAGCCCATGCTCCGCAACAAGAGAAGCCACCGCATTGAGCAGCCGACACACCACAACGAAGAGAAGCCCCCGCTCACCGCAACTAGAGAGAGCCCACGTGCAACAGCGAAGACCCAACGCAGAGAAAAATAAATAAATAAATAAATAAATAAATAAATAAATGTATTTAAAAAAAAAGAAAGAAAATAAATGCACAACAAAATTTCTGCGTTTCTGAGAAAGTTAAGCTTCCTTAAAACTGTGTTCCTTTTGGTCTGGTTTTTTCTCTTTAAAGTGTACTGTCAGGAATACCCTGGCATTTCAGGGGTTAGGACTCTGTGCTTCCACTGCTAGAGGCCTGTTTTTGATCCCTGGTCAGGGAACTAAGATCCCACAAGCTGCGTGGCGCGACTGAAAAAACAGCAAAGACAAAATCATCATACTTTAGCCGTTAAACGAAGTCCAGGACCTTTAGTTGCTCCTCAAGGGCTATCGTGTAATATTCTGAGCTAGGTCCTTGGAGCTGTTTTGCAGAGAGTGAAACCCCCAGCAGGTGGAAGAAGTTAACTGCATGCTGCCCACAAGCACGCAGACCCCAGACCAGCTGGAACCAGAAGGTTGACGATGTTGACCTCACATTACCTCACCACTAACCAATCGGAAGAATGTCCACAAGCTGACCACACACCCCTCAACCTCCCCTCCCTCACCCCACCTTTTTGTAATTCACTTTAAACATTTTTTAAATTTTATTTTGGGAGTATAGTTGATTTACAATGTTGTGTTAGTTTCCGGTGTACAGCAAAGTGATTCAGTTATATGTATACATATATCTATTCTTTTTCAGATGCTTTTCCCATTTAGGTTATTACAGAATTTTGGTTTATTTTTTGTTGCGCTGTGTGGCTTGCAGGATCTCAGTTCCCTGACTAGGGATTGAACCGGGCCACGGCCGTGAAAGCCCAGAATTGTAACCTCTGGGCCACCAAGGAACTCCCTAGGTTAATACAGAATATTGAGTAGAGGTCCCTGTGCTATACGGGAGGTCCTTGTTGATTGCCTGTTTTATATATAGTTGTGTGTATCCGTTAGTCCCAACCTCCTGATCTGTCCCTCTCCCCTACCTTTCCCCTTTGGTAACCATAAGTTCGTTTTCTATGTCTGTGTGTCTGTTTCTGTTTTGTAAAGAAGTTCATTCATATCATTGTTTTAGATTCCACATAGAAGTGATACCATGTGGTATTTGTCTTTCTCTGTCTGACTTCCTTCACTTAGTATGATAATCTCTAGGTTCATCCATGGTGCTGCAAATGGCACTATCTCATTCTTTTTATGGCTGAGTAGTATTCCATCGCATATATGTACCACATCTTCCTTATCCATTCCTCTGTCGATGGACATTTAAGTTGCTTCCATGTCTTGGCTATTGTAAATAGTACTGCTATATATATTGGGGTGCATGTGTCTTCTTGAATGATTGTTTTCTCTGGGTATATGCCCAGGAGTGGAATTGCTGGGTCATACGGTAGCTCTAGCTTTAGTGTTTTGAGGAATCTCCATCCACAGTGTTCTCCATAGTGGCGGCACCAGTGTACATTCCCACCAACAGCCTCACCCCATCTTTAAACACCTTTCCCTGAAAGCCATTGGGGAGTTGGGGCCTTTTGAGCCCTAGATACCTGGACTCCTTGCTTGTTGACCTGCCGTAAACGCTGCACTTTCCTTCACTGTGACCCGGTGTCAGTAGATTGGCTTTAATGCGTGCGGGCGAGTGGACCCAAGTTTCGTTCAGTAACAGCATGTTTGGAGACAAGCAAAACTATCACCTCTCCTCCTGTCTTTTCCTCCTGTGGATGCAGTTTAATATAACAACGGCTGTAGCTCTAGTGCAGAAATGTCAGTAGAGTGAAGCAGAAGTGCTTTGTCAGTACAATCCTTTTGGCATGAGAGTCACGTGGAGAAAATATTACAACACAGATGCCTGGACACAGCCTCACAGATTCTAATTCCACAGCACTGAGCTAGGGCCTAATTTTAACTTTCTCAATTGACCTGCTTCTGATTTGGAAATCTCTGGGTGGGATGTGCCACCCAGGCTGGTGCAGTAGGGGGTCTTCAAGGCGTCACTGAATGACATAAGCGGGAGGGAGGTGAACCGTGACCTGGATTTAACACAGGCAGCCTCTGGCAGGGCTGTGGCCAGGCCATGGGTCCACAGCTGAGCGGACGTCTGTGTCAGCCTCCAATCCTCCTGCCAACGGGTCCGTGACAACCCCTCCAGCAGCCTGGTGCTGCTGTGGATAAGCAGCCCTGGGGGCGGAGTTCAGCCCAGGCACCTACCTAGTACATACATACTGCATGTGCTGCTGAGGAAGCGGCCCTCTCCACCAGGAAGCCTGGAGCACACCCTCCTGTACAGCCCTCAGAGGGGCCCAACCCTGCTGACACCTGCATCTCAGACTTCCAACCTGCGAAAATGTCGGACAGTGCATTTGTGTTGCTTAAGCCCGCCAGTTTGTCGTACTTTGTGACGCAGCCCAAGCAAACTGCTACGACCTGTATTTTGAAGACGAAGGAATTCACATGTGACGGTCACTTTCCTGTTTCCCCTGCCTTTATTTTTATTTTTAAAAAATATTTATTTCTCTTAGGCTGCGTCGTGTCTTAGTTGCGGCACGCGGGCTTAATTGCCCCGTGGCGTGTGGGATCTTAGCTCCCGGTCCAGGTCCCAGGCTTCGAACCCACGTCCCCTGCATTAGAAGGTGGATTCTTTACCACTGGAACACCGGGAAAGTCCGTCCCCTGCCTTTAAATTAAGACGTGTCCCTGAGCTTCAAAGAAGCACCTGTCCTTTTCTGTTAGATGAGAAACTTGAATTTTCTTCTTAAACGTTGCATTTCCTGGTTGTGGTAGATGTGTTAGTGTTGAAAAAAATGGTTGAGAGACTTTAAGAGGAGAATGCTTTACAAATCCTGAAGATGGGTGCCAGTTATCTTGATAAAATTGGTATGTTAAGAGACCAAACATAAACAGGAGAAAACAGAGGCAACTACTTAGGAAATGAAGGATGGGAAAGGCTTCTTCCAGTACAGTGTCAAAGCAGATGAAAAGTATGAAGTGAAAGATTTGAACACAAAATATGTTTTTAAGTGTCTGTATAACAGAATGTGAGAGTAAAAAATTAAGTTAAAAAGATAAAGAACAGGGATTGACAGATACACACTTGTATATGTAAAATAGATCAACAATAAGGACCTACTGTATAGCACAGGAAACTATGTTCAGTATCTTGTAATAACCCATAATGGAAAAGAACCTGAAAAAGAATATATATATTCTTACATAAGTACATGTAACCAAATCACTTTGCTGTACACCTGAAACATTGTAAACCAGCTATACATCAATAAAAATAGATAACTGACAAAAGAGGGAAAATATCTGTATTTAATAGAAACACAGATACAAGAAGAGAAAGCTTTATATTGTAAATATCCATATATATGAAGAGATCTTAATGAAACCAAACTAAAAGGTGGCCATTGCTGCTTCTAGTCAAGGTGAAATCACAGGGTCCAGGTTTACCCTCCTAGCTTAAACAACTTTAAAAGGGGGAAATGTATGAAGTGACGGTTTTTCGCCTTTTGGAGAGAGGGGTGAGTCGTGAGAGACATCAGCTCCCCGCTGGACACCCTGTTCATTTGGATGACTCCGTACTTATTCCCCCCTTTTTTTAAAAAAAATTACTTATTTATTTATTTTTTGGCTGCTTTGGGTATTTGTTGCTGTGCGCGGGCTTTCTCTAGTTGCGGCGAGCGGGAGCTACTCTTTGTTGCGGTGTACAGGCTTCTCGTTGTGGTGGCTTCTCTTGTTGTGGAGCATGGGCTCTAGGCGCACGGGCTTCAGTAGTTGTAGCACGCGGGCTTAGCAGTTGTGGCTCGCGGGCTCTAGAGTGCAGGCTCAGTAGTTGTGGCGCACGGGCTTAGTTGCTCCGCGGCATGTGGGATCTTCCCGGACCAGGGCTTGGACCCGTGTCGCCTGCATTGGCAGGCGGATTCTTAACCACTGCGCCACCAGGGAAGCCCCTTATTCCCTTCTTTCGAGCATTTCCTCAAGACAGCTTGTAATAGAAATACTTCCAGAGAGTGTCCAGGGCAAAGTACAGGGCAGGGGGCTGGGGAGCCCAGCATGCCTCTGGGCTGAAGGAATAGAGTGAGGTGTTGAGGTGGGCACAGCAGCTGGGGTTCACAGGCCACCCCAGTCTTCTGCTGAGACCCGGTCAGTGCACGTGGGTGAGGTGAGAACTGGAGGCCTGGTGGCGGGCTGACGGGCGCACTGCCCACCCAGGGTGCTTCCAGGGTACTCAGTGTAGCTGACGTCTTTACCTGGTGACAATGGAAAACGCGAGAAGTGCACCCTGGAGGTTTGCCAGGCTCAGGCTCAGAGGAGGCGTGGTCGCTGTCATTCCCACACAAGCAGCATTTCATCGGTGGGAATTCAGGCAGAGGCCACAGTCAGCAGCAGCAAGAACCGGAAAAGACCATTCCTGGCTCTGAGCAGCCACTTCCAAGAGCAATTGTGTAGAAGCACACAGTTTGTGCAGGATTAATTTAATGTGGCACTTCAGCTGGGGAAATCAGGAATGGGTTATGTGCTTATTCATTTGGATGAGTCATCACTTCTTATTTCCATTTTTAGAGGATTTCCTCAAGACGCTTGTCATATAAATACTTCCTCTGTCCCTTTCATAAGTATCTAAATCTTTTTCAAAGCTAAATCAGTCTCTTGCCAGCATTACAACCCAGGAATGTTTTTGTTAAGGACCTGAGAGCTATCTACTTTATGTCTCTGTCACCAGGGGAGTTTAGGCTAGGTGTTAGGCACTTTGCTCTGAGCTGTAACTACCTGCTTGTCATAACAGACAGGAGAAGTTGTCTTTCTTCTTTGGATAAAGGGTATGAACTAGCATGGACCAGTTCATCACAAGATGACCAGGTGAATTTAGGATGTACTCTGAAAGAATGTATGCCATTTTTTGGTGTTGTCAAGTCTTTTCACATGAGACAAGTTCCCGTTTATCTTGAGGACATGTATGCAACAGATTTTATCTGCTGAGCTATTAAAAAAAAAGGTGAGGTTGATTTCATTTGCACAAACATTAGTGGTTCGCCTGTGGTCCATAGCACAGTCTGGTTGAATGGCTATTCCACAGTAAAACCGTTTTCTTTATTTGTACATTCGTGGAGAGGATTTTCTCGGTTGCCAGGAGATTTAATTTTCATTTTTATTTTTTTTGTTAGTTAATTACTTCATTAATTAATGAGACTGCGCTGTGCAGCATGCGGAATTTTAGTTCCCCAACCAGGAGTCAGACACGTGCCCCCTGCAGTGGAAGCTAGGAGTCTTCCACTGGACCGCCAGGGAAGTCCCTGGAGATTTTATTTTTAACTTTTCCTCTAGCAGCTTTTAAGAAACAGTTGGCCAAGAACAGTTATATTATTTCACCCCCAAAATAGTGATAACTCATTACCCTTATGATTCCATTTTTGAAAAATGATGTTTTTACCTAACATAAACAATATCCTCTTTAAGAGGTAAGATCCCAGGTATGTGTTTTCTGTTTTCGGTTTGTGTATACCTTCTGATTTTTGTACAGTTTTTAATGCGTTGGTTGTGTAATGTAAAAAGCTACAATTTCCATTTTCATTTCCTTCTGTGGGTAATATTAGTTTGTATCGTGGCTGGTCATTTATTGTATCCTAGGATTTTAATGAAAGTTGTAGCGTTTCAGTTAAGCGAACATGATGCACTCCTTCCTCTCTGCTGGTGGTGGGGGAATCTCAGATGTAACCCGAAATGTCTGAGGGCAGGGCAAGGACCAGGGACCCTGGAGGCCATCCCACAGCCCCCACTTGAGTCCACACCTTTCCTTGATCGCTAACAGGAGTGAAGACAAATGGGCCATTGAGTCCCTGGTCCAGGCGGCCCACCCTCGCAGCACAGCAGTTCTTCACCGCCAGATGTGCTGGAGACACTTATGACGCTCCCTAACTTGACGGCGCGGAGACTTCTGGGAAATAGAGTCCTGGTGCTTGTCCCGCTCTCCAGGCGGGCTTTGGCAGGCGGATTTCGGGCGTCCCCCTGCGCAGGTGCGCCTCGCGGTTTGTGCGTGTTGGCGCACGCGCACCGTTGCCGCGCCGCCCCCGCTTCCAGTGCGTGCCCAGGCCCCTGCTGGTCGTCGTTCTCAGGTCCTGGCGGCTGGCGGGTGAGGATTGCGGGGCGTGCGGGGCTGGACGCCGTCCGGCCGGGCCGGCAGCCAGCGGGCGCGGGCTGTGCGGGCGAGGGTTCGCGTGGGCCGGGCGGAGGCTGGAACGGGGACCCCCGAGCGCGAGCCGCGGAGCCCGCGGGCTGGGCCGCAGGGGCCGGGCGGGCGGCGGCGGCGCAGTGCCCGACCGTCTGCGGCGCGCGGCAGAGCGAGGTCCCGGGAGGGACGTGGGCCTGAAGGGAGCTTGTGCCGTAGGCCCAGAGCCGGCTCCTCGGGCCCAGTGGCCTCGTGAGGCGGAGAGGAGGGACCCCAGGAGAGGAGCGCGCCGGAGGAGCAGCCGCCGGTCCGGAGTCTCGGGAGCCCGGGGCTGGTCCGCGAGTCCCGACGGGGTAGGTGGTGCGTCTTCGGGCCTGCAGGCGGTTGTAGACCCTGCGGCCCTTGGAGAGCAGGGCTCCTGTGAGCCCGCCCCGGGCCCCGCGGGAGAGCGACCGGGAGGGTTTGACCGCTTCCTGGAGGTGGAGGGGTCGAGCTGGAGGGCAGGGCCGGCTGCTCTGAATGGGGCTCCCCTGGGACTTGTGAGTTCCGGGTGTCCTGGGGGAGCAGGGGCCACAGGCTCAGCCGGGACGTGCCGCGTCCACCCCTCCCTCCAACCCCCATCCTCCTCGTCCTCCTGCTGTCGCCGTGTCGGGCTCTCGCACGTGTCTCTCAAGGCCCATCAGCACGTTGGTTGTCTAAGCTAAGCGTCCGCTGCCCCCCTGGGTTGTGCCCCGTGGAATCGCACAGTGTAGTTAGTGCAGGATGAGTCTGCAAGGCTTCTGTCCTGCTGCCTCGGTTGAGGAAGGAAGAGATTGGGCCTGAGGAGGGAGGTGACTTGTCCCAGATCCTCACCGGGTGTGCACGTGGGGTCGCTAACAGGACTCAGAATTCCTAGGGCAGGTGTTCTGTCCACTTCAAATCAAAAGATGTTTTTGAGCGTCGCACTTAAGTTTGTCCAAATAATTGAAAGAGTGAAACGCACCTGAGTATATCCCTTTATCCTGGGTATCCTGTGGATTTTCTGCTCTGAAGTTGTTAGCAGAGTTGGTGAGAAGAGATAAACTAAGCGTTTTTTAATCTCATATTTCACGACGGAGGTTTATTTTAATAGGATTCAGCGTACACTGACTACTGAAAACAAAGTATCCCCTCAGTTACCACAGTCACGTGGGAGTTACAGACCTGAGGGTGGTTGCTCCCTCCTCATTCTAACAGGCCCTTGTGAAGGTGAAAGGGCGGGTCTCCCACAGGTGTCTCTTGTGGAGCGCGGGGCGGGTGCTCGTGCACCCCGAGCCGCTTCAGTCGTAGCTTCACTGCCTGCGTTTTTTTCCTTCTCCAGGTCCGCCTCCACTGTCACAGTCCTGCACGTTGTTCCAAGAGCAGCGGAAAATGAATCAGTCTCCGGTGAGTTTTGCTGTTTACGTATTGACTTGCTGCTCTTGTTTTGTAGTAACAGCTTGGGAGGCGAATAGTTCAAAATTTAAAATGGGAAAGTCGGACTAGGTAAAAGATGTGGTTAGACAAAGCATAGAGGAGCAGGTCAGTACCAAGTGTTTCTGGGAAGTTCTATGCGTAGATCCCACGATCCAATACCCTCTAGCTCCATCCGTGTTGCCACAAATGGCAAGATTTCATTCTTTTTTTTTTGAATTTTAAAAGATTTTTTTATTTTACTTTTGGCTTCGTTGGGTCTTTTTGTTGCTGCATGCCGCCTCTTTTCTAGTTGTGGCAAGCAGGGGCTTCTCTTCCTCGCGGTGCATGGGCTTCTCATTGCGGTGGCTTCTCTTGTTGCAGAGCATGGGCTCCAGGTGAGCGGGCTTCAGTAGCTGTGGCTCGCAGGCTCTAGAGCATGGCTCAGTAGTTGTGGCACATGGGCTTAGTTGCTCCGTGGCATGTGGGAATCTTCCGGGAACAGGGCTTGAACCCATTTCCCCTGCATTGGAAGGCGGATTCTTAACCACTGCACCCCAGGGAAGCCCCTCATTCTTTGTTTTTTTTTTTTTATGGCTAACAGTCCATTGTGTGTGTGCGTGTAGCCATATATATATATATATATGACGCATCTTCTTTATCCATTCAACTATGGATGGACACTTAGGTTGCATCTATACACTGGCTATTATAAGCAATGCTCAGCGAACAAAGGGGTGCATGTGTCTTTTTGAATTAGTGTTTTTGTTTTCTTCCGAAAAAATACAAGTGGAATTTCTGGATCCTATAATAGTTCTACTTTAAAATTTTTGAGGATTGAGGTGCACTACTCTTGACACGAAGTTTACCTGGTGCTGTTAGGTGAATCCATCCAGGATCTCTGTGAAGACCTCCAAAACTGTTAAAACATAAGGGTAGGCACTTCCCCGGTGGTCCAGTGGTAAAGAATCTGCCTTACAATGCAGGGGGCCTGGGTTCAGTCCCTGGTCAGGGGACCGAGATCCCACGTGCCGCAGGGTAACTAAGGAATGGTGTGGAGGAGGTGAAGGAAAAGACCATGCCAAGCTCAGAGGCCCTTTCAGATGGCAACAAACTCCTGACATTGACTGAAAATCAATGTTCTTTACGTGGAACAATCGAAGAGGCAGGATGGGTCCTGTTAGCAAGGTCCCCTGAGATGCCAGGTCTCCTGACCCCCAGCTCCAGATGCAGAGATGTCCGGGACCCAGGCTTTGCTGGCCTGGGAAGGCTGAGGGTGCCCAGCTGCTGATGGGACACACGGGGCGGGGGAAGAGGTGGCTGCCGCCCAAGGCAGACGAGTGTCTGTGCAGAACTGCCTCGGCTCAGCCTCGAGAAGCCTGTCTCAGAAAGCGACAGCAAGTCTTCCAGAAGCTCTGCCCAAATTCCATTCAGGCGTCACCGGTCACACCTGTGGCTGCCCGGATGAAGACTGGGGGCCCACACGTTCACACACTGGAAGTTATTACCAAATGCAAGAGAGTGAGGGATCAGACCGTGAACTAGTCTAATTATAATGCATAAGTAGAATCACGCACACCTTATTCTACTTTCCGGTTTTGCATTTGTAATTTCACAAAATGTGTGATTCGTAGTGGGGGTTGTTAGTTGCTTGTAGTTTTGCCTGATGAGAAAAAAACAGCACAATAAGAAAACATTATAGTTTTCACTTGTAATGGGCATAAAAATACATGCACTGTTGTTGATTGAAAACAGCATTATTGTGAATGTTCCAAATGATTTTCTATTTGGTGATGGGTTAAGTGGCTTGCCCACGTTCACTTTTATGAAAAGGGAAGATTAGAAAATTGCACTCTTCTTGCATTTTAAACTTTAAGAAAATGGATTTCAGAAAACCTGGATAACAAATTAAGAAAGCAATCAGAACTGCAAATATTTAGGGGTTTTAGGTTCGTTTCAAAACACAAGGGAACAACCCATGACATATGTGTCTTAAAAGACCACTTGGGGGCTTCCCTGGTGGCGCAGTGGTTGAGAATCTGCCTGCCAATGCAGGGGACACGGGTTCGAGCCCTGGTCTGGGAGGATCCCACATGCTGTGGAGCAACTAGGCCCGTGAGCCACAGTTACTGAGCCTGCGCGTCTGGAGCCTGTGCTCTGCAACAAGAGAGGCCGCGACGGTGAGAGGCCCGCGCACCACGATGAAGAGTGGCCCCCACTTGCCGCGATTAGAGAAAGCCCTCGCACAGAAACGAAGACCCAACACAGCCATAAATAAATAAATAAATAAATACATACATACATACATACATACATACATACATACATACATACATACATACAATTAAAAAAAAAAGACCACTTGGTACAGTAAGATTCCACAGACGGCCTTGTAATCACAGAACGCAGCACTGGTTACACGTTTCCCACAAGCCATGTTCTCAGCGTGAGGCTAACAGGGTCGGCTCACTCCCCTGCTTGGGGGCAGAGAGCACGGGTCTCCTTTGCTTTCTGAGATTCCTTTCATGAGTGGCTAGAAAGCTTAAGCACTGGAATTCCATTAGAGAAAAGGAGTATTCCTCAGAGGATTGTAAATGACAAACACCCAAGAGGACTTTAACAGTGGCATCCGTGTGTCAGAGATCTCCCACGCATGGCTGGGGCCCAAATGACACAGAACAGGCCCAAGGGCCGCAGTCCTAGGATGCCGCTCCCTAACCAAAAGAGTCCTCTCGCTAGTCAGGGAAAAAGAAAGGTGTTCTCAGACACACACAGCCTCCAGAGACAGCAAGTGAGGACCCCACCAGCCTGGCCTATCCCAGGAGAGTGGCTGATGCAGTGCCCAGAACCAGAAAGGGGAACTAAGAACCAACAGAAAGGGAACCACGAGACCGACGCATTTCTCCCACCTCCCCCGCCTCCCCCCGCAAAGAAGCTGCACTCCAGTACTGACCACGGAGGGTCTTGTCAACTAGGAGTCTTACCCACACAAACGTGTTGATTTTGAGAAACTTTTCAAATGCATAGTATTCAACCTCTCAAAGTAAAAAAAAGTAATGAATTTCATAGTAATGCTGGAAAATACAGGAAAAAGACAATAAAACTTGGAAAACAATGTTTACTAACATGACCCCAACTGGAAAAATTTAGAAACATTTAAGAGGACTCTGTAAGTCAATAAGACAAGGAAAACAAAACAGAACAAAACAAAACAAAACAAAAGAAGACAGTATTGGGTCAGGAAGACGGGCAGTGGACATGAACAGGCCCTTCATATAAACACAGAAATACACCGGTCTGAAAAGACCACGGACTGAAGAATTCCAACTACGTGACATTCTGGAAAGGGCAAAAATACACAGACAGTAGCAAGACCAGCAGCTGTCGGGGGCTTGGGGGCATTGGGGGGGATGAACAGGTGGCCCCCAGGGATGTTTCGGGCACTGAAATGGTACTGGGTGGCACTGCAGTGGTGGCTGCAGGTCATCACACGTGTCCAAACCTGAACAGCAGGACAGAGAGTGAGCCTTGATATAAGCTACAGACTCCAGGGGAGAACTAGGTGTCAGTTCTGATCCACCACTGAGAGGACGCGCCACACAAGCGCGAGATGCTATCAAGGGAGGGAACCCAGAGGGACGGGGACAGGAAACTGCTGTCTGCTCGACTCTCCTGTAACCCTAAAACTGCTCTAAAATCTGTCTATCAGTTAAAATGAAGAAACAGCTTCTAAGCACCTGAAAACGCTCTCAACCTCATTCGCGATTAAGGAAAAACCCCAAGGGAACAGTCCATACCGTTTACCGGGGCCTAGGACCAGCGGGAACACGCCGTGGCCTTGCCCCTTCCTGTCGGGCATCGCGCTGGAGCCCAGAGTCCCCCTGACTTGACTCACCGCACCCCACCCCGCGTTTCATGCCGTCCACAGTCTCTACACATGACATCTTTTGATCAGATGACTCACTGTCCCAATTACAAGGTTTCACTTTCTCCACAGGATGAAAGCAAAACCAGCACACGGGGGAGGCTCTTCAGTCAACCTCAGGGTCCGCCTGCATTCACGTCCCGCTGTTCCTGACAGGAGGCCCACATCCTAAGGAAGGAGGTCCTTACCAGCACCTCAGGAGCCTCATCCAGCCCACCTCACGCTGCTCTGAGAGCCTCGCCAACCTCTGCAGCTACCCAAGTCCTGGTCACGTGAGGGCCGTCACCCTTCCCCGAGTCACTGAGCCACGTGCTCTGACAATGCATTTAAAACCAGGCTCTCGGACTTCCCTGGTGGCGCAGTGCTTAAGAATCCGACTGCCCATGGTGGGCACATGAGTTAGAACCCTGGTCAGGGAAGATCCCACATGCTGCGGAGCAACTAAGCCCGCGAGCCACAGCTACTGAGCCCGCGAGCCACAACTACTGAAGCCCGCATGCCTGGAAGCCGTGCTCCGCAATAAGAGAAGCCACCACAATGAGAAGCCCGTGCACCGCCACGAAGAGTAGCCCCCGCTCGCCGCAACTAGAGAAAAAAGCTCGCGCGCGGCAACAGAGAGACAACGTAGCCAAAAACAAATAAATTAATACATAAATGAATAAAAATTAAAAGAAAGAAAGAGAGAAAAGCAGGCTCTGCTTTGTCAGCACTCTGGAGTTCCCTACTTACCGACGGGCAGGATTCCCGTCTTCTCCTGTAATTACGTCTGTGAAGTGCCTTTCCTGAGGAGAACAGAAGCTCCCAGAAGCAGAGAATTGCTTCTTTAAGTTCACATGCAGAACCTGAAGACATTTGATGTTTACATCTAGGAAAAGAGACACAACACTAGATGGTGTGAAGGGTCGCCAAAGCCAAGAGCCAGGCAAGCAGGACACTTCCTCTGGGGATCCTTCCATCAGCAGAGCAGAAAATGTCCGTGGCCAGAACTGGCACTCAATGCGCTTTGAGCTGAGAAGTACCTGGGGAATCACACAGGCTCCTCAAAGAGTAATTACTCCCACATTTAAGAAACGAGATGGCTTTTCAGGCAGAGAAGGCAAGTACAGTCTTCCCGGCTGGCGGAACGGTGTGTGCTGATGGTCAGGTTGGAGCTGGGCCTCAGAGCGCTGCCCTCTCCTCCAGCCCCCAACCTCACCCTCACCCTCAGCTGAGGAGCTGCTTCCCTGAGAACAGAGAAGCCATCGGAGGGCTTCTCCACCTGCACCCCAGCTCTGCCACCCCCTCCCCACGCCAGGACCCCGGGCCGCAGCTCTCCCCGCTCCCACACGCGTCTACTGGATCAGTCCCGCTGTTGTTTCTCCCGTTACAACACAGCACAACACGACACAACACCCGCCCCGGACCTCAGCTCCTACTCCAGCTACTGTCCAATTTCTCTTTTCCCCGTCACAGCAAAACGTCTTGAAAAAGCTAGGAACACAACAAACCCCGTTCTCCCACTCCTCTCTCCTAAGCCTCTCCGAGCAGGATCTCACCCCACACACCCATCCAAACGCATCAGCAGCGAGTTACGACCTCCCCCAGTGCTGGGCTCGAGGGTTAATAGCTCCACAGAATGGCAACCTCGTTTGTCCAGTCACCCAGGGAACCTCTAAAGTGCTTCCCACGTGGAGACAAACTGCTGTGATTCATATTTTAGGAGAAATACTCAGCGTGGAAAACACACTTGAGCTGGTGGAGGAAAGAGGTAGCAGCACAGAAGCAAAGGTTCTGTAACTACAGAAATGAAAAAATAAGCTATTTTAATGGTAGCAAGTATGGGATGAAGAGGAACGAATAAAAACCGTTTAGAATAAAACGTTAACAAGCCTAATACAACCACTTGCTAACAGAGGATGGAGAAGGACTCTACAATGAACCCATTTTTCTGGGTAGGGTGACAGGCTGGATGATGCAACGATGAGCCGGCAGGGACAAAAGGAGAAGGCAAGGGGCGGGGGAGCTGTAAATAATCGTTTTTGGATCTACTGGATCTAGTCATTTGAGGTGCCTTTTGGACAAACTCCATAGAGATGCTGGCAAGTGGCTGGACAGAGGCATCTATCTGGTCCAGGTGGGAGAACTGACAAAGCTGGAGGTGAAAAGCACCAGAGGGTGAGATCAGACAGGTTTAAGAGTCATGAACCAAGAGTAAAAAGACAACACACAAAGAGGACGGAAGAAAGAATCCGTCAGGAAGAGAGCAAGGAGAGATCTGTCACAGAAACCAACATAGGAGACTCTGCAGATGGGAAGGCGACAGTGGTCTGAAGTGAGGACTGGCAAATCTCCACTGGTTTGTATGCTGGATGACAGGTCACCTCAACCGGATCAGGTTCCGGGAAGGGGCAGAACCAAGACCACAGGCTGCACGATAAAATTCAGATGGGAAATAAGGAATCTTTGCCAGAGACATCACTACTTGGTGTGTAACGCGACCCCGTTAGATTGTAAGAGACAAAGAGGGAAATTTACTTGAAGGGGGACAAGGCAGTTCCTCCAGATGATGCTCACGGCATCCCTGGATTGAGCACTGAAAACAATGTACCTACGGGACAACAGTGTTGTACTGAACAGAAAAGTTACATGCACTGAGTGCTCCGTGGACAGCATGCTCTCGGCTTACAGGAAGCACAAGGAAGGCACCAATGTCAACACGTTAGGGGCTGTCACTCAGGAAGGCTAGCGGCCTACAGCGGGATCCTCAAGGAAACCTTTCACGCCCGAGAACAAAAGTGCTTCGGCAGGACAATGTAAGTCAAGCAAGGGATGGTATTTTGCCACAAATGTCAAGAACCCAAGGCTTGTACTGTGGCTATAAGAGGATCGTGGGATCTACACGTAGAACTTGCCAGAAACACTTGGTACTGACCTGCTCCTCTACGCTTTGTCTAACCACATCTTTTACCTAGTTCGACTTTGCCATTTTAAATTTTGAACTATTCGCCTCCCAAGCTGTTATTACAAAACAAGAGCAGCAAGTCAATACGTAAACAGCAAAACTCACCGGAGACCGATTCATTTTCCGCTGCTCTTGGAACAACGTACAGGACTGTGACAGTGGAGGCGGACCTGGAGAAGGAAAAAAACGCAGGCAGTGAAGCTACGACTGAAGCGGCTCGGGGTGCACGAGCACCCGCCCCGCGCTCCACAAGAGACACCTGTGGGAGACCCGCCCTTTCACCTTCACAAGGGCCTGTTAGAATGAGGAGGGAGCAACCACCCTCAGGTCTGTAACTCCCACGTGACTGTGGTAACTGAGGGGATACTTTGTTTTCAGTAGTCAGTGTACGCTGAATCCTATTAAAATAAACCTCCGTCGTTAAATATGAGATTAAAATACGCTTAGAGTTTATCTCTTCTCACCAACTCTGCTAACAACTTCAGAGCAGAAAATCCACAGGATACCCAGGATAAAGGGATACACTCAGGTGCGTTTCACTCTTTCAATTATTTGGACAAACTTAAGTGCGACGCTCAAAAACATCTTTTCTTAAAACTGATTTGAAGTGGACAGAACACCTGCCCTAGGAGTTCTGAGTCCTGTTAGCGACCCCACGTGCACACCCGGTGAGGATCTGGGACAAGTCACCTCCCTCCTCAGGCCCAATCTCTTCCTTCCTCAACCAAGGCAGCAGGACAGAAGCCTTGCAGACTCATCCTGCACTAACTACACTGTGCGATTCCACGGGGCACAACCCAGGGGGGCAGCGGACGCTTAGCTTAGACAACCAACGTGCTGATGGGCCTTGAGAGACACGTGCGAGAGCCCGACACGGCGACAGCAGGAGGACGAGGAGGATGGGGGTTGGAGGGAGGGGTGGACGCGGCACGTCCCGGCTGAGCCTGTGGCCCCTGCTCCCCCAGGACACCCGGAACTCACAAGTCCCAGGGGAGCCCCATTCAGAGCAGCCGGCCCTGCCCTCCAGCCCGACCCCTCCACCTCCAGGAAGCGGTCAAACCCTCCCGGTCGCTCTCCCGCGGGGCCCAGGGCGGGCTCACACGAGCCCCGCTCTCCAAGGGCCGCAGGGTCTACAACCGCCTGCAGGCCCGAAGACGCACCACCTACCCCGTCGGGACTCGCGGACCAGCCCCGGGCTCCCGAGACTCCGGGCCAGGGGCTGCTCCTCCGGCGCGCTCCTCTCCCGGGGTCCCTCCTCTCCGCCTCACGAGGCCACTGGGCCCGAGGAGCCGGCTCTGGGACTACGGCACAAGACCAGACTGGAGCTATGACATAAGCTGCTCCATCTTGAGTAGACCTGAACCAATGGCTTACACAATTCCAGGAACTGGCCTCAAGGAAATGGGAACAAACCAACACTGGACTTGAAGATTAACTGTGCCTGAAACAATCAACATGACACTGACCACACCACTGCATGACCAATGTCAAGATGATGGTCAGAGCTGACTGTGCTACTCTGCATGTAGCCCCCACCTGCACAGCCCAGAGACTTCCCGTCTTTTCCCTATAAACCCCTTTTCCCTCTAACTGGCAACTGGGAGATGCTCTGGGGGACACTAGTCCACCATCTTCCCAGGTTGCCAGCTTCCTGAATAAAGCATCTTTCTTCTTCCACCAACCCTTGTCTCTGGAACATTGACTTCTGAGCGATGAGCAGCTGCACCTGAGTTCTGTTCCAGCCGATAACATTACTATTGCTCAAGCCTCATTCATATTATATTCATAACAACTTTGAACCAAAGCTACTTCCATTGCACAAAGAAAACTAGGAGTGAATAACTGACAACTGCCCATCACACACCAGCATTGTAGGCTAGCAGAGCTCATGAACACACGTAACACAACATTACGAAGCCACAAACATCCCTTACACAACTTCTCCAAGTGCCAGAGACAAACACATTCATTAACACACCCACAGATATAGCCTCTAGGTAACAAATAAACATATGCAGCAAGAGCATAGAACTTGAGATTATGCTTAGTGATCAACGTTTCAGGTTTCTGTCTTGCTTAGAAATGACCTCGGTATCCAATGATTATCCAGTCAGTAACACAATTTAATATCAGTTCAAGGGTTTACGTAAACTAAAGATCTTGGAATGTATCCACAAGCTAACACAGTACAAAACATAGTTACTGTTGAAATAAAGTTTGTCAGAAGAATCATTAAATGTGGCTAAACACAAATTTACATTTTTCATAACCTTAAATATTAAGTAGAAGTAATGTTAGCTTATTTGATGGGTACACCTATATAAATTTAGGAAGAACACACCCAAGTAGAATTGTTTTCAATGTATGCCTAATACTGATAAATAAGATAGGAGTAACTTTGTATTAAACCAAAGCTATTAAACTAGCTTCATTTGCCAAAGATTGACCTAAATTATGTAAACTTGAAGTCTTTAAATTTCTGAGTTGATTTTTTTGTTTGTGTTTTTGGCTGCACCGAGAGGCTTGCTGGATCTTAGTTCCCTGACCAGGGACTGAACCCGGGCCCTGGCAGTGAAAGCACCGAGTCCTAACCACTGGACCGCCAGGGAATTCCCTGACTTGATTTCCATAAGAATACTTTTCTAGCACATTTAAAGTATCAGAAGTTCAAATTCCTTTCTCTCTGAGAATTTTAGGGATACATAATTTTTATAAGCACATTTGTATCTTTGTAAGCCAATCAGGACAGAAACACTTGAATTTAAGAGACTCTACAATCTACTTTAATAGATCCCGAAGTAGGAAAACATTACATACTCACACTGTCAGAGGTAAAGACCTTACTGAATTACAGACACACAGACATACAGAGAAATGGAACTTTCACCTTCAGTTCTAAAGTCTTAGACATGGGTCAGGAATAAACACTCACCAGTCTAGAGATTAAAGAGCCGTTCTCCTCCCATTGGGCAAGAGATTCTTAACTGATTTGAGCTTGTCAAAGTAGACAAATAGACGAACAGAAAAGACTAAGAAAAGACTAACAAACCAGATCCTCTGTCACCTCTCACCTAACTGAGATTAGCTCTGTAGAAACTTAATCGCTTTGGAGAGACCATCAAAAGTCTTCAAACGACAGAGCCAAACTCAGAATCACTGCTGCTACAAATGGGGAAGCACTTAGCTGTAATCTGAAAACAAAGCAGAAACACAAAAGTAATAGAAGGGGAAACTAAAGAAACGGAAAGTGAGCCAAGTTCAATGGCTGCTTGGGTGGGTTCACCCCTGTGAGAGGAGAAAAGATGTACCTGGGCTTTACCGGCTCATGAAACATACCACTTGTTGCTGGGCTTTTACAGCTTTATTCATGTATAACTCATATACAAAATCCAGCCCAGGTTTAATTTGCATAACTTGATGAGTTTGGACATATGCACACACCTGTGATACCATCACCACCATCACGGTAATATACTCATCACTTCCAAAAGATTCCTTCTATCCCTTTGTGTCTGTGTATGTGTGTTAGGAATACTTAACACAGCACCAGGTACATGAAAAGGTGCTCAACGTCACTAATCATCCGGGAAATGCAAATCAAAATCATCATGAGATGTTACCTCACATCTGTTAGAATGGCTACAATTTTTTCTTTCTTTTTAAACATAGTGTGGTCAAGGTTGTAGAGAAATCGTAACCCTTGCATATTGTAGGCAGGAATGTAACATCGTGCAGGCACTGTGGAAAACAGTATGGAGTTTTCTCAAAATCTTTTAAATAAAAATTCCATATGATCCAGCAATCCCACTTCTGGGTATACAGGCCCAGCTCAGAGACAGTGCAGCTTCAGTTCCAGAACACTGCAATGAAGCGAATACCGCCATAACACAAGTCACATGAATTGTTTGGTGTACCCGTGCATGGAAAACTGACGTTTACAGTATACTGTAGTCTGTTAAGTGTGCGATAGCCTTGTGTGTAAAAAAACAACGTACATACCTTTATTGAAATATACTTTAGGGAAGAGAAATATACATCAATGGAACAGGATAGGAAGCCCAGAGATAAACCCACGCACATGTGGTCACCTTATCTTTGATGAAGGAGGCAAGAATATACAGTGGAGAAAAGACAGCCTCTTCAATAAGTGGGGCTGGGAAAACTGGACAGCTACCTGTCAAAGGATGAAATGAGAACACTACCTAACACCATAACACAAAAATAAACTCAAAATGGATTAAAGACCTAAATGTAAGGCCAGACACTATAAAACTCTTAGAGGAAAAGAAAACACAGGCAGAACACTCTATCACATAAATCACAGCAAGATCCTTTTTGACCCATCTCTTAGAAAAATGGAAATAAAAACAAAAATAAACAAATGGGACCTAAGGAAACTTAAAAGCTTTTGCACAGCAAAGGAAACCATAAACAAGACAAAAAAACAACCCTCACAGTGGGAGAAAATATTTGTAAACGAAGCAACTGACAAAGGATTCATCTCCAAAATATACAAGCAGCTCACGCAGCTCAATATCAAAAAAACAACTCAATTTCAAAAATAGACACAAGACCTAAATGGACATTTCTCCAAAGAAGATATAAGATTGCCAACAAACACGTGAAAAGGATGCCCAACAACACTAATCATTAGAGAAATGCAAATCAAAACTACAATGAGGTATCACCTCACACCACTCAGAATGGCCATCATCAAAATATCTACAAACAATAAATGCTGGAGAGGGTGTGAAGAAAAGGGAACCCTCCTCCTGCACTGCTGGTGGGAATGCACACTGATACAGCCACTATGGAGAACAGTATGGAGGTTCCTTAAAAAACTAAAAATAGGGCTTCCCTGGTGGTGCAGTGGTTAAGAATCCTCCTCCCAACACAGGGGACACGGGTTCGAGTCGTGGTCCGGGAAGATCCCACATGCCGCAGGGCAACTAGGCCCGTGTGCCAAAACGACTGAAGCCTGCACGCCTAGAGCCCGTGCTCCGCAAGAAGAGAAGCCACTGCAATGAGAAGCCCGCGCACCACAACAGTGTAGCGCCTGCTCGCTGCAACTAGAGAAAGCCCGCACACAGCAATGAAGATGCAACACAGCCAAAAATAATGAATAAATGAAAATAAATTTATAAAAAAAAAAAACAACTAAAAATAGAACTACCAATATGATCCTCCAATCCCACTACTGGGCACATATGCTTAGAAAACCATAATTCAAAGAGAGACACGTACCACAATGTTCACTGCAGCACTATTTGCACCAGCCAGGATGTGGAAGCAAGTTAAGTGTCCATTGAGAGATGAATGGATAAAGAAGATGTGGCACATATATACAATGGAATATGACTCAGCCATAAAAAGAAACGAAACTGAACTATTTGTAGTGAGGTGGATGGACCTACAGTCTGTGAAACAGAGTGAAGTAACTCAGAAAGAGAAAAACAAATACCGTATGCTAACACATATTTATGGAATCTAAAGAAAAAGTGGTTCTGATGAACCTAGTGGCAGGACAGGAATAAAGATGCAGACGTAGAGAATGCACTTGAGGACACGGGGAGGGGGAAGGGTAAGCTGGGACAAAGCGAGAGAGTGGCATGGACATATATACACTACCAAATGTAAAACAGATAGCTAGTGGGAAGCAGCCGCATAGCACAGGGAGATCAGCTCGGTGCTTTCTGTCCACCCAGAGGGGTGGGATAGGGAGGGTGGGAGGGATACACAAGATGGAGGGGATATGGGGATATATGTATACATACAGCTGATTCACTTTGTTATACAGCAGAAACTAACACAACAGTGTAAAGCAATTATACTCCAATAAAGATGTTAAAAAAGAAAATACTTTAGGGACTTCCCTGGTTGTCCAGTGGTTAAGAATCCGCCTTCCAATACAGGGGGCGCAGGTTTGATCCCCGGTCGGGCAACTGAGATCCCATGCGCTGTGCAGCACAGCCGAAACAAAAAAAAAAATTAAAAATACTTTATTGCTAAAAAATGCTAACCATCAGCTGAGCCTTCAGCGAGTAGTAATCTTTTTGCTGATGGAGGGTTTGAAATAGTGTGAGAATTACTAAAATGTGACACAAAGACAAGAAGTGAGCAACTGCTGTTGGAAATACTGTGCCAACAGACTTGCTCCACAAAGAGCTGCCGCAAACCTCCAATCTGTAAGAAACACAAGATTCGGGAAGCACAATAATTATAATAGAATGTAATGTCCTATGATATAATATAATGTAATATAATATAATATAGCCTGTATAGTCAAAGAAAAGGAAATCAATATCTAGAAGAGATATATGCACCTCTACATTCATTACAGCATTATTCACAAGAGCCAAGATAGGAAAGCAATGCAAATTTTCATCAACAGAGAAATGCATAAAGAAAATGTGGTATATACATAGGATATGATTCAGACTTAGTAGTAGGAAATCCTACCAGTTGTGACAACGGGGACAGAACTAGAAGACATGATGATAAGTGAAATGGGTCAGTCACAGAAGGACAAAACTGTGTGTTTCCGCTTATACGAGGTATCTAAAAGAGTCAAACATATATTGTCAGGGGTGGGGGAGGAGAGAATGGGGAGTTGTTCCATGGGTATAAAGTTACAGTTACACAGGATGCATATGTTCTAGAGAACTGCTGTATGACTAAGTGTCTATAGGTAACGAGGCACACTATTCTTTTTTATCTTTTTAAAACTTTATTTTCATTGAAGTATAGTTGATTTGCAATATTATATATGTTTCACAGGTACAGACAGTGGTTCAGTATTTTTATACTCCATTAAAATTTATCACAAGATAATGGCTGTATTTCCCTGTGCTGTACAATATATCCTTGCTTCTTATCTGTTTTATACATAGTAATCTCATGCCCCTAATTTGCCCTTCCCCCCTTTCTCCTCCCCACTGGTAACCACTGGTTTGTTTTCTATGTCTGTGGGTATGTTTCTGTTTTGTTTTGTTTTTTTCACACACACTGTATTTTATTTTTACAAGAGATAAATAGACTGACACCAAGCATTGTACATGGATGACCACAACAAAAGCAACAATGACTGCAATTACCAAACACGAAACACACTCATACTATGTCATAATATTGACGTTCAGTCCAGTAATCCTCCACTGTAACAGCTCCTTTCCTTTGCAGTGAAAATTGATTTGTATATTCTTTGCCTCTGAGTCCTTGTGGGATTTTTTTTTTTAATTCAAACAAAGTCAGAAAAATTATACTCATCCTCATCAGTTCACTCAGTCCCATGTAATTAATTTTTTTTTCATCTTGATCTTTTGTTAGCACTTTTATAAGTTGGCACTTTTATAAAGGGAAATGGGTTCAAGCCCTGGTCCCGGAAGATCCCACATGCCACGGAGCAACTAAGCCCGTGTGCCACAACTATTGAGCCATGCTCTAGAGCCTGTGAGCCACAACTACTGAGCCCGCGTACCACAACTACTGAGCCCGCGTACCATAGCTACTGAAGCCTGCTTACCTGGAGCCCATGCTCTGCAACAAGAGAAGCCACCGCAATGAGAAGCCCATGCACCGCAAGGAAGAGAAGCCCCCGCTGGCGGCAACTAGAAAAGAGACCACATGCAGCAACAGAGACCCAACGCAGCCAAAAGTAAAATAAAGTTTTTAGTCACTTATCTTTTTTTTTTTTCTTTTTTTTAAGAACTTCACGTTCTTTTATTTATTTATTTATTTATTTATGACCGTGTTGAGTCTTCGTTTCTGCGCGAGGGCTTTCTCTAGTTGCGGCAAGTGGGGACCACTCTTCATCGCGGTGCGCGGGCCTCTCACCATCGCGGCCCCTCTTGTTGTGGAGCACAGGCTCCAGACGCGCAGGCTCAGTAATTGTGGCTCACGGGCCCAGCCGCTCCGTGGCATGTGGGATCCTCCCAGACCAGGGCTCGAACCCGTGTCCCCCGCATTGGCAGGCAGATTCTCAACCACTGCGCCACCACGGAAGCCCCTAAAGTTTTTAAAATTAAAAAAAAAAGAATGAAATCTTGCTATTTGTGGCAACATGGATGGAGCTAGAGGGTATTATGCTACGTGCAATAAGTCAGACAGAGAAAGACAAATACCGTATGATCTCATTTGTATGTGGAATCTAAAAAACAAAACAAATGAACTAATGTCACTAAAGAGAAACAGACTCATAGATACAGAGAACAAACAGGTGGTTGCCAGAAGAGGGTAGGTGGATGAGTGAAATAGGTGAGGGAGATGAAGAGGAACAGATAACCAGTTACAAAAGAAATGAGTCATGGGAATGAAATATACAGCACGGGGAATACAGTCAATAACATGATAACTTTGTACGCTGACGGATGGTAACTAGATGGTAACTAGACCATGATCATTTTCTAACATATAGAAATATTGATATTATGCACCGGGACCTAACAGAGTGTTGTAGGTCAGTTACAGTTGAATTAAAATTTTTAAATTAGAACGAAAAGAATAGTGTGCCTCGTTACCTATAGACACTTAGTCATACAGCAGTTCTCTAGAACATATGCATCCTGTGTAACTGTAACTTTATACCCATGGAACAACTCCCCATTCTCTCCTCCCCCACCCCTGACAATATATGTTTGACTCTTTTAGATACCTCGTATAAGCGGAAACACAGTTTTGTCCTTCTGTGGCTGACCCATTTCACTTACCATCATGTCTTCTAGTTCTGTCCCCGTTGTCACAACTGGTAGGATTTCCTACTAATAAGTCTGAATCATATCCTATGTATATACCACATTTTCTTTATCCATTTCTCTGTTGATGAAAATTTGCATTGTTTTCCTATCTTGGCTCTTGTGAATAATGCTGTAATGAATGTAGAGGTGCATATATCTCTTCTAGATATTGATTTCCTTTTCTTTGACTATACAGGCTATATTATATTACATTGTATTATATCATAGTACATTACATTCTATTATAATTATTGTGCTTCCCGAATCTTGTGTTTCTTACAGATTGGAGGTTTGCGGCAGCTCTTTGTGGAGCAAGTCTTTTGGCACCGTATTTCCAACAGCAGTTGCTCACTTCTTGTCTTTGTGTCATATTTTAGTATTTCTCACACTATTTCAAACCCTCCATCAGCAAAAAGATTACTACTCGCTGAAGGCTCAGCTGATGGTTAGCATTTTTTAGCAATAAAGTATTTTTATTTTATTTTTTTGTTTCGGCTGTGCTGCACAGCGCGTGGGATCTCAGTTCCCCGACCGGGGATCAAACCTGCGCCCCCTGTATTGGAAGGCGGATTCTTAACCACTGGACAACCAGGGAAGTCCCTAAAGTTTTTTTTTTTTTTAACATGTTTATTGGAGTATAATTGCTTTACAGTGTTGTGTTAGTTTCTGCTGTATAACAAAGTGAATCAGCTGTATGTATACATATATCCCCATATCCCCTCCATCTTGCGTCTCCCTCCCACCCTCCCTATCCCACTCCTAAGTGGACACAAGCACTGAGCTGATCTCCCTGTGCTATGCGGCTGCTTCCCACTAGCTATCTATTTTACATTTGGTAGTGTATATATGTCCATGACACTCTCTCGCTTCATCCCAGCTTACCCTTCCCCCTCCCCGTGTCCTCAAGTGCATTCTCTATGTCTGCGTCTTTATTCCTGTCCTGCCACTAGGTTCATCAGAACCACTTTGTTTTTTCTTCAGATTCCATAAATATGTGTTAGCATACGGTATTTGTTTTTCTCTTTCTGAGTTACTTCACTCTGTTTCACAGACTCTAGGTCCATCCACCTCACTATAAATAACTGAATTTCGTTTCTTTTTATGGCTGCGTAATAGTCTTCTGAAGCACGTGTTGTTATTATTTTGACCTTCATGACACAGGAGATCAGAGGCCTAAGATACGGCTGAGCTGGAAGGTGACTGTATGGGCGTCCCAGGGCTGCTGTAACAAAGCACCACAAACTGGGTGGGTTAAAATAACAGACATCTTTTCTTCCACAGTTCTGAAGTCCAAAATCAAGAACTTTGATATATCCATCCAATTTTGTTGAACACCTGCTGCATATCCAGTGCTGTTTCACATATGTGTTGAGGCTATGAGGGCAAAGTAGACAGACGGGGTCCCTGCCCTCGAGGGGCCCACCCACATCCTAGTGGGGAGAGAGACAGACAACAAGAGGACAAATACAGTAACTGCACGTTCACTTAAGAGCCAAGACGGACATGAACGTGGTGCTGAGATGGCAAGTAATGGGGGATCCAGTTAGCCCGGAGGGTCAGGGGAGGCCTCTCTGAGGAGGCAGTATTCTGAGCTGAGGCGTGAAGAATTAGGGGAGGAGCATTCCAGGTGGTGGAAACAGCAAGTGCAAAGGCCCTGAGGCAGGAAAGGTCTTGGCTTTGTCTGACAATAACAGAAGACCATGTGTCTGGAGGGCCACGAGTGAGGCAGGCAGTAAAAGGAGATGAGGCTGGAGGGGTGGCCAGGGACCTCGGGCCAGTGGCAGGAGGCTGACTTTTAATAAGTGCATCTGGAACCCACTGGTGGGTCTTTAGCAGGAGAGCAACACAGGGTGCTTCCCCTGCAGGGGCAGTGGGGAGACTGGCCGGGAGGGGGCAGAGTGGAAGTGGGGGGCTGGCTGGGAGCTGCCCAGGTGCTCAGGTGAAAGATTCAGGAAGTGGAGGTGGTTCAGAGCAGACACAGCAGGAATGCGTCCTGTGGGAGGAATAGACAGGCCTTGAGGATGGACTGGAGGTGGGGGTGGGAGAGAGGAGCCCAGGGTCCTGGCCTGAGCAGCTTGTCGTCACTCACAGTGGCTCCCCTTCCGGCCTGTGCCATACATACCTGCTGTGCTCTGGGGACTCAGGTCTGACTCTTTGGGGCTCCATTATGAGAGATAAAAGCCCAGAAAAGCGGAACAAGAGGCCAGACAGGGGAACTGGATCGCCCACTTCATGCCTTGAAATGCTCAGTCAGTGGCTTCTCAGCCTCGGTTGGGTAACCTGAGCTCCTCGAGTTCAGTCTTGGAGATTTCCTCACCCTTTCCTGGATCCTCCAAAACTAGGTCCGGTGCATAGGGCGGGGTTGGGACTTTCGGGAATACGAAAGTGGGCCTCGCAGGCCTCCATGGTCAGGGGTGGGCTTCACTCGAGCTCCGCCCTGGGGCTCCCAGCCTGGAGGGAGGGGCCTCCAGGCTGAAGGGGAGGTGGGACGCTGAGGCTCCGCACCTAGACGTCTCGGTGGGGGAAGCGCTGCTGGGCAGCGTGAGCCCCGGCTGCACCGAGGCGTCTGGAGTGCGGCCCTGCTCGCAGAGCCTAGTCTGCAGAAAGCCCAGGGCGCTCCCTCCCCTGCGTGCCCCCAGGAGCCTCTGCTCCAAGTGTGGTGACAGGGGCCCAGAAGTGCCCCCCGAGGGAAGCGATCTGGATTAGTTTGCGAGGACTGCCATAGCCAGTCTTGCCCAAGGTGAGAGTGCCGGAAAGGGCAGAGCCCTCCAGACCTGGGGCCTTAACCGTTCAGCTGCGCCGTTTCCAAACAACCTCATTAGTCCCCCTGCTGGGGTGGATCGCCCAAAGGGCAGGGGGGCTTTGAGGCTAATGTTGGCCCCGCGAGTGTCCTCTCAGGACCCAGCACGCTGTCGAGCACATTGCAGGCCCTGTGCAAGGACAGCTCCTGGCTGTTCGTGAACCATCTGATGGATGCCCGCAGGCACCGCGCATCCTTATGCCATCTGGGGATCTCCCAACACCCCCTCTCAGGAGGCACATCTGAACCTCAGACACTTCTGGGAGGTCAGCAGGGGGTTCCTGTCCGGGCTTCTGTTTGGATCCACAAAGACTTCCTGGGCACCTCTCTGGGTCAGGCATGAGACACTTCCAGTTTGGTGGGGAAACATCAAGACCCATGAGCAGACCGATTCAGTATGGCGGGAGGTTGGCCCCAGTGCTTTAGGAGCAAGAGACGGAGCACTTAATCCCAAAGGGGTTTGGGAGGAGGTGACACACCTGATCTGGGGATTTAAAAGTTTATTTAAAAAAATCAAATTCATATATGTACATGCTTGAAAAAGTGGAACAGTCCTACGTGGTTTACAACAAAATCAGTGGCGCCTTGCTCTACCTGACCCCACTCCAGTTTTTCCCTCCAGTGTCCATTTTCAACCCATTTAGAAGTTTCTTCTGGTGTTTATAACCGTGTTATTAAATGACACACTTATCCTACTGTTTCCTGATGAGAGTTCAGGTCTCTGACATCCTCCTGGCCTCACACCCACTTCCGGCCTTCCCAGAACATCGAAAGGAAGGATTCCCATTTGGCGTTCGCATCATCAGGACCTAAGTTCTTACAGTTCACGCTGGAGCCACGCACACGTCTATGCTTCCGCTTCTGTTCTTGACATTTTTTTCATTTTCTCTGGATTCAGTAGTTCCTTTTGTAATTTGATGAGTTCTCTCTGTCCCATTATTTGTTTTCCACCAGCACCCTGGACCTGGGCACCTTCTTCTTTTTCTTCCCAGCTTTACTGAAATATAATTTACAAATAATATTGTGTAGCTTTAAGGTATACGATGTGATGATTTGACACACATATGTACTGTGAAATGTTTACCTCGGTAAGATTAGTTAACACGTGCTTCACCTCCCATCTTGCAGCTTTCTGAGGGATGATTTTGCTTAGGGATATAATTTTTTAAGCTGTGTACACTAGAGTCAGGCTTTCCTGTTGGCAGCACGAGCTCCAGGTAGCCTTTTTTTCCCTTCCTCCTGGATTGATCAGAAATTTCAGTTTCTAAGGCAGCCCGAGTATTCACCATCAGGTAGTTTGCACGCACTTGGATTCTCTTAAGAACTGCTAATGCCTGCAGTTTTTTCCACGATCTACTCCACCACCTGTACCTGTGACATCTTTTGGGATTTGAGAGGTGGAACAAGAGCTTTCTGCTTTGCATCTGTGCCATCAAAGGAGGCACCTGGTGGGTGCGTCAGAGCACGAGTGAGTGTAACTGAGGCAAGGTGGTGGTTGTCTATCGACTTCAGGTGTTTAACCGCTAAATAAATTGTGTTTTCTTTCTTTAAAAAACAAGGCAGAATCATTTATACGAGACCACTAGAAAGGAGATGATTTGACAAAATTATTAAACATTTAACTGAACGGAATGTACTGGGTGACACTGAATTTGGGCTGAGCCTTTGTGGCTCCTCCAGGGCCTGGCCCCTGAGCTGAAGGTCATGAGCTGCATCCAGATGGCCTTGCGAGCACGCTGCTCTCTGCCTCGGATTTCCTTTCCTGCAGATGTGGAGCTTGTATCTCAGATCCTGATTCTCCCGACGGAGGTCTTCATTGTCTCCTTACTGTCTACGAACTTCCTGAACTCTCTTCCCTCTGAAGAAACAATAATTTCCTCTCCACCTTTTCCAGATGAACTCCTTAGTGGATGCACCCCAAGACCCACATTTCTGGGACTCTCTTTCACAAGTTAAAGCATCCAATATCACAGCAGAAACTCAGTGACAAGATCTTTTTTTTTTTTTAAGTTACGAAAGTGAAAACTCAGGGTAAGTGTTTTCATCTGCACTGTCCTTTGCTGAGCTGTGGCATCTCCCCATCTTTTCGGTGTTGAGCTAGAAAACTAGAAGGGAAGTCCACTCTGTCACTCACTCACTTTCTCACTCACCACACACCCCTTAGACTTCTTTACATTTGCTAGACAAAAAGAGGTCACTGGTACTTTAACTTCCTAATTCTGCTAGAATTCAACAGAGGGCTCAGGAGATAAATGAAAAGGCTGCTTAACTAGGAGATCAAAGTGTGTGCGGGCCACGCTAATTTCCCCTCACATGTCCATGGAGGATTAACTCAGAGGTTATGAGATTTTAGCGATAACACGAGCACAAGCAAAAACCCTCCAGAAAGACAAGGAGTTACTTAGTATTCATTGCCAAGGGTGAGTGTTTAGTATCTACAATACTCAAAGAAAATTCAAGAGTGATTTTAAATTCTGTTTCAAACATCTCCTCTATTTTCTCTCCTTTCCTCTAAGACATCTCTGAATAAGAGCTTCCCTCCAACTGCCAGGGAAAAATAGTAAGCCTGATCTCACGGGAGTCAAGTCATTTTTGCCCCTAATAGAGGTAGGGTTCAGGACGTTTAATCAAATTTTATTTTGTTTCTCTTTGCAGAGTTTTTGGGATTTTTGACAAAAAATGTTTTAAAAAGTGTAGAAAAATGGACCTAGAGATTATCATACTAAGTGAAGTAAGTCAGAAAGAAAAAGACAAATACCCTATGGTATCACTTATATATGGAATCTAAAATATGGCACAAATGAACTTATCTATGAAACAGAAACAGACTCACAGACATAGAGAACAGACTTGTGGTTGTCAAGGGGGAGGTTGGCGTTAGTAGATGCAGACTATTATATACAGGATGGATAAACAACAAGGTCCCACTGTAGAGCACAGGGAACTATATTCAATGTCCTGTGATAAACCGTAATGGAAAAGAATATATATATATGTATAGCTGAATCACTTTGCTGTACACCAGAAATTAACACAACAATGTAAATCAACTATACGTCAATAAAATAAATTTAAAAAATGTATGGGAACATGTGGGGGGTCAGTGTTCTGGAAGCTTCCATTGCATAGACTTGTTATGATGTGGCGCCCCCTTGTGGTGTGGAGGACAATCTCAGTCCAGAGCTTCTTGAGATGAAGCCATCTATCGTGAAGCTTTGGAGGCTTGTTCTAACAGGGATCCCGGATGTCAGCAGGGATCCAGGTCCACAGCCTGAATCAGGCCTGGAGAGCTGCAGGTCATCACTTTTCTCCAGACTTTGAGGCCCAGGGACCCCTGGCATCACTTTCTGTCCAGTGTCTCACTATTCTCTTTTCTCCATTTTCCTTCCTTAGGGCACCTTTAACTGCATAAAATGCATTATCCCAGAACATTCTAACATGTGCTCATAAATGCCTGCCATTACCCCTTTCCCACATGATTCACTTCTAATGAAAAGCAAAAGTCCTTCTACAGTAATCACAACAGTATGGTAATGGTGCAAAAACAGATATACAGGTCAATGGAACAGTATAGAAAGCCCAGAAATAAACCCATGCACCTATGGTCAATTAATCTATGACAAAAGAAGCAAGAATATACAACGGAGAAAAGACAAACTCTTCAATAAGTGGTGCTGGGAAAACTGGACAGCTACATGTAAAAGAATGAAATTAGAACATTCTCTAACACCATACACAAAAATAAACTCAATATAGATCAAAGACCTAAATGTAAGGCTGGACACTATAAAACTCTTAGAGGAAGACACAGGCAGAAAGAACACTCTTTGACATAAATCACAGCAATATCTTTTTGGATCCACCTGCTAGAGTAATGAAAATAAAAACATAAACAAATGGGACCTAATGAAACTCAAAAGCTTTTGCACAGCAAAGGAAACCATACACAAAATGAAAACACAACCCACAGAATGGGAGAAAATATTTGCAAGCAAAGTGACCAACAAGGGATTAAACTCCAAAATATACAAATAGCTCATGCAGCTCTAGGTCAGAAAACCAAACAACCCAATCAAAAAATGGGCAGAAGATCTAAATAGACATTTCTCCAAAGAAGACATACAGACGGCCAAAAAGCACATGAAAAGATGCTCAACATCACTAATTATTAGAGAAATGCAAATCAAAACTACAATGAGGTATCACCTCACACCATCCAAAAGTCTACAAACAATAAATGCTGGAGAGGGTGTGGAGAAAAGGGAACCCTCCTACACTGTTGGTGGGAATGTAAATTGGTACAACCATTATGGAGGATAGTACAGAGGTTCCTTAAAAAACTAAAAATAGGGACTCCCTGGTGGCGCAGTGGTTAAGAATCCGCCTGCCAATGCAGGGGACACGGGTTCGAGCCCTAGTCTGGGAAGATCCCACATGCCGCGGAGCAACTAAGCCCATGCACCACAACTACTGAGCCTGTACTCTAGAGCCTGTGAGCCACAACTACTGAGCCCGCACTCTAGAGCCCGTGAGCCACAACTTCTGAGCCCGCTTGCCATAACTACTGAAGCCCGCGCGCGTACAGCCCATGCTCTGCAACAAAAGCCACTGCAATGAGAAGCCTGCGCACCGCAACGAAGAGTAGCCCCCGCTCGCCGCAACTAGCGAAAGCCCATGTGCAGCCACGAAGACCCAATGCAGCCGAAGATAATTTAAAAAAACAAAAAAGAAAAGAGTTTAAAAAAGACAAAATAAAACCCCCTAAAAATAGACCTACCATATGATCTAGCAATCCTACTCCTGGGCATATATCCAGACAAAATTATAATTTAAAAAGATACATACACCCCTTTGTTCATAGCAGCACTATTCACAATAGCCAAGACATGGAAGCAACCTAAATGTCCACTGACAGATGAATGGATAAAGAAGATGTGGTATATATATACAATGGAAAATTACTCAGCCATAAAAAAGAACAAAATAATGACATTTGCAGCAATATGGATGGACCTAGAGATTATCATACTAAGTGAAGTAAGTCAGACAAAGAAAGACAAATACCATGATATCATTCATATGTGGAATCTAATTTTAAAAAATGATACAAATGAAGTTATTTACAAAACAGAAAGAGACTCACAGATTTTGAAAACAAACTTATGGTTACCAAAGGGGAAATGTTGGGGAGAGGGATAAATTAGTAGAAGTTTGGGATTAACATACACACACTACTATATATGAAACAGATAACCAACAAGGACCTACTGTATAACACAGGGAACTCTACTCAATATTCTCTAATAACCTGTATGGGTAAAGAATCTGAAAAAGAATGAATATATGTGTATGTATAACTGAATCACTTTGCTGTACACCTAAAACTAACACAACATTGTAAATCAACTATACTCTAATAAAATTTTTTAAAAAAAGCAAAAGTCCTTCATTTAAATTTTGGATTTAAGATGTCCTTTCTAAAGAAGGCCTTGGGGGTTTAGGTAAACAGAAGGGGAAACCATTTCTGCTCAGCTTTTGTAACTTTCTCTGCAAGTGTGGAGTTTGCTTCTTTCAATTTTAAGCGAAGACTTTTCAATAGAAGTATAAACAATTACTGCTTTATCGACTCTGTTCCTCTGACTTTGAACAGATGTGGGATATTTCTAACCCGGAGTGTTTCCGTGGGGCTGACGGCCTTGATGATTTTGTAGAGTGACCTCAGCTGATTGCAGAGGCTGCTCCCTTTCGGAGCTGCTGCAGGTCTGGCGAGCTCAGGGGAGGGGGGTGATGTGGTGCCTGTTTGCTAAAAGCCAGTGGGAGAAGGTTTTACTTCCCTTCACCTTTTCATCTTGCTCAGTGGACAAAGCTGGGAAACTGGATATGTCTAAACAGAACTGAGAATAAAAACATTTCTTTATCTATCCACATCCAGTTATGTAGACAAGCTTGCTCTCTCAAAAAAAAAAAAAAAAAAAACCTGATGTATAGCTTATTTCTGTGACATAAATACTCTCATCACTATCAATTTCAAGCTACCAGTGGTTTGGCAACCAGCTCACAAAATTCCTGAATATTTAACAATTGGTTCTAGAGAACAGGGATGATATATTGACAACGTACCACTGTGTCTCTCTCGATCTCTCCATTTACATCTATCATCTGTCTATCTATCATTTACTTATCCATCTATACCTGTCATTCATTCATCTATATCTATCTTCATTCTATCTACCTATTTATCCATCATCTATCTGCATCTACCTGTCTATCTTCATCATCTGTGGATCTATCTAGAAAGATAGAAATGTCTCAGGAACCCCAGGCACCCCAGCCCCCAGCTGTTTGAGTCTTTCCAACCCAGACACATGAAGAGAACATTTTTCTTTCTTTCTTTTCTTTCTTCCTTTCTTCCTTTCCTTTCCTTCCTTCCTTCCCTTTCGTCCCTTTCTTTCCTTCCTTTCTTTCTGGCTGTGTTGGGTCTTCGTTGCTGCACACGGGGTTTCTCTAGTTGTGGCGAGCGGGGGCTGTTCTTCGTTGCAGTGCACGGGATTCTCATTGTGGTGGCTTCTCTTGTTGCAGAGCACAAGCTCTACAGCACAGGCTCAGTAGTTGTGGCACGTGGGCTCAGTAGTTGTGGCTCACGGGCTCTAGAGCACAGGCTCAGTAGTTGTGGTGCATGGGCTTAGTTGCTCTGCAGCATGTGGGATCTTCCCGGACCAGGGCTCGAACCCGTGTCCCCTGCATTGGCAGGCGGATTCTTAACCACTGCACCACCAGGGAAGTCCTGAAGAGAACATTTGGGATGACCCCAGCTCCAGCCTGTCTGCAACCACATGGCAGACCCCAAGCAAGAGCTGCCCAGCTGAGCCCTGTGAACACCAGATTCATGAGCAAATTAAAGGTCACTGCTCTGGGTGGGTCTGTGAGGCCACAGTAGGCAATTGGAAGACTCCCCCTTCACTTCAGAGTAAGACGTGTAGGGCCCAGAAGAGAGAGGAGAACAGAGGGGACTGGAGGAAGTGATAAACCTTCATGTTTATCACTTGATGGAGGCAGCAGTGGGGTAGTGGGTCAGCTCGGAGGAAGGAGTGATAAGGTCTAAGCAGGGAGGACCCTTGAGGGTCACATGGTCAGGACGAAAGGGAAAGAGAGGGTACTGACTTTACTGAGTATCTATCATGTGTTAGGGTCCTTGACCCCAAGCCTTCTACCCCTAGCAGGCCTTCCAGTAGGGCAACACTGTGGCAGCCAGCTTTCAAGGGCACCCCAGGGACTCTCTCCTCCTGGCATTTGTAACAGGGAAGAACCTTTGTATTCCATTCCAGGTTAATCACCAAAGGGATGTTGCCTATAAGCTTAAATGATACACAATGGCCCATCTCTGGGAACCCTGCTTCCCAGGTAATGAGCATTAAGCTGAAATACCTTTGTTTAGCTCACGGGAAACATCCTGACCAGGCCCACCTATGAATGACTGCAGGGAGGAAGAAATGAACACATCCCCTCCAGAGGGTGATGGGAACCAGGAAGTGTTTGATTTTACTCCCTCTCCCCTTTTAGTATAAAAGGAGCCTGAATTCTACCTTGGGCAAGATGGTTCTTTGGGACATGCGTCCACCATCTTCTCGGTCTGCTGGCTTTCCAGATAAAGTCACTATTCCTCACCCCAACAGCTTGTCTCTTGATTTACTGGTCTGTCGTGTGGTGAGCAGTACAAGCTTGGACTTGGTGACACATTCACACCCTTGTGTGGTCTCTTCCCACATGGTTAGGGCTTAGCTGTGAAGCCACAGGGATCCTGTGGACATGGTGGTCTGTGACCACTGGGGCTAAGTCAGAAGAGACACTGATGCTTCCACCTTGCTCCCTTTTGGGGTGAGGATCTCAATATACACATTTTTTGGGGACACAAACATTCAGACCATAGCACCGTCTTACTAAATTTAGAAGGTGGTCTTGTAAAATGGAGATGATTCCTTCATTCCTGATTTCATTCAAAATCACATCACCTGCTGGGGCACATGCAAGACCCCAAGAATGTAGGAATGAATACACTGTGGTTCCCACCCAGGAGGATCTCACGTTTAATGAGAGAGAGAGAGATGGAAATGCTAATTATTGTACAATTAGTGCGACGAATGTCACCAGAGGTACATTCATGAAATGCCACCAGGAGCTCAGAGGAGGAAGTCAAGAGGGGCTTCCCGGTGAAGGGGACATAAACTGTTCCCCTCTGGTCCCATCCACTTGAGAGGAAAGGACCCACATGGTCATGTGCTAATGGCACTTCTCCACCTGAGTATTTTGGTTTGTGGGATTTGCCAGTGAACAGGGATAGAATTAACAATCTCATGTCATAAAAGATTGTGGCTTGATGTTTTGAAGGAGTTTTTGAAATATCAAAAAAAACAAAGAAAAAGGTAACCAGCACTATGCCTTATTTCTCAGAATCCAGAATTTAAACCATTAATACGTTGTCATTTTTATTTCAAATCACTATTTTTTAACATTTAAAGGAGCTAGAATAATATAATAAAGATGAAGTACCCTTTGTATCCATCCCCAGCTTCAATCTCCTTTTTCTCTCCCCAGAGGCAATATTATCATAAATTTGGTATGTATTTGTCTAGTCTATTTAAAATGATTTCATCATGTTTCAATGAATATATATTTCTATACCATATTGCAGGGTAGCATTTTATGCATTTAAAACTTCTACAGAAGTTCTATGTTATGTATCACATAACATCCTAAAGCTTGATTTTTTATTCAACATTATGTTTTCCAAGATATAGCCGCCCTGATAACATATATTAGCTTATTAATTTTAAATGCTGTAGGGCATTCTTCTACTGAATGACTATTCCATGATTTATTTATACATTTTCCTACTGATGAACATTTAGGTTGTTTCCACTTTTTTGCTCTTTCCAACAATGCTGCAATAAGCCCTGTGTACACATCTGGTAGAAAACTGCAAACATTTTTGGACTGTAGACTACAAGCATCACCAGATAAAGCCACCTTGCTCACCAAAGCGGATGTACCAATTTTCACTCCCACCACCATTTAATGCATCTTTATATGAAACACTCAGTATTGTCAGGCTTGTTGATGTGCCAGTTAGTTGTGTGAAGTGAACTCCAGGCACGTGCTGGAGTTGGTTTGGGCTGCTCAGGAGAGCTGATCACATGGATCTCTTCCCAACTCTGGGTTCGGTGACGTCATGACATTAGCTTGAAATTAGCCAGGATGGGAGTATTTACACCATGGAAAGTGGCAAACACGACAAATCAGGATTGTCCCCTGTAGAGCAGGTGTTAAGCATTTACAGGCACACCCCTGCTTACAGCACCCCTGAGGTCCACCTTCCTCCCCTGAATTCATCTCACAGACTCCCCAGGTTACCAGATTGATGCGATTCTTACCGTTTGTGGCTGTAAGTCTTACACAGGATAGTTGAGGCAACTGTTGTTGTCGTGGAATTTAACATGGTCTTAGCTGTTCCAGACTGAAGGGGGCACCAGGCAAGAGGCCCTCCTGTAAGCAAATTTAAAAAACATTTGTGAACTTCAATGGTTTCTTTATTGAGAGGGTATGCAAACAGGTATTTAAATACATTAATACATTCTATTTGTATAACTTTTGGGCAAAATGTCTATTCAACTCTTTTACTCATTTTCAGTTGGGTTATAGAAGGTCCTTAAATATTCTGTTATAAGATGTTACAAGTTAATCAGATACATGATTTGCAAATATCTTCTCTCAGTCTGTGGCTTGTCTTTTTGCTTTCTTAATGGTGTCTTTTGAAGAGCAAACGTTTTTAACTTTGATGAAGTGTAATTTATCACTTTTTTTTTTAAGGATTATGCTTTTGTTGTCATATCTAAGAAATTTTTGCCTAATCCAAAGTCACACAAATTTTCTTTAATGTTTTTCTTCTAGATGTTTCATAGATTTAGCTCTTACACTTAGGTCTCTGATCCATTTTGGGTTAATGTTTATATACAGTGTGAGGCAAGGATTAACTTCTTTTTTTTCCCTGTATGGATGTTCAATTGTTCCAACACTACTTATTGAAAAGGCAGTCTCTTTCCCTTTGGGTTGCCTTGGCACCTTTGTAATGAATCAATGAACTGTGCATATGTGGGTCTATTTCTTTCTTTCTTTCTTTCTTTCCTCCCTCCCTCCCTCCTTTCTTTCCTTTCTTTCCTTCCTTTCTTTCTTTCTTTCTTTCTTTTTCTTTCTTTCTTTCTCTCTCTCCCTTCCTTCCTTCCTTTCCTTCCTTCTCCCCCCCCCCCTCCCTCCCTCCCTCCCTCCCTCCCTCCCTCCCTCCCTCCCTCCTTCCTTCCTTCCTTCCTTCCTTCCTTCCTTCCTTCCTTCCTTCCTTCCTTCCTTCCTTCCTTCCTTCCTTCCTTCCTTCCTTCCTTCCTTCCTTCCTTCCTTCCTTCTCCACAACCCATAGCATGCAGAACTTCCCTGACCAGGGATCAAACCTGCACCCCCCGCAGTGGAAGTGCAGAGACTTAACCACTGGACTGCCAGGGAAGTCCTGTGGGTCTATTTCTGAATTTGTTTCCTCTTTCAATCTATAGTTCTATCCTTTCAATAGGTTCTTAAGTATTTCTGGGAATATCACTTTAAAAAAAAATTGATTTCTTTGGCTGCTTCCTATAGAATCTCTTTTTCTTGGGAATCTGGCCCAAGTATCTTTAAGGGTTGGGTCAGGTGAGGTGCACAAGGGTGTCCAGGGATGTCCTTTGCAAGTATTTTAATTATTCTCCCCCTCCCCGCCCCATCCCAGTTTCCCAGGCCTCATGTATATACCAGGAACTCTTCTTTAAGTATGGGTTCCTGCCCCACTGGACACAGTTTACTAGGAATCTTAAACCTGGGCCAGGCCAGGAACCCATTCATCTCCCACGGGTTTCATCTCTCCATGGACCCACCAGAGACCCTGATGGCCCCTAGGGATGCCCAAAATTGCAGTGACACCAGCCTAGGACCTTCTGCTCTGCTCATAATACAGAGATGTAGGAGAGTCACCACAAAGTCACAAAGTGTGTGTGTTTATGGCCATTATAATCCCATTTAAATTACATTCTATCTCCAAATATTTGGGTCTTCACTCTCAGCCCTGAATGGCTGAGAAAATGCCGTTACCCTCATGTCATCAGGCGCCCTCCCCAACCCAGCCACGTCTACTGGGGAGACACTGTAGACCAGCAAACGCATAGCCAAAATATTATGTGAAAGGACAGCTACAGGAATACAGACATGACAAAGAGGAGGCCCAGAAAGAGACCAGTAACCCTCGGAACAGGCTGTGGGGGGTTGGATGGGGAAAGGCTTCAGCAGGCTGACATTTGAGGTGGGGTCGGTCAAACAACAGGATAAAAGCAGGCAAGAGAATTCCAGGGAGAGGAAACAGAATTGGCAAACCTACCCAGGTGTAGACCAGCAGAGGATCGCCAGCGGGTTAGGAATTAGGGTCAAACTGTGAAGCCTAACGTGGGACCAGAGGGAGGCGGAGGCCAGAGGGATCGCATTAGTTCTGTGACTTTGCCCCACTTAAAAGCTTTTAGAATTGTGGTAAAATACACATACATCTTGACCATTTTTAAGAGTAAGGGTCAGCAGTGTTACGTGCATTCACATTATCGTGCAACCATCACCACCATTCTTCTCTAGAAGATTCTGCTCTATCATAGAATCACACAGCACTTGTCTTCTCGTGACTGACAGCTCACTCAGCAGAGCTGCCCTCAGGTTCATCCATGTCGTAGCATGTGTTACTGAACCAGCTTTGTTCTGCCCGCTTGCAGCAGGTCAAACCACCAGACACCGAGGTTTCCAGTACCAAGGAGGGTTATTCACAAGGCAGCCAATCGAAGAGATGGAAAACAAATCTCAAATCTGCCTCTCCCAGGGCAAGGGGCTGGGGTGTGTATGGGATACACTGACGGAGTAGAATACAGAGAGGTAGGGGGGTCGGAGGCATGGGGAGAGGGGATGGGAAAAGGTGTGGTCCTGGTCGTTCTGCGCAGGCGTAGCTAATTCCCGGGCCTCGGCACCATTGAGGGTGGAGTTTTCAGCACTCCGATGTTACAAGGCAACCTGGCGACACTCGCGCATGCCCAGTTGGAGGGTCGGTGGTCCTATCCAGTCACAACCAGCTCAGCTCAAACTAGACACAGCTGACTCCAAGTTTCTGGAAAATAACTCGGGCAAACACCTTATGGTTTAGGCTCCGTGATGCCTGGAGGATGTGCAAGTCTTAAACCGACCTTGATTAGTGGACGCGGGTGAAATGGATCTAACCTACGGTTTCATTAGAATTTCCTTCCCTTTCAAGGCTGAGTATTATTTTATTGTATGTATATGCTATATTTTCGTATCTATGCATCTGCCAATGAACACTGAATTGCTTCCTTTTACCTTTTGGCTACTGGGAATAATGCTGCTATGAACATGGGTGTATAAACATCCCTTTGAGACCCTGATTTCAATTTTTGGGGGGTGTAGACCCAGAAGTGGAATTGCTGGATCCTATGGTAATTCTATTTTTAATATTTTGAGGAACCACCATACTGTTTTCCATAGCAGCTGCACCATTTAATTGTATTTTTAAAATAAATTTATTTATTTAGTTTTGGCTGCATTGGGTCTTTATTGCTGTGTGTGGGCTTTCTCTAGTTGCGGTGAGTGGGGGCTACTCTTTGCTGCGGTGCGCGGGCTTCTCATTGCGGTGGCTTCTCTCATTGTGGAGCATGGGCTCTAGGCACGCAGGCTTCAGTAGTTGTGGCATGTGGGCTCAGTAGTTGTGGCTCACGGGCTCTAGAGTTGTGGCTCACGGGCTTAGTTGCTCAGCAGCATGTGGGATCTTCCCGGACCAGGGCTTGAACCCGTGTTCCCTGCATTGGCAGGCGGATTCTTAACCACTGCGCCACTAGGAAAGCCCAGCTGCACCATTTTACATCCTGATCTACAGCACACAAGGTTTCCAGTTTCCCCCCATCCTGGCCAACACTTGTGCTATTTTCTGCTTTTTTGGGACAGTCACCATCCTAATGGGTAGATTCACCCCACTTTTGTTAGGAGACTCATTTACCTCTGAGCCACCAGAGTATAAAGACTGGCTCCTGGTAATGATTTTTTTTTTTTTTTTTTTTAATGAGTATGGACTTGACTGACGTCTGTCAGGGTTTGATTCTTTGGCTATCAACAAGTCAGTGAGGATCATCTCCGGATCCGGAACTATCAGGTGGTATTTTCGTTACAGATCTCACCAGATGTGTTCTCTTTCCCTGGCCAGCGTCCGGACTGCTGCCCTGCCGTGTGCCTCACTGTACGGACCCGCGCCTCCCGCCCCCACCCCCTGGTCTCCTGCAGCCACAGACCAGGACAGCCTGTCAAACAAAGGGAGGATAAGCGGGAGCAGATGAAAGTTGGGGAAAATGAACTTGTTTCTGAGGTTTCCACTGAAATCTGGGTCCTGTTCCCTTTCTGTCTCTCCTCTTTCTTTCCGTGAGTGCAATGGTGTGTGTCCTTATCTCCCTCTCATCGGGTTGGAGTGCTGGATGTTCTTGACAAGCTCATGGGCTGTTATAAGGATCAGATGAGATTAGAGATGAGAAAGCACTCAAGTCTGAAGTGCTCCATCAATGTACAGGATTATTATTAATCTCCCATTGATCTCTTAATACAGGGAAAAAAAAAGAACAGAAAAAACAACTAACCCTTCTCCCGTGGGGTTTCCACGGCAAAGAGATGGCTGTGCCTCTCATCTGCCCGGCCCCTCTCCTCCCTTCCTCTGCTGGATCCAAAGTCCTGGCCCTGGAAATTTCATCACCCTTGTGATTTACCACTGATTAGCCGTACATCAGGGGTTCCACGTCTGTTCTGAATTGGGTGCGTATATTACTTTTGCTTGGCTCATAGAAGGTTTAAGAATTATTTTTATTTTGTGGGCAGTGTACAGAAATCAGGAAGAACAAGAATTCAGGTTTCTGACTTTTGGGGAAAAGTTAAAAGACTTGGCTACTCTGGGAATACCTTTCTACCTGCTAACAAGGGTCCTTTCCCCACCTGCCTGACTCGCTCTAGGGATGTGAACTGCAGCTCTGATGTGACCGCGTAACCCGGTGTGAGGATGGCAGGAATCAAATGCACCAACGCTCTCCTCTGGGAATTCGTGAGTAACAGTGAACGGATTTGGAGAATGTTGGATTTTGGGGTGTGTCTGTGTCCTTCCCGGGGCCTGTAAAACCATCGCCCCGTGATGTGGTCATCCTCCCCACCTTCTGGTGAATTAAATCCCTCCACGAAGCCGGGCAGGAGAGTCCATGGGTGGATAACAGTATCAAGACAGGGAGACTTGGGCTTCCCTGGTGGCGCAGTGTTGAGAATCTGCCTGCCAATGCAGGGGACGCAGGTTCAAGCCCTGGTCTGGGAAGATCCCACATGCTGCGGAGCAACTAGGCCCGTGAGCCACAACTACTGAGCCTGCCTGCGCGTCTGGAGCCTGTGCTCCGTGACAAGAGAGGCCGCAATAGTGAGAGGCCTGCGCACTGCGTTGAAGAGTGGCCCCCGCTCGCCACAACTAGAGAAAGCCCTCGCACAGAAACGAAGACCCAACACAGCTAAAAATAATAAATAAATACATAAATAAATTTATTAAAAAAAAAAAAGACAGGGAGACTTTGAAAAACTGCGATTCTAAGTGTAAGCCTACATGTGTTCTGTTTTAGGATGAAAACATCCGAGACGAACGTGAAGCGTAATCAGATAAAAAGATCCAGCATGATGAGAGGATCTAGAACCAATCTATGAAATGAAAAATCCCGGGGTGCCGTCAGCAAGATGGCTGAATAAGACGTTCCTCACATGTATCCTCCCACCTCAACAACAATTTGGGGTCCATCCACCTACAGAAATGCTCTTGTAGGAGCTCTGGGATCCAGGTATGAGACTGTAAAAGCTCAATGCAGTCCTTGACGAAGGAGAGGATTTTGAGAAGGAAGGCTCACACCCCGGCAGCAGATTTGCTGACCACGGTCCCAGCTAGAGACCCAGAGACAGCTCGGTACCCCCTGAGAACTCGGCTGCAGCCCCGTTTGGCTTGGTTCTGCCATCAGCACCACATGCCAAGGGAGGAACCAGGCCCACCCATAGGTCGGGTGTTAGGTGTACAGACCTTGGTCCTGGCCGTGGACCCCGAAGTGGCCCGTGAACTGGCTCCAGCCCCTCTTGGCTGTGGTCCAGGAGCCCGTGGTGGTGAGTCCTCCAAACTAAGTCAGACTGTAGGTTCTGACAGGGCCCTGTAACTGGGCTCCAGAAATAGAAAAAAAAAAAAAAATCCTAAAATTCATATAGAAGCATGAAAGATCCTGAAGAGCCAAAAAAATCTTGAGAAAGAAGAACAAAGGTGGAGGCCTCACACTTCCTGATTTAAAACTATACTACAAATCTGTAGTAGGTCAAACAGTATGGCACTGGCATAAAAACAGCCACGTAGACTATGGAGCAGAATCAAGAGCTCAGAAATAAACCCACACATATATGGTCAACTAATATTTGACGAGGGAGACAAGAATACTCAGTGGGGAAAAGAAAGCATTTTCAATAAACAGTGTTGGGAAACCTGGATATTCACATGCAAAAGAATGAAACTGGACCCCTATCTTACACCACTCACAAAAATTAACTGAAAATGAATCAAAGACTTAAATATAAGACCTGAAACTGTAAAACTCCTAGAGGAAAACAGAGAAAATAGTCCTTGACATTGGCTTTGGCAATGATTTTTTTGGATATGACACCAGAAGCATAAGCAACAAAAGGAAAAATAAGCAAGTGGGGCCTACAACAAACTAAAAAGCTTCTGCACGGCAAAAGAAACAATCAACAAAATGAAGAGGCAACCTATGGAATGGGAGAAAATATCTGCAAACCACCTGTTTAGAGGTTAATATGCAAAAAAATATAAAGAACTCAAAAAACTCAATAGCAAAAAACCCAAATAATCTGATTAAAAAAGTGGATGAAGGACTTGAATAGACATTTCTCCAAAAAAGACATACAAATGTCCAACAGGTACATGAAAAGGTGCTCAACATCACTAATTATCAGTGAAATACAAATCAAAACCACAATGAGATACCACCTCACACCTGTTAGAAGGGCTTCAAAAGACAAGAGATAACAAGTGTCTACAGGATGTGGAGAAAAGAGAACCCGAAAGCCCTGTGGTGAGAATGTAAATTGGTGCAGCCACTATGGGAAGCAGTATGGCAGTTCCTCAAAAAAATAACAGTAGAAGTACCACATGATCCAGCAATCCTACTTCTGGGTATATATCTGAAGGAAATGAAATCACTGTCTCAAATAGATATCTCTACCCTCATGTTCACTGCAGCATTATTCACAATAGCCAAGACATGGAAACAAGTGTCCATCAATGGATAAATGGATAAAGAAGATGTGTATATACACACACACACACACACACACACACACACACCCCAGAGTATTACTCAGCCATAAAAAAAACGAAATTTTATCGTTTGCAGAAACATGGATGGACTTGGAAGGCATTATGCTAAGTGAAATAAGTCAGACAGAGAAAGACAAATATTGTATGACCTCACTTATATGTGAAATAAAAAAAAAAAAAGCCAAATTCATAGAAACAGAAAGTAGAGTGGTGGTTGTCAGGGGCTGGGGGTGGGAGAAGCAGGGATATGTTGGCCAAAGGGTACAAACTTCCAATTATAAGATGGATAAGTTCTGGGGAATCTAGTATTCAGCATGGCAACTGTAGTTAAGAAAACTGTATTACACACTTGAAAGTTGCGAAGAGAGTCAATCTTAAGTATTCTCACCCCAAAATAAAATCATAATTATGCAATTGATGAATGTGTTAACTAACTCTATTGTGGAAATCATTTCACAATATATACTTCTATAAAACATCACATTGTAGGGCTTCCCTGGTGGCTCAGTGGTTAAGAATCTGCCTGCCAATGCAGGGGACATGGGTTTGATCCCTTGTCCGGGAAGATCCCACATGCTGCGAAGCAACGAAGCCCATGCGCCACAACTACTGAGCCTGCGCTCTAGAGCCCACGAGCCACAACTACTGAGCCCGTGCGCCACAACTACTGAAGCCCGCGTGCCTAGAGCCCGTGCTCCGCAACAAAAGAAGCCACTGCAATGAGAAGCCCGCACACCACCACGAAGAGTAGCCCCCACTCGCCACAACTAGAGAAAGCCTGCGCGTAGCAACAAAGACCCAACGCAGTCAAAAATAAATAAACTAAAAAAAAATCACATTGTACAACACCTTAAACTTACATAATGTTATATGTCAATTATGTCAGTAATGCTGGAAAAAATTTTTTTAAATCTTTACCCAGTGTGTTGAATAAAACCTGATTCCAGGGGCTTCCCTGGTGGCGCAGTGGTTGAGAATCCGCCTGCCAATGCAGGGGACATGGGTTCGAGCCCCTGGTCTGGGAAGATCCCAAATGCCACGGAGCAACTGGGCCCGTGAGCCACAACTACTGAGCCTGCGCGTCTGGAGCCTGTGCTCTGCAACAAGAGAGGCTGCGATAGTGAGAGGCCCGCGCACCGCAATGAAGAGTGGTCCCCGCTTGCCGCAACTAGAGAAAGCCCCCGCACAGAAACGAAGACCCAACACAGCCAAAAATTTAAAAAAAAAACCAAAAAAAAACCTGATTCCAGACAAAAATCAAAACATACCTTTTAAAATTTTTGTTGTTTTGGTAACTTTCCTCTGTCTCCCAGTAAAAATGTGGCTAGCCCATGAGGTTTTGGTTCATTCTTACATGACAGACATTCCCAGGTCAGTTTAAGAAGCAAAAGCAATCTCAGATCAACATATCCGACTTGAGATATTCATCAAAACTCCAAGCCTGTTTTAGCATTAAACCTCCATTCTGGTTTGGACCTGCTTCAGGCTGGAAGCCTGACGTGGAGACCCAATTGGTCTCATCTGTTCCCTGTCCTGCTTCTCACAACAAGCTACCTGTAGCTTGGAGAGAGACGAGAGGAAAAAGGCGAGAGCTGGTGCTATTGTAAGCCAACTCTGTCCTCTCTAAGCCTGTTCTCTAGGTCCACACAGAATGCATGTTTCCTTTGGGTGGCTGTTCCAGTTATCTGTTGTTAGTTAACAAATTAACCCCTAACTTAGCTGCTTACAACCATCATTTTATTTTGCTGGTGATTCTGTGGGTCAGGAATTGAGGGAAGGTTGGGATGGGCGGTATTCCCTGGAGCCTTTCACAGGGTTGCCGTCATATGGTGCTGGGGCTGCATCATCTCCAGGATGGACCAGGATGGACATCCAAGATGGCGCACTCACACAGCAGGAGCTCAGCTGGGTCTGTGGATCAGAGCGCCCCCAGGTGACCCTTCAAGGTGCCTGGGCTCAGACTGCACCAGGGCTGGGCTCAGAGAGGGGTGTCCAGGAACCAGTGCTCAAGTCCAGAGATCCAGATGACCTGGTTCTTCAGATTCTCCAGCACATAAGTCAACCAGCTGGAGAGTTAGGACACACCATAGTCATGAGAATTGTTGGACTCACCTCCCCCAGGGGATTTCCTCGTTTTTAATTTTTTTTCCCAAAGACTGTCTTGGCTAATATTGGCCCTCTGCATTTCCACATAAATTTAGAAACATTGTTAATTTCTACAAAAATTATAATTTTGATTGGAATTTGAATCTGTAGATTTAACTAACATCTTTCTATTGAACAAAGGCGATTGTAGGCGATTGTAACAGCTTTACAATACTGAATTTTCCACTCCATGAACATAGTATTTAGGTTTTCTTTACTTTTTCTCAGTAATGCTTTTCAGTTTTCTTTAGAGATAACCTGTATAACATTTATAAGATGCATTTCTAGGTATCTGAATTTTTTGTGTTATTAAGATGTTATCTTTTTACAGGCTTTATTTTCTTTTTGTTGCTGGTATGGGTGAATAGATTTTTATGTATTGGCCTTGTTTCCAGCAATCTCGTTAAACTCATTTACTAATTGTAATTATTTTCTGTAGATTCTTCTGGATTTCTACAAACCATTAATCTGTGAATAATGCCCTTTTTATTTCTTCTTTTCTAAGTGTTATGTATTTTGTTTCTTTTTCTTGCCTTATTCTTATCTCACAGGATCTTCATTACAATGTTGAATTGAAGTGACAGCTGGTATTCTTGTTCCTGTCCTTAAAACTTTTTTTTCAAAATTTCATTAAGTATTTCATGTAGTTTGGTGTTGCTGTAATTTTTAAAAGAAATACATCCATTATCATATTGAGGGAGTTCCCTTCTGTTCCTAGTTTGCTAAAAGTTTTTAAAATCACAAATAGATGATAAATTTTATAAAACTTTTTGCATCTATTGAGCAGATACTATAGTATCATTCATTGATTTTTGAGTAGTAGATCCACATTGCATTCCTGGAATAAACCCAGCTTGGTCATTAACTGTTATTCTTTTTGTTTTTGTTTTTCTTTTTATTTACCACTGGGATCAATTTTGATATTTTGCTTCAGAATTTTGCATTCAGATTCATGAATTGTAATTGATTTTGTCAGGATCTGGTATACTAACCTCATAAAATGAGTTTTGGAGTGTTCCTTCTTTATTCTATTCTCTATTAAAGTTTGTATAAGATTTGCATTATTTATTCTCTAAACATTTCATAGAACTTCTCAGTGAAAACAATCTGGGCGTAGAGTTTACTTTGTGGCGAGTTTTTAAATTATAGATTTAATTCATTTAATAGTTATAGAACTATGCAGATTTTTGATTTCTTCTTGTGTCAGTTGTGTTTTTCTAGGTATTTGTAAACATCTAAATTTTGAAGTTTATAACTTTGCTCACATTAGCAAATTTGCTCTTATTTTTATTTTAATATCTAAATATCTGTAGAAATGTTACCTTTTTCATTCCTAATATCTATTTATTCCTTCTCTTTTTCTTGCCAGAGAACCACTGATTTTATTAGTCTTTTCAAAGATACAACTTTCAGCTTTTTCATCCTGCCTGTTGTATATTTGTTTTTAAATTTCTGCTCTTTAATATTTCCTTCTTATCTACTTTCTTTAGTTTATTTGCAGTTTAATTTTTTTTAAGTTCTTGAGATGATTAGATTTTTGGTCTCACTGATTTTTGGTCTTCCTTTTTTTTTTAATTTTACACTTTATTTATTTATTTATTTTTGGCTGTGTTGGGTCTTTGTTTCTGTGTGTGGGCTTTCTCTAGTTGGCGGCAAGTGGGGGCCGCTCTTCATCGTGGTGCGCGGGCCTCTCACTGTCGCAGCCTCTCTTGTTGCGGAGCACAGGCTCCAGACGCGCAGGCTCAGCAGTTGTGGCTCATGGGCCCAGTTGCTCCACGGCACGTGGGATCCTCCCAGACCAGGGCTCGAACCCGTGTCCCCTGCATTGGCAGGCAGACTCTCAACCACTGAGCCACCAGGGAAGCCCCTTGGTCTTCCTTTTTAATTTTGGACTAACATGAACAGGTTTTAAAGTTAAGTTATGAATTAGAAATATTTCCATCTTACTTGTCATCTCTTTATTTTCAAACTTTGTGTCATTTGTTTCAGGTGATTTGTTTTAACTATATGTAGCTGACTATTATTTGATACATTCTGAAAATGTTTGTCTCTTAACAGGAGAACTTAACTGGTTTTTTACTTGTTGTGATTACCAATATGTTTTAATACATTCCCCTATCTTATTTTATGTTTTATTTCCTGTCTTTTGAGGATTGATCATATTATTGTTTTATTATTATTCCTCCAGCAGTTTGAAATCAAGTTATATGTATATTTCTATTTTTCTACTAATTGTTCTTAAATTTAAAAAATGTCTAGAGTTAATCAGGATTTTTATTTTCTCCTAAGTAAGACAAGACCTTTCGTATAATTTTACTCCTCTATTTTCCTACCAGGCTTCCCCCTCTTCTTGCTAACACACCTTTCCCAAGTTGAATTCTTTTGGAATGTTTTCAGCTTAATGTTTTCAATAACACATTTTAAAATATTATGCATCCTAAATTGTCGACAGATAATTTTTTTCTCCCCTCCATTCTTTCAGTTGTCTACACGTGAAACTCATGAGATGACTGTTCGAGTGATTTTATTTTTTTTCTCGTTTTGGTTACTTGCATCTTACGTCGCCTACTTAAATTCATTATTTTTGTTTGTTTTGGTGGAGCAAATCCTTAACTATTTGTTCAAAAAAGATTTATTGAGTGGTAAATGCTTTGAGTCCTAGTATGTCTGAAAGTGTCTTGATTTTGATCTCACATTTAAATATTAGTTTTGGATGGTGTATAAGATGCTGGATTCAAAGTAATTTTTATCCTTAGAGTTTTGAGGTTGCTGCTCCTTTGTCTTCTAGCATCCACTGTTGCCAACAAGAAGGCAGAGCCCAGTTTCATTTTTGTTCCTTTGTGGGCAATCTGTTTTCTTCGCTCTCTCTCTCTCTCTCTCTTTCCTGCCTGCTTTGTAATCTTTTAGGACTTCCCCTTCCTCCTTTTAGGACTTCCCCTTCCTCCTGTTGTTTTGCTTATTTGTTTCATTCATTCTGATCAACTTTCAGTGAACCTGTTCAAACACAATCCTTGTGTCTTTCTTTAACTCTGGATAAGTTTATTATTAAATTTTTTCCTCTCCTCCATTCTTTCATTCTCTACTTAGGAAATTCATTTTGGAATGGTTCGATTATTCAGGAAATAATCAGTTTTTAGCTCCATCAATCTACTATTCATTTGATCTGCTGAGTTTAAAATTTTCAGTATCATATTCAATATTTCTAAGACTCCTAATTGGTTCTTTAAAAAAAAAAGTCGTGCCCCCCCCTCCCCCCGATCTGCTGTAATCTCACTAGGCATTGCTTTATCTGGGGAAATAAAATACTTCATGAAAAAACAGAAACCTTGTCAGTGTTACCCAGTATTTCAGATGGCTTGAGAACTATGCATTCATAGTTGACCTTAACCTTGGTCATGTGCAGAAAGATCTGAAGAAAGTAACACATCCAGAAGTCATACTGTTAAAAACAAAATTACTCCTGTCAAGGGTAAAGTTAAAAATCTTGAGATTCATTTTAAACCAGAGCAACACGGACTTACTGTATTCCCCAAAGAGGGACAAGCAAGCTGAACAGACACTGTCTGAAACGCTTTAAGAACTCTGCCACTGCGATTCTAACTTGTCACAGAGCCCGATCTGTAACCCTAAATTTAGACCATTCTTTGTTATGAAACCAGGACATTCCATCTTTGTTCAAAAAGGAATGAAACAGAAGTCAATTCAGCTGCTTTTAATTCATGAAACAGATTTAAATTCAGCTGAGGAAATAAAGATGTTAATTACAGTATTATTTATAATAGCACAAATTGGAAACAACCCAAAAGGTCAAAAAGAAGGAAAAAAATAAATCATAATCAAAGTATATTATGTAGACATTAAAAACGATAGCTATGAAGATTCAGTGGCAAGATGGGAAATACGTTATATAAGGTTAAATGAAAAACAGGACAAAATTGTATGTATATTCCTCTTACAATTATGCATATGTAAAATATACTTGAAAATAGGAAAACATAAAAGAAACGTTATTTGTGGTAATGAACTGGGATGCTTTTTTTCTTCTTGTTGTAATTTTACTTAGTTTTTACTGTTATTTATTATTATTATTTTCCATTATGGTTTGTTAGATATTGAATATAGTTCCCTGTGCTATAGAGTAGGACCTTGTTGTTTATGGGATGCTTTTTTATGGGGCAATTTTTCTGTTTGTTTTTTAAAGCCAAAGTTTTGTAACTTGAGATTACTTTTAAAATATTAAATTATTTAGGACAACATTTGGTAGAGATAGGGAATATGCTGGAGAAATCAGTGGATGGAGCCAGGAGTCCTGGGTTCTAATCACAGCTCTGCTCTGGGCTTGGAGCACCCTTGAACAACATCAGCTTTTCTGTTGCTTTTGGGCTATTATTTTTGTTGTCTTTTCTCCCTCCATAGATCATATCCTGTGTACTTTCCATACTTCTAAAAATCTTCTAGTTGGGGAGGGAAGGATTGGGAGTTTGGGATTAGCAGATGCAAACTATAATATATAGGATGGATAAACAACAAGGTCCTACTGTATAGCACAGGGAACTAGATTCAATATCCTGTGACAAACCATAATGGAAAAGAATATTAAAAAAGAATGTATATATGTACTATATAACTGAATCACTTTGCTGTACAGCAGAAATTAACACATTATAAATCAACTATACTTCAATAAAATTTAAAAAACTCTCCTACAGTCTAGTACTATTATGTATTTATTCTCATTAAAATTATATTTTCTGCCATTTTACAGGAGTTGCAGTCAGAGGAAAGTGATGCTTAGTCCAGCATTTTGTTATGTCTCTGTTGTTTATCTTTTGTTAACTAATCAATAATTCTAAAGACATGCTTATTCACAATCTTTGTTCTCCTAATGTTACTTCTCCCTTAAATCTTTGTTTGTTAACCAGTAAGTCTCATCCAGTTGTTTCTAGAAACTTAATCCATGAGGCTGGCCCAGAATATCGTATGTTAGTTCTGACTAACCTTTAAGATTTATTTCAGTCTTTAACAATTGCTTGCCTCTTGGAGTTAAGTAAACTTCATATCACTCACGGTATTGATTACGGATCTCTCACCTTGCTCTCTGTTGAGCTTGGTTGGGAGGAAATGTTTAGCATTGATTATATAACATCGCATTGAAAGTCACAACTCATGGGCTCTGCTTTCAGCTGAGGCGCCAGGTTATAGATCAACTGAATCTGTTTTATTTTACTTGATACATATTTCATTATGCACCATCGCCTGTGCTGGCCAGCCTGGATCTGTTCATAAAGCAGTACCTGTGGGTAGGTATTCCTGGTTGACTAAACTACGAGTTATTAAGATGGCATCCCAATAGCTGCCTGCCTTTTAAAATGTGGCTACTAGAAAATTTAAAATTACACACATAGCTTACACTTATAGCTTGTGTTATATTTCTACTGGGCTATGCTGAAATAGAGTCTAGAAATAGATCCATGCATATATGATTAATTTTTGACAAAGATGCTGGAGCAAATCAATGGGGGGAAAAGTCTTTTCAACAAATGATGTTAGACCTACAGACACAGAAAACAAACCTATGATTACCAAAGCAGAAAGCGGGGGAGGGATACATTAGGAGGTTGGGATTAACAGATACACACTACTATATATAAGATAGGTAACCAATAAGGACCTACTGTAGAGCACAGGGAACTATATTCAATATTCTGTAAATAACCTATAAGGGAAAAGAATCTGAAAAACAATATGTATGTATACATATATATCTATATCTAAATCACTGTGCTGTGCACCTGAACCTAACACGACACTGTAAATCAACTATACTTCCAAAAAAAGTTGAAGAAAAAATGGTGCTAGAATAACTGGATATCCATGTGGAAAAAAAATAAGCATCAGCCCTTACACCAGACCACACACAATATTAACTCAGAATGAAACATACACCTAAATGTGAAAGCTCAAACAAAGCTCCTAGAAGAATGCACAGGAAAAAAATATTTGCAACTTAGGGCATGCAATGATTTTTTTCTTTTTTGAGATGTGTATTATAATTTCCAGTCAGAGAAATAGCAATGCAGTGAGACCTCATGGAGAATGGGGAGTTTTAGATACATAAATTTCATCAAACAGATAAGGAGGCAAATAATATACTGAGAGGCAGCAATGTACCAGGTCTTTTTTTTTTTTTTGGCCATGCTGCGTGGCTTGCGGGATCTTAGTTCCCTGACCAGGGATCGAACCTGCGCCCTCGCAGTGACAGCGCGGAGTCCCAACCACTGGACCACCAGGGAATTTCCCATGCAATGTACCAGGTCCTTGCTGGCTGCACTTTACATCTGTGACATCATCCCAGCCTCACAGCACCCCTGCATGGTGGGAAGGGTCGTCTCTGCTTTATAGAGAAGACAGACAAGAAAACGGAGTGACCTGCCCACATCATTTAACCATAAGATGTGAATCTGGAATATAAACCCAGTCTGTAGCCAAGTCCTATCACCATATCATGCTGCCGCCTTTGAGCTACCAATTTTTTTTCATTCAATAGTCAATCATTTATTAGCCAATAAATGGTCATAAAATGGGAGTGAATTTTAGATGTGAATTTCCTTTTATTTTTAATTTTTTTCCAAAAAAGACATACAGATGGCCAAGAGGCACGTGAACAGATGCTCAACATCGCTAATTATTAGAGAAATCAATCAATAAGGTATCACCTCACACCAGTCAGGGTGGCCATCATCAAAAAGTCTAAAAATAATAAACGCTGGAGAGGGTGTGGAGAAAAGGGAACCCTCGTACACTGTTGGGAATGTAAATTGGTGCAGCCGCTATGGAAAACCGTATGGAGGTTCCTTAAAAAACTAAAAATAGAACTACTATATGATCCAGCAATCTCACTCCTGGACATATATCCGGAAAAGACGAAAACTCTAATTTGAAAAGATACACGCACCCCAATGTTCACAGCAGCACTATTTACAGTACCCAAGACATGGAAGCAACCTAACTGTCCATCAAGAAATGACTGGTTTAAGAAGATGTGGTATATATATACAGTGCAATGTTACTCAGCCATAAAGAGGATGAAATAGTGCCATTTGCAGTAACATAGATGGACCTAGAGATTATCATACTAAGTGAAGTTAAGTCAGACAGAGAAAGACAAATATTATATAACTTACATGTGGAATCTAAAAAAGAATACAGGGAGTTTCCTGGTGGCCAAATGGTTAGGATTCTGGGCTTTCACTGCTGTGGCCTGGGTTCAATCCTTGGTTGGGGAACTGAGATCCCGCAAGCCAAACAAATTTATTTACAAAACAGAAACAGAGGGACTTCCCTGGTGGCGCAGTGGTTAAGAATCCACCTGCCAATGCAGGGGACATGGGTTCGAGCCCTGGTCCAGGAAGATCCCACATGCCACGGAGCAGCTAAGCCCGTGTGCCACAACTACTGAGCCTGAGCCCTAGAGCCCATGAGCCACAACTACTGAGCCTGTGTGCCACAGCTACTGAAGCCCACGCACCTAGAGCCCGTGCTCCGCAACAAGAGAAGCTACCACAATGAGAAGCCCGCACACCGCAACGAAGAGTATCCCCCGCTCACCGCAACTAGAGAAAGCCTGTGTGCAGCAACAAAGACCCAACACAGCCAAAAACAAACAATAAATAAAATAAATAAATTAAAAAAACAAAAAAACCCAAAAACCAGAAACAGACTCACAGACGTAGAAAACAAATTTATGGTTACCAAAGGGGAAGGGAGGTGGGTAGGGAAAAAAATTAAGAGTATGGGATTAACATATACACACTATTAAATATAAAATAGATAAGTAACAAGGATTTACTGTATAGCACGGGGAACTATATTCAATAGCTTATAATAACCTATAATGGAAAAGAATCTGAAAATATATAAATATATATTTAACTGAATCACTTTGCTGTACACCTGAAAGTAACACAATATTGTAAATCAACTATACTTCAATTAAAAAACCAAGAATTTCTTAAGTAGGATACAAAAAGCAAATTACAAAATTTTTTAAATTGATAAACTGGACTTTACAAGATGTTGAAAAACATCATTAAGTAAACAACAGGGCAAGTCACATAATTGGATTTTTTTTGTTTGCAATATCTGTAATACACATATCTTGCAAAGGACTTGTATCATATATATGTAGATAATAAGAAGATGAATGGCCAAATAAAAAATGGGCCAAATATTTGAAAGGACAATTCACAAAAGATGATACTGTTGGAAGACAATTCTCCATGGATTTCTTGTATGCTTGCACGGTACAGGCCTTCTGAGCAAAGAACACATTTCAACAGCAAGCCTGTATTGAAACGTAGAGCTAGAATATTCCACCAGAGAAATTTAGAGAAGTACCTTCCTAGATATGTCCCAGGGTCATCAAGATAAAATCTCCTTCCTCTCCTGGAAATATCTGCTTGCATCCCAGGGAGTGATTAATCTTCCTCTCCAGAGGGGAAGGCTAGCAGATATGCCAGAAATCCCATAAGAGTGCAGAATCTCCCCATTTTAGGGTCCTGGGGTGCACCCCACTGCCTGTACAGGTGACATCTGGCCCTTCACACATGGCGCTGTGGGGTTTCAGGTGTGGGAGAACACATGAGATGCCACTCTGCCTACTGTTTGTGCCATGAGTGATACATCAGTCGTGTCTCTGACCCATGTCTACGGATATAAAATGGTATATGAGGGACTTCCCTGGTGGCACAGTGGTTAAGAATCCACCTGCCAATGCAGGGGACACGGGTTCGAGCCCTGGTCTGGGAAGATCCCATATGCTGCAGAGCAACTAAGCCTGTGCGCCACAACTACTGAGCCTGCGCTCTAGAGCCTGCAAGCCACAACTACTGAAGCCCACGTGCCACAACTACTGAAGCCCACGCACCTAGAGCCGGAGCTCCGCAACAAGAGAAGCCACCGCAATGAGAAGCCCGTGCACCTCGACGAAGAGTAGCCCCCGCTCGCCACAACTAGAGAAAGCCTGCGCACAGCAACGAAGACCCAACGCAGCCAAAAATAGAAAAACAAAAAAATTTATTAAAAAAAAAATGGTATATGAAATGGTGGCCAGCTAAGTCCTTAGCGCACTGGTGGGGAAAAAGCCCAGGCCCTTCCCAGATTCTCATTAACCCTTTTGGTAATGAGGCTGGGGTCCTGACCTGGCCTCCTGGACAAGGCAGACGAGGGGCCCAAAGACCAAGTAATGGGACCTGAGGGAAGGTCATGGGAATCGGTACTTGACATGTTGGCCAAACTCTATGATCAGCCGGGCCATACGGGGTTCTCCACTCGGTCGCCCGTTAGTGGGGTGGTTTGGGGAGTAGGCTGTACGGTCGAAACAAGTAGCCCAAATGGTGCTTTTGGGTTTTGCTCTCTCCTCCAGGTGGGAGAAGAAAGGGTTCTGAGTCCCCAGAGCTGGCAGAGGGCTTGGGGTGGACTCGTGATGTTGGAATGTCGTTCACTGGACCACGAGGAGAGGTTGTCACGCTGCTGAGACCTGCGCGTCAATGTGACTCACCTGCTGGCACAGACACACTGTCTCTGGGTCCCGCTCTGCAGCTTTCAGGATTCAGGGTGAGGCCGAGTCTCCCTGTCCCAGAGGAGGACTGAGCACCCCGGACGACTGTCTAAATACATTGGGAGGAAGGACCTCAAACATCGATTTCCCCATTGGATACAGGTACCCAAGTGCCCATCCTACCTGGTCCTGTGGGGGATGGGACGCTGGGCGCAGCAGGGGGAGGGGTAAATGTACTGCGAGGGTTTATTTTGTGTGTCACCTTGGAGGCTGTTTTGGAGTGAGATAAACGTTTAAGTTGGTGAACTCAGAGTTAGCAGACTGCCCTCCACACTGTCGGGGCTGCATGCGGAGAGCCGGAGGGGGTGGGCTTCCCTGCCACTTGCTACCACTGATGATGGGTCAGGACTTTGCGCGGGGGCCCAGCACCCTGGCGACCTCTCTAGATACTGGTGGCCGAACAGGCATGAGGATCTTGCTGAACTGGAGCCTCCGGGCTCCATAGCGAGGCAGCCTCCACCAGGAGGTCCCTTTGGGGTTTTGGACTTGTTTCGACACAGCTGTTAGATAACATGACTTTCAAAAAGCAGGTACTAGCTTGCTACTGGGCTCTTGGTGAAACAGAGGCCTGGGGTCGTCTGCGTGATCTTCCCATTTTGGGGGAGTGGGTGTATTGGACTCTATGACGGACTGGGGAGAAGGGCCCAAGAGCCTTACGTGTCCGGTGGGCCTGGGGTCTTGGGGACTGTAGTCAACCTGGCCCCGGAGCAGCTCGGCTTTGCGGGAGAAAGTGGCAAAGCATGAGTTACTGGCTCTTAAGGGTCCTTCCTTCACAAAAGTTCCCCTAAACGCGTGGGCCCGGCCGCGCTGACACCGGTGCCGTCTGCCCTGGTCGTCCAGCATGCAGGGCTGAGACCGGACAGCCTGCTCAGCGGGGGAGTGCAGACCCTCAGACCAGGGAAGGTCAAGGACACCCCTCCTTGGGGCCATGAAGTGTGGAGACAGATCACGGCTGCTGACTGAGTGGACTGGCCACGGTCACGCACGTGGCGTGACAAGGGCGGGCTAAGGCCGTGGGTAACGAGCGCTGCGGTCACTGGGCGCCTGCTCTGTCCTCTGAGGGGACCCAGGGGAAGCACGTGGCTGATGGGGCCCGAGACGTGTTTTCAATTTTTCACAAAGTCGCTACGGACATCCAGGCACATCCTTTCTTGTACACGAGACAGGTGGGGGCAGGTGGAGGTCCAGGGAGACAGAACTCTCGCGTCGGAGGGTGTGAGAATTTAAAATGTTTACGGAGGCTGGCAGCTTGCCTTCCAAAGCAGGATACAAGTGACAAGTGTTCTCATTTCCCTCTGCTTTTAATACAGAGTTTTAAAAAATATTTTACTAAAATACAGAGCATCTGGCTTTGTTTATCATACTGTTTTTGCTTCAGAAGCTCTAGTTTTGTCTAGCACCTGAGGCTTTTCACTGGGAAAGACATACGGGGCACCCACTCTCTGTTCTAGGTGTGAGAACACAGCCAGAAGCAAAACAAAGCCCCTTCCCCATGGCTGCAGCTTGGAGTGGAAGAGACCACAGCCCAGCCGACAAGCACACACAGAACAGGGTTAACAGGCAGGGGCTGCAGAGCAGGGGGTGGGGAGTGGGCGGGGCCAGATGATAAGGAAAAGCCTCTCCAATGCGATGACATTTGAGCCGAGATCAGAATGAAGCAATCCCTATCAGGGGATCGATAAATGTTGACTAAGTGAATTGATGTTGTATATAAAAAATTTCCACTCACGGCACCGCTTGGCCAGGTCATACAACTGGCCCTAGGCTACTGCTGCTGCTGAAGGACGACGCATGTGGACTGACCCCTGACCCCGACTGGCCCAAACTGAAGATGTTTGCAGGACCAGTGAATGACAGGACTCGTGTTAACCCACTGTGCACACACCTCTGGACTTGTTCTGTTTACAATGGTAGCCGTCAATCTTTAGTTAGCACAACTACCAGGGTCCCCTCTACAATCTAAACCCTGCATTTCTGCTCAGCACTTTTCTTCAGGGACACATGCCCCTTTGTCTGCATTGGAATGGACTCGGCTTTGCATTTTCTGTCTAAGCTCTGATCATCTTTATTCTTTGATGGCATCCACTCTGATCAAAATAAAATAAGTATATAAAGAGTCAGAGATGTGAAAAGGCCGGTGAGGATAAGTTTAACTTTGGTTTATTTGCCGTCTATGGACTGTTGCTGATACCCCGGAAATGTGGCACCCAGGGACCCTTACACCTTTGGTGCCCTTACCCTGAAATTGTGCCATGAACAATGACAGCAGGTAGAAACTCACTCCCAGAGGCTTTAACGCAGTGGAAGGGCAGGGAAAAAAATCACTTTGAAATTCAGGAAGCAAGATGGAATTTACTTGCCCTAGCAGGTGAATTGCTGGAGATGTCTCCTGCCCTTTTGGCTGTCTAGGTTTCTAAGGAGGGTTATTTTGGCGCTGATCAAGTGTCCAGTGGGCTGCTCTGGACACTCAGTGAATGGAAACGTATGAAGGTAAGAGCTGAGCCATCGCTCAGCAGCTTTTGTTCAGGAAGCTGACAATCACGGTTAACAGAATTAATGATGCAATTCAATAAAGACATAACATGTACAAACAAAATACTGTCTGATGCCTTGTATTCTTCAAAGTGGAATCCATATACGATGCTACACTATAATGTAAATTACTACTGATGTATTATGTCATATATAAATACAATATAGTATAATATAGTATGATATTATTATGTCATAGGATGACTTGGTTGTCGGATCTCAGTCCTGGATCTCAATCCTTGGAGGTATAGCTTTCGATCACATTAAGCAGAAATTCAATTTGATTGTTGAAAGAGCTAGGATTCAATCCACCACGACTTTCCCTGCTAATTAGGTTGGACCAGTGCTTCTTGAGTTTAATGTGCATATGAATCAGTGGGGATCCTGTTAAAATGCCGAGTCCGATTCAGAAATTCCAGGGCGGGACCTGGGAACCTGCATTTCTGACCAGCTCCCAGGGGATGCAGCCGCTGCTGGCCCGGTGGACCCCAGTCTGAGCAGCGGGGGTAGACAGTGGAGACACGGTCTGCCAGGCATGGGCCCCAGGGGTTAAGACGTCGCTCTCTGCAGACGGGTAGGGCCTGGGGCGGCCTGAATCTCTGGACTGGTTCCCTCTAGCCAAGAACAGCTTCATACTTTTACTCCAGTGGTTTTGGTTTTTTTTTCTACACTTACCAGTATGGGGTACGAACTAGCTTTGACTTTATAGACCCTGAACTATCTGTATCTGTTCAGATTCTTTAGATTTCTGGGGACGAAAACCCGCAATCCAAAATGACTTTGACAAAAAGGAGATGTATTGGTTCATGTACTGGGAAAGTCTAGGAAGAGTCCTGGCGTTAATGACTCAAATGATATCACCTGGACCCACTGTTTTCCTATATTCTCTGGTCCCACTCACCACCAAGGGGAGGGGGGGTCCCTCATATTCTTGGACTCCTATTCTCCCTGACAGGCCGGAGAAGGCTGGGGCGCCTCCAGACCTCATGTCCCCTCAAGGTCAAATCCAGAATTCTTAGCTGTAATCTCACTGCATCCGACTGGCTCCTACTGGGTCACATGCTCACCCCTGCATTAATCACTACTGCCAGCGATTGAATTGCAGTCGAAGTGTGTTTCCCCCAGAGATGCTACAGTGCTAACCCCAGCACCCATGATGGGACCTTATTTGGAAATAGCGTCTTTGCAGAGGATCAGGTTAAGATGACGTCATTAGGGCGGGCCCTAATCCACGATGATCTATATCCTCATTAAAAGAGGACATTTGGACACAGGAACAGAAAGGCACACAGGGAGAAGGAAGAGATCGGGGTGATGCATCGACGAGCCACAGAACGCCGAAGACTGACGGCAAACCACCTGCAGCGCGGAGAGGAGCGCGGAAAGGACCCTCCCTCGCAGCCTCGGAAGGAACCCACGCTGCCCGCACCTCGATCACGGACTTCTGGCCTCCAGAACTGGGAAACCACAAATTTCTGTTATTTCAGCTGCACACTCATCACTTGGTGATGGCAGCCCTAGCAAACCAGCGCCCCAGGGTCATGCAGTGCCCATCTGTCTCTGTTTATGCTGTTCCCTCCCCCCAGCTCACCCCACCCATCACCCCGGGAATGCCCATCCTTCTCTCCTCTACAGACTGTCCTTCTCCAGTGATTCTCCAGTTTCAATCACTTGGGGCGGGGGGGGGGGTGGTCTGTAAACACATGTGTAGCTGGGCCCCATCCCCAGGGTTTCTGATTCAGCAGGTCTGGGGTGAAGCCCGAGAACCTGCATTTCTAAGTTCCCAGGTGACGCTGAGGCTGATGGTGTGAGGACCCCCCTGCTCTGATCCGTCCTGTTTCCAAGCCTCCCTGAGAGGCTCTAGATTTTCCCGTTCACTGCTTTGTATTGTTTTTTAGACTTTGCTGTTTTCCTCTCATCCCGGCCACACTTAAGCCTCGGGGAGTTCTGTGTGCCCCTCCTCGTTTAGGACACAATAGACACGCCAATCGCCAACTGGTGTCTAGACTTGGGAGGAAAAGGCAGAAAGCCTCCCTGACATTCGTTAGTCACCAAAGGCTGCAGAAGTACCCTGTCACTCACACCTTCTTTCCTTTCAACTTTCCTAACATCGTCCGCGTTTGTGTACATCCCGACGTACCTCGCCACAGTCCCCAAGAACCCAGCCTAAGTTAAGACTTCAGAGAGTAACACTGCACACGCTTTCTTGGAGGTTTAAAGCAAGGAGTTATTAGTGTGAATGCTGTTGCTACCCAGCGATTCGAGGGAAATGGAAATGCTCCTCGGCCGGCGCCCATCCAGAGCTGCACACTCGGGGCCTCCTGCCTCTTGCTGCATCTCACTTGGAGGGGAAATGCACTCTAGTCCCCCCTCCGCCCCCAGGATGTTCCCTGTACACGCTGGGGAATCCCTTTGGGCCCCTACAACCAAGAGATGAGAAAAGCCATGCCTACATCAGCTTGGGGCGCGCCCTTCCCCCCCAAAGAACCTTCTAAAAGAATAAGGGCTTGGTCAGTTGAATAATTGGTTATGACTTCCTATAATGCACCCTTGCTGTGGTCTTTCCTGCCCACGGTTGTTGGGCATTGGCTTTGGCCAGTGGGATGACACAGGCAGGGATTCAAAGTGTGCTTGCAAGGTTGGGCATGTACTCTTGACCTTCTATCACTGACAAAAGAGGAGCTTCCCCTGAATAGCTTCTGCGTCTTTAACCTGGATCCAAAGTGAATCCACATGGCACAGACTAGAGTCTTAATCCTAGATGGGGAAGGGGGAAAGGCCAGCTAGACTCGTAGCCTGAAGCAGTAGAAACCCCCCAGATGAACCCAGACTAGATCAACAAACACATGCAATTTTTTTTTTTTTTTTTTGCCGCTGAGATTTTTGTGATTATTCCTTATGCAGGGATAGTTGACTGACGCAGAAGGCAACGACAATGGTGAGGAAGCTAGGGATGCAAAATACACTTTTCTCACCTCAAAGCTGCCCAGCCAGGCCCTGCTCCTGCATCAGAAATCACAGGTCCATGCATGGCTTTTTCAAACACCTGATTCACTTTTGTCTCCCTCGGTATGATTTGCAGAAAACGATGTCATTAAACAGCTTTAAAAACTCTTCCATTAGTAGAGGGGTGGGATTATAACCAACACTTTGGCAAGATTTCAAAACTGAAGGAGAGTTGTGGGGTGGGTTCATTTATAATAAAATGAAATGACTTGAAGGTTTTAGTTTTCAATTATGAAAGTTCGAGTGCCAAAGTCTCAGCTGTGCAATTCAGTTCTTAGCTATTTTCACTAATATTTCCTCAGCCCTTGACATGTAAATACCAAGTCAGTCAACAGCCATAATGGAGTTCTTGTTACCTGCAGGGCTGTGTATTGAGCTGCTGGGAGAAGAGAAGAAAAACACTCTCCCACGCTTTGGGAATTTATAACTTAGAGTTATAATTAGTTATTTAGTGAGCCACTAAATAGATCAATTATTCATTTAAATGCTGAGAGAAATTTATCAATGCACTCTTTAGTAACTTTACTTTTGTAAGTTATTATAATCATTTGTGTTTACTTCAAATACTTTACAAAATATAAGAAACAAAGAAAAAAATAGATTGCCAGTAATCCTAACTTTCAAATAACCATTCTTATTAACATTTTGATCAATAACCTTTCAGACATTTTTTCAAGACACATGTATTTTCTTTTTTTAAAGATTTTTTTTGATGTGGACCATTTTTTAAGTCTTTATTAAATTTGTTACAATATTGCTTCTGTTTTATGTTTTGGTTTTTTGGCCGTGAAGCATGCGGGATCTTAGCTCCCTGACCAGGGATCAAACCCACACCCTCTGCATTGGAAAGCAAAGGCTTAACCACTGGACCACCAGGAAAGTCCCAAGGCACGTGTATTTTCGTACACATATTTCTTTTTCAAAGAAAAATAATATCATATTGCTTTTTTCACTTAATATTACGTGGCCATCTTTCCATGTCAGTGATTATTGAACTGCAGCATAATTTTATAGCTGAAAAGTATTCTTTGCATGGCTGTGCCATGACTTGCTTAATCAATTTTCTATCAATAGTCTTTTAGGTTATTTTCTTATTTTCTCTAATATAAAGAGTAATGCAGGGACTTCCCTGGTGGCACAGTGGTTAAGAATCTGCCTGCCAATGCAGGGGACACAGGTTTGAGCCCTGGTCCAGGAAGATCCCACATGCCGCAGAGCTACTAAGCCTGTGCGCCACAACTACTAAGCCTGTGCCCTAGAGCCCGTGCTCCCTAACAAGAGAAGCCACTGCAATGAGAAGCCCGTGCACTGCAACGAAGACTAGCCCGTTTGCCACAACTAGAGAAAGCCCATGCGCAGCAATGAAGACCCAACGCAGCCCCCCAAAAATAAAGAAAAAAAATACGATGTAACATTAAAAAAAAAGAGTAATGCAGTTAATAATATCATATATTCACCTATGTCCAACGGTCCCCTTTTGACCTTAAGACAGGTTCCTATGTGCGGAATTTTCAGGTTGAATGTATGCTTTTTGAATAAAGCACTTGATATATTCAGGTAAACTGACTTCCAGAGTTTCAATTTTAATTGTATTTTTTTAAAAATTTTATTTATTTATTAATTTATTTATGGCTGTGTTGGGCCTTCGTTTCTGTGCGAGGGCTTTCTCTAGTTGCGGCGAGCGGGGACCACTCTTCATCGCAGTGCGCGGGCCTCTCACTGTCGCGGCCTCTCTTGTTGCGGAGCACAGGCTCCAGACGCGCAGGCTCAGTAATTGTGGCTCACGGGCCTAATTGCTCCGTGGCATGTGGGATCTTCCCAGACCAGGGCTCGAACCCGTGTCCCCTGCATTGGCAGGCAGATTCTCAACCACTGCGCCACCAGGGAAGCCCCCACAGTTTCAATTTTAAATGTCTTCTCTAAAACTTTAATTATTTTGATAAGATGATCATGTCACCATTGAAACATACACTGTATCTGAGTCTCCCTCTTGATGTTAAAGGCTATTATTTTCAAGTTTGTAAGTTGGTTCTAAAAGCTTGATGTCCTTGTGACTCAATCAAAAACTTTGAATTTTGGTCCTTTCAACTCAATGTTCATTAGAGGGGAACGTCTACACATATGAAAAAAAAAAAAAAAAAAAGAGACAGACGGTGCTACTGCATCTCTCCTGAGACTCAGCTCTCACATGCTCTGCGTACCTTACTCACCCCCTCCCAGCTCAGCACCCCTACATCAATAATTGCTTCCAACAAACCAGTACCGATCTCCAGTCACTAGACACCTCCCAACGGCTGGGAAATTCCACAGGTTGGAAACTGGCAGCTTCTAGGCGGGACCAATACATCTGCTCACATAGTCCCCACTGTTCCCCAATGATTAAGCCTGGTTGCTTCACTTACTTTCCCTTCCTTGTTTCTGTGGCCCTATTGGAGCAGGACCCTGTGGGGCTCTTGGGCACAAAAGCCTTTCTGTGTCCCCCGTTTCTTGTTTTTAGGAAAGAAGCTTCATTCAGCCTCCAGGACCTTCCCTGAGTTCCGAAGGGCAGGTTCAAACAGTGGCTAATCAGGGAAGGGAGGGGATGCGGAGACAAGGAAGGAGCAGTGGAGAAACAATAGTGCAGCCTTGGGGCAGGGTCCTGTTCCCCTCAAGGGACACACATAATATCTCTGAGCTGTTCTGCAGAGACTGAAACTCCCAGCAGGTGGAAGAAGTTAACTGCATGCTGCCCACAAGCACGGAGACCCCAGCCCAGCTGGAACCAGAAGGTTGATGATGCCGACTCCCAATTACCTCACCACCGACCAATCAGAAGAATGTCCACGACATGACCACGCCCTCCTCCTTGAACCATTTCTATAAAACTCCTCACTGCCCCCTCCAGGTCGGGACACACAGTTTTGAGTGGTTAGGCTGCTATGGCCCCCTTTGCCTGGCAAAGCAATGAAGCTATTCTCTTCTACTTCACCCCAAACTCTGTCTCTGAGATTCAGTTCGGTACTGGTGTATGGAGGCCAAATTCTGGCTACACTATCTATGAATTTTGTTCTAAATCTCTTCTGTTCTTGTTTAGAAGAAAAGGGTCTTACGTGCAAATAAGGAACTTGTGAAGTGACCTCACGTGAACTCTATTTCACAGAGCTTTGTAGAACGAATGGACGTGGGAAGGGGGCACTTTCTGCCCTGATGGGGGGGTCTTCCCACTGGCTCGCTTGGTTCTTCTTTTCTCTGTGGGTCCCTTTCTGCCTCTGGTCCCCAAGTCCCGTGTCTGACCTCATGGAAAATGAAGGCAACTAAAACAAGTCAAAATATAGGAAAAGGAAAGAGATTGAGCTGCAGTCTCCACCCTTTGTGTGACAAATGGGCTCCCCTGGTCCTTCCAATGGTGCACATGAAGCTGGCTCTTCCCCAGCCGCCCCTATGATTCCATCTGGGAAGCCAGAGGGCAGGCTGGGGCAGGAAGTGAACCCCTTCCTTCAATCTAAGCAGTGTCTGCAGAAGTCAGGGATTTTATAATATGCTCTGGGAGAGGGGAGACGTTGCTATGACCCCAACTATTCTCTTCTACCCCTGTCTCTTGTTTTTAAGAGGTACATCTAAAGCAAAAGGCACGCAGAGGTCGAAAATAAAAGGATGGAGTAAAAGACCCATCAGTAATATACTACCCCAAAGACCGCTGCTCTTACATATTAGACAGATTAGTCTTTAAGCCATAAAGCGTGATAAGGCATGGCGCTGGTCTCTGCAAAATGGTAAGAGGTTCCATTTGGTGAGAAGATACGGCTGTTCTAATCATGAATGCACCCAACAAAATAGCTCTATATGGAGGAAGCTAAAAATGGTTAGAACTGCAGGGGAAATGGATAAATCCACCCTTACAGTTGTTTTAGTTATCGATAAGGTAATCACACAAAAAATGAACAAGGATTTGGGAGAGCTGCACAAATCACATTGTCTGAGTGGACCCACGTGGAATCCTGCATTCAGTGCTAAAGATGGACAGGACCCTCGGGCGCCCACCAATGTTAGCGGCGTCATTACCAGGCCACACAGCGTCCTCTATAAATCTCACAGGATAGTTTACATACAGCCCTTGTTCTCTGATCACATATTATTAAGTTAGAAGCTAATGTGAAAAGACAATCAAAAAATGCCCAGTAGTTGGGAATTGTAAAGCATGCTGCTAAACAATTTGTGGGTTAGAGAAGAAATCTTAAAAAGCCGAAAGTTTATTCTTAAACAAAAAAAAAAACCCAAACCAAACAAACCCATATAGACAAAGTTCTAGCAAGACCAATCGAGGAAAAAGAGAGAAGGCCCAGATAAATAATGCTATAAAGGAAGAAAGAATCATACTTATGGATAAGGTCGAGATTTAAAAGATAAGAGAACACTGTTACCAAATACAGTTGATTTTTGTTACTCCTGGCATCTGTGTTTTATAAAGTCACCACAAACTCTGAATTAATGAATGGTTGCTCCCAGGAAGTTTGGGGTTAAGTTCCCGCCAGCCTCTGGTCCCAGCATTTTCATCAACGGATCAGTACATAACTTTGTTTTATGTGTGTTTCTGTTAAAAGACACCTTATTTTATACTGTTGATTCATTAATATTGAACTCACAGCCAACCGCGCCGCAACTTAGGCATTCATGAAGCTCATCTAACGCACGTGTTTTCTCTGAAACGCACATCACAGCCTTTATGCCCTTAGGAACCCTAGACCACACTTCAGCACCATGCTTAGGGGGTATTTTCAACAGCAAGAGCATAAAAATGCAAAACATGGCATAAATAGACCGCAGGAAGATTGCTTGTTTACAGCACAAGAACTGAAACACGAAGGCAAGGGGTCGCATTGGGTGTATCAAGTTTTTCTCTGCTTTGCACAGCAGCCCTGCAAGTGCTGATTTGGGGATTACCAATAAGGTTTAGGGTGAAGGTGCATTCAGAATTATGGAACCCGCGAATAAAAAGCATCAATTGCAGGTGCCGATGGTTTGTTTTTTTAAGACTTGAGTTTTTTAAAAAGCAGTTTTAGGTTGATAACAAAATTGAGGAGTAGGTGCGCAGATTTCCCATGTCCCCTACCCCTCACACAGCCTTCCCCATTATCAACATCCCCACCAGAATGGTCCATTTTTTACCAAGGATGAACCTATGTTGACACATGATCATCACCCAAAGACCACAGTTCACATTACTGTTCACTCTGGGTGCTGTACATTCTACGGGTTTGGACAAAGGTTTAATGACATGTATACACCATTATAATATCATAAAGAGTATTTTCACTGCCCTAAAAATCCTCTGCACTCTGTTTATTCATCTCTCCCTCACCCCAGAAACCACTGCTTTTTTACTATCTCCATAGTTTTTGCCTTTTCCAGAATGTCATATAGTTGGAATCACACAGTATGTCCTCTTTTCATGAGTTGATAACTCATTTCTTTTTAGCACTGAGTAACATTCCATTGTCAGGATGGACCACAATTTATTTATCCACTCACCTACTGAAGGATATCCTGGTTACGTCCAAGTTATGAATAAAGCTGTTATAAACATCCACGTGCAGGTTTTTGTGTGTACAGACGTTTTCCACTCCTTTTGTTTGCAAACCAGGTTCATTTTGCCTGACGCGCAGCAAGCCACAACGCTGAGAAGCCTAGGTTTGCAGCAAAGTTCACCTGACACTTGCACATGCCTAACTGCAGGGTGGGTGGCCCTATCCAGTCTTAACCAGCTCAGCTCGAATTAGACACAGCTGACTCCAAGTTCCTGGAAAACAACTCGGGCAGACACCTTGTTGTTTAGGCTTCCTGCGGCTTGGAGGACGTGCAAGTCTTTTGCAACAACAATTAAAACGACCTTGATTAGTGAAGGCAGGTTACAGGTGAAATGGATTTAACTAAAGCTCACCCACGGTTTCACTTTGGGTAAAACCAAGAAGCGCCATTGCTGGATCCCATGGTACTATGGTAAAAGTATAGTTAAATTTTGTGAGAAGTCATCACACTGTCTTCCAAAGTGGCTGCACCATTTTGCATTCCCTCCAGCAATGAATGAGAGGACCTACATCCTCACCAGCATTCGGTGTTGTCAGTGTTCAGGACTTTGTCTGTCCTAATAGGTGTGTAGTTGTATCTCACTGTTTTAATGTGCATTTCTCTAATGACATATAATGTGGAGCATCTTCTATACTATTATTTGACATCTGTATATCCTCTTTGGTGAGGCGTCTGTTAATATCTTCAGCCATGGTCCACTCTTATAGAGACGAAGTGAAGCACAGAGCTGAGATGATCTGAAGAAGCTAATCTAATTCCTGGAATCAGCTAGAACGTAAACTTAATGAGGCCATTAACTTGTGTTTCTAATCACTGCTAAATTTCTAGCACGAGAACGGTGCCTAGCACATGATAGAGGTCCTGTGTTTGCTGAGTGAATCATCAAATAAGACATTTGTATGGATTTGTTCAAGAGTCAGCAAATGTGGTCTCTGGGCCAATGAGGCCCTCAGCCCATTATTATAAATAAAGTTTTATTGGGACACAGACACACCTGTTTATTTACATATTGTCTAAGGCTGCTTTTGCATTATAATGGCAGAGTTAAGCAGCTTCAAATGAAACCATCTGGCCTGAAAAGCTGAAAACCATTTACTCTGTGGCCCTTGACAGAAAAGGTTTATCCAGCTCTGGATCAGGTTGTCAGTTTACCAGTTGCCCAGAGGAGGGCAGCACTTCGGAGCAGGGAAGGACATCCTTTGATTCCTCAGCACTACCTTTTCATTCAGCATTTTCTTAGTCACACATTGTACTGAGGCTTCAAATTTTATGGATGGCTGGGAGCCAGTGTCTCCCTTCCTCTGTTCAGGCTGGTGGGGTAGAAAGGTATGTAAACACAGGTGCATAATCCTTACACGCCACTCCAAAGTTCAAAAGTTCTTCAAAACCTGACCTGACCTGATGAGAGGCTATTTATAATCATTATTTTCCCCGCTCAGTCTGAATATTCATGTGCTTTCCCTCAGAAATATTAATGGGTTTGATTACAGGTTGTCGTCCCTGGATCCTTCTGTGTCTTTAATGTAATAGAGGGCTTCCCTGGTGGCACAGTGGTTGAGAATCTGCCTGCCAATGCAGGGGACACAGGTTCGAGCCCTGGTCCGGGAAGATCCCACATGCTGCGGAGCAACTAGGCCCGTGAGCCACAACTACTGAGCCTGCGCGTCTGGAGCCTGTGCTCCGCAACAAGAGAGGCCGCGATAGTGAGAGGCCCGCGCTCGCCGCAACCAGAGAAAGCCCTCGCACAGAAACGAAGACCCAACACAGCCAAAAATAAATAAATAAATAAAATTAAAATAAAGGAATTCCTTTAAAAAAAATGCAAAGAAAAAAAATGTAATAGAAAGCCTCGGCCGTGCATTCTTTGGAAAGCTGCAAAGTTCTCAGTGCGAAAGCACGTACGGCCCCAGGGGTGTTGGATAAGGCGCGTTGGCCTCTAATGGTGATAGGACACGATGCAGCTACAGTTCAGCCTACAAGCAGAGTACTCGACTTTGGGCGGGGGAAGGTGAAGGGCTGGGGGACTCAGGCGGGCAGCGCTTCGTGGGTATCTGGTAGCAAAGCCGGGGCCACGGACATCCATGAGGCACTCGGGGCAGTCTGGGGAGAGAGAAAGGAATGACGGGAGAGTTCTGCTGAAAGCAAATTTCTAATTTTTCCCAGGACGGACTCCACCTGAGGCTCCTTCTGCTACAAGTGGAACTCATTCACCTCCAGGCGAAACTGTGCCATAGGGACTTCCCTGGCGGTCCAGTGGTTAGGGCTCTGTGCTTCCACTGCAGGGGGCACGGGTTCGATCCCTGGTCGGGGGAGCTAAGATCCCACGTAACACGTGGCCAAAAAAAATAAACTGTGCCGTATCTAGTGTCTTGGTTTTCTGTCTGCCCCTCTTCCCCCCGTCCTCCTCTTTCTCACAGATGCTCCCTCTCCCAGCTAACGCGTCGTCTCAAGTTGGGGAAATTCCCTGTCCACGCTTCAGAACTGGTCCTGATGAGGACAGACAGGAGGATGGAGAGCTCCCCGCCCCTCGCATCTGGCGTCACTAGCTCAGGAGTCAAAACCAGGCTGTGCTGACTCGGGGGTGCAGGTCCAGTTGTTAAGGAACTGTTGACCGAAACTGCCTGCCTTGGGCAGGCACGGTGACAACCACTTGCATGAGCTGTCTCACAACAGGACGTCCTGATAAGGAATGTGGTGCTGCCCCCGAAAACTACCCAGGAGAGTTCGGGAGGGGCCGAAGGAGGGAGGATACGCCAGCCCATAATATATCCTACCAACCTCCCAGAATCCTCCACTCTGGGATCCATCTTGACTGACAGATGCGTGTACCACCGGAAGGACCCTGAGTCAGGCCAAACATGGGCCACGCAGGATGACTGGCCAGAGATAACCTGGAAACTAGCCCTGTCAGCATAAAACCCGAGGCTGCGAGCCACGTGGCAGAGCAGATCTCCTGGGTTCCCTCACCCTGCTGCTCTCCCCCCGGCCGCCCCTTCCCAATAAACTCTTTTGCTTTGTGAGCATGTGTGTCTCCTCGGACAATTCATTTCTGAGTGTTAGACAAGAGCCCGCTCTCAGGCCCTGGAAGGGGTCCCTCTTCCTGCAACACTTGTCTGATTTTGAGCTGCAAGGGAGGCTGGGAAAGTGAGTGTCTGGCATCTTCAGCCCTGGTCTCGAGAGCTGTCACTTCCACACCCCCCCGCCCCAAACACACACCAAGAAGGGACCCTTGACCGGAAAACAAAACGGAAGTAGAAAACCAATGAGATCATGGAAATTCCTAAATCGTCTATCATTTGGTTTTAGTTTTTTTCCCTTCTCATGGATGCCAATCTTTGCTTCCCGCCCTTCTCTTCTCACTTGAAATCAAATTATGCTTTCAAAAACTAGTCATATTTTATGGACCGATTGAATGACTTCATTGGCTGAAAGAACTTTCTGCTAACTGCCTTTAATTGATTTTTTCCCTTTATATCAAAGGTGCTTATATTCAGTCCTGGATCTGCTCCAAATTAAGTGATTATATGTTGTTGCTGCCACACTCTCTCTAATTTCTTCAGAGTAAATGGAGTATTCACATCCCTGCCGAAAAGTAATAACCCATTCACAGAGGGAGCACCTGCCATGGTGGGTGATTGGTTTCGTGGGGAGAGGTGAATTTTCTCTGGCAGGCAACCCCCTTAGAATTCTTACAAAAAGAGCTAAACGAAAAGGAAAAGGTAGAAAAAAATAAGGGAAACAGTTGGTCTCCACGATGACAAATTAAGAAGAATGGTGACTGTGATTGAGTTGCTTTTCTCATCTTTGGATTTGAGTCATTAAAACGTGGGAGAGACTGAACACCTTTTCTGTGTGGAGCACTTCTGCAGAAGCTTTTAGGGAAGACCTCTGCGGCTTAGGGAAGAGGACAACACAGGGGAGAGGCACGGCTCGGCAAAGACACAGGCAGCGATGAGAAAAGGCATGATTGGGTCTAATTCTGATGTCTCAAGTGGCTAACATCAGGTCTCTGCACCCGTGCCAATTTTCCTACTTTCTGTAGGAATAGCTTCTTGTGACATACAAACCCTTTGCAAGTTCAGTTTCTGGGGCACCCTGAAAAGCAGTGACACAAGTTGCGATCATGAAGTGGAATCCAGTTGGAATAAACTGCCCGGGCGTGAAGGTGAATTAGCTGCAGAGGCGCTGGCGGGCGGGGCAGCTGGATTTGGTGATTGCCATCTGCTCAGTTATCAGGGTGATAATTACTTGAAACGACCTTTCCGCCCATCTCTAGGCTGGTACAGAAGGGTAAATGTATTCCCCAATCCATTAACTGTGTGTATGTGTGTGTGTGTTTAATGTTTGTGTCTTTGTTCAGTGTGAATGAAGGGAATTCAGAACAAATTGAGGTGGGGGTGTCTAGGAAACACACAACTTTTCCCAGATGTGACGACTTTGATAAATGGGATGCAGGAGAAAAGAACCCAGGAAAGGGGCTTCCCTGGTGGTGCAGTGGTTGAGAGTCTGCCTGCCAATGCAGGGGACACGGGTTCGAGCCCTGGTCTGGGAGGATCCCACATGCCACGGAGCAACTGGGCCCGTGAGCCACAATTGCTGAGCCTGCGCGTCTGGAGCCTGTGCTCTGCAACAAGAGAGGCCGCGATGGTGAGAGGCCCGCGCACCGCGATGAAGAGTGGTCCCCACTTGCCGCAACTGGAGAAAGCCCTCACACAGAAACGAAGACTCAACACAGTCATAAATAAATAAATAAAAGAACGTGAACTTCTAAAAAAAAAAAAAAAAGAACCCAGGAAGGCATTGCAGAAGGAAGGGAGAGGAGGGAGGGGATGGAGGGGAGGGAGGGCAGGGGAGGGAGGGGAGGGGGGGGGAAGGGAGGGAGGGGAGGGAGGAGGGGAGGGGGAGGAGGGGAGGGGAGGGGAGGGGAGGGGGAGGGGAGGGGGGAGGGGAGGGGGGAGGGGAGGGGGGAGGGGGAGGGGGAGGGGGAGGGGGAGGGGGAGGGGGAGGGGGGAGGGGGAGGGGGAGGGGGAGGGGGAGGGGAGGGGGGGAGGGGAGGGGAGGGAGGGAGGGGGAGGGGGAGGGGAGGGGGAGGGGGAGGGGGAGGGGGGGAGGGCAGGGGAGGGAGGGAGGGAGGCAGGGAGGGAGGTAGGGTCTCTCCGGTTTAGCAAGGCCAACTTCTTCTCTTTTTGTTGGTTTGCCTCATTGCTTTTGCTTTTAGAAATCAAAACAGAAAATTCTGTGAACGCCCACATGTGAATCTAGCAAGACTTGACCTGCTGTGTCTGGGGCTGGGGTGGGGGAGGGGGGCTGAAGCCCCCTAACGTGGTCCCCTCCCTGCTCATCTCCATTCATTCACTCAATCACGTGTTTATTCCTTACCTATTTATTGAGCATCTACTATGTGCTAGGCCCTGTGCAATGTGCCGGGGAAACAGTGGTGAGCAAGCAAGCAGACGTGATCCCCTTGAAGCTTCCAGTTTGGAGGAGGAGACAGATAAGGATGTAACCATGAGTGTGCATCACGTCAATACAGATTGTGAACAGGGCTATGAAGGAAACAGAATTTGGTGAAACAGACCAACAAAACGAAAATACCTTACATAGTTGCTCAGGGCAGATCTCTCAAGCCAAGACCTGGAGGATGAGAAGGAGCCCATTCTGTAAAGAACAGATTGTTCTGAGCAGGAGAAAAGGCAGGTGCAAAGGTCCTGAGGCAGGTCACTGCTGGATGTGTTCTAAAAGCTGAAGACAAGCAAATATGGCCACATTGACATTTCTTAAGTGCTGGATTCATCTGGAGCTCATTTCTTCTGTGGCTGTAAGTTTCCTGAGCATAAGGGTTGGGTCCAGTAATTTTTTGGAATTTCTCAAATAATTTGCCATAGCAGGGAGAACACAAGGTGGCGATGAGGAAATGTTCGTGGAAGGGAATTGTCAACACCTTCTCAGAAACTTGAGGCCATGACTTGGAAGGCTGCCAGGCCCACCTTTGGCTTTTCCCATGGGTGAATGATTTTTCTTGTTTAAGTGTTGGAAAGAGAAAGAAATCAAGTTAATAACCCCGCAGGAGCATGCCCCAGGCCTTACGGTTTATAAAGATTTAACATCACCCGTTTATAACGACTTCATTAATTTATGAGGTTACAGTACCCTTAGTTACCTAAAACCCTTTTAGGAACATTGTAGGATGTAAATAAATAAGTAAATAATTACAATGATAATGTTTTCTGAATCCGAGGCCTGTGAAAATAAAGCATCCGCTGTCGCAGGCTATTTGCTAGGCTGACTGCAAACTGTTGCTTCGTTGTTAATAAATTCGATCACAGAAAACTTTGGAGGTGTCAGAAATCAAACACCGCGCTGGGTGGAGAATTTCATTTAACTAATGACATCATGTACCACGGTGGTGAAGTGATCGATAAATACACTATATAAACGGTTGCCAGAGACGGATCTGACGCAACGTTAAAGGTGAGGTCTCAGAGGCAGACACGTCTGTCCCACTCGCTGCTCTGTCATCCTCAGCTGTTTGAATTGAGGAAATCACTTAATATCCCCAGGCTCAGTTTCTTCGTCCATAAGGGGACGATTACAGTATTACCGCCTCCTGGATTGCTGTGGCCTTTATATGGCTTAATGGGGCCTGTTGGCTAAGTCTGACTCTCTACCCATACAGCCTGTGAGCTAAAAATGACTTTTATATTTTTATTATTTATTTATTAATTATTATTTTAAAATTTTTGGGCTGTGCCGCACAGCATGCGGGATCTTAGTTCCCCGACCAGGGATCAAACCCGCATCCCCTGTATTGGAAGCATGGAGTCTTAACCACTGGACCGCCAGGGAAGTCCCTACCTTTTTAAATGATTGCTAAAAAAAATAAATAAATAAACACCAAAAAACCAAACAGAATAATATTTCAGGGCATGTAAAATTATGTGAAAATCAGATTTCGATGTCCATAAATGTATCATTGGTTTATACATCATCTCTGGCTACTTTCAGGCTGCACAGCAGAGATGGGTATTTGGACAGAGACCACGTGGTGGCCAGCAAAGCCTAAACTATTTTTTATCAAACCCAGTGGTCCTGTCATTTGAAGTTTCTAACCAGCATCTTGCTACCACATAAGCTGGATTTCTATTGACAAATCTCTTTTCGTGCCACTCAAAGCTATAACAAATGTTAATGTACAAATCGTGTTGTGAATGTTTAATTACCATCAACACAATAAAGGGTAAGAATCACACCAGGAAAAAAAGTAAACTTGAGAAAAATATATGTATGTTCTCTAACTATGGATTTAAATAGAAATATAAATGTGAATTCCAAATAATTTTTATGGGTTCATTAAATCAAGTTCAGTAGGACTTCTGCTTTTCAGTGGTTGCTTACTAAATGTATATCCTGTTAATATAACCACATCTTCCCCTAAATAAATCAAAATGAAACTTTTCATTGCATCAGGACCTACCTTTCTTTCTCACCCATCCTAAGCACTCTTTTTGCTACATCATTTAGCACTTATCTGTTCTGTAGATGCTGGAATGTTATCTAGAAGTTACCTTTCAGGTTCGCTATATTTCAAGGTTATGAGGCAGAGGCAGTGCTCATTTCTGGTATTTTTGCCACAACTTTCTATTCTTGGGTTTCTCTTGATTTGTAGGAATGCTACCCAGCCCTGTAGGACATTCAAAGGTGGGTATCCCTGGGGTGCATTTCTTTGATGCTCTTTGAACTGTAATGGCCTTTCAATAAGTTAGGGCTGGAAAATTTCTCCTTCTTTCCCTAAAACATGTGTTAGGTAACTCATGGGCTTGTGCTGGAAGTTTGAAATTCTATGATCTTAGGCTTTCCAAAAATAGGTTCATGGCCATTGCCTTTCAGCAATCTTGAGGATGTGGGACTCATTTTAAAGAAAGTGGTTCTGCTGCTCTGGACATTTATGTCCTTTGAAGGATTATTTTCTTAATGTATATGCTCTCTGGGGTTTTGACACAGATGGGCAAGTCCTTTGAGCATTTCAAAGTATTCCTAATCAGCCAAAACTGGTTATAAGATGCTCATGGTTACATAGTTCAAGATGCTAGAATTTCTACTATAGAAAAATCACCGCCTCCTTTCCCACGTGGCTCACAGTTCAGAGGGAAAGAAAGGATACAGACGGACTTTATTCTAAAGAATAAGTCATGGAGTTGCCCCAGGACAGTGACCTGGAAACCTGTCTGTCTTGGCGTTTTGTCAGGACGGGCAGACATTGATGCACCTGCCAGTATCAGGCCATCCTCCAGCAGCAGGCTACAAACGAGAAGGCAGGGGATTCGTTACGGGGGTTCAGGAGACTGGAAAGGGAGGGTCTCTTTGGAGGGTGCTTTTGAGAGAACACTTTGGGGACTTGCCATGAAGCCCGTGTAGTGAGAGATGGAAGGCTTGGGGATCAGGCTCATTCCGAGAGCTGTAAAAGTGGAGGGCTGTGTGGAGCGCCCCCTGGTGGCAGTGCAAAGAAATGAAGGCTGCCTTGGGAACAGGTGGCACCACCATCAACGGGACCAAGTGCTTGTTCTGGTGGTGATGGGGGAGGGGCGGGAGGGAGTGACCAAATGTAGATTCCAGGCAGTGAGTCATTCTGAAGGTCGCTCCCAGCCTCTAAAGACTGCCTGGCAGGCAAAGTGACTCAGCTGACCGGTGCATTGCAAGAAGCCTGGGATTGCTGAAAGCAGTCAGATGGAGGAGGTACCGCTTGTATCTGGGAAATGTAGTCAGATTCCCAGCAGGGATTACCTAGGGGACCCCAAAGACACCAGATCACAACTGACCCAGCCAAGTAACACCTCCTCCCCGGTCCTTCTCCTTCCCTGCCTGACCCTGGGGAACTAATAGCAATGGCTATTGAGTGTAGGAAACAGAAGACCATTCTCCTTTCCATGGGAGGTTTCTAACCCCAAAGCCAGCCTGAGCTGATGCAGGAAAGAAAATTGGAGATTTAATAAAATTAGAAAATTCAATCCCTGAAAACGATATTTGTCTATATTTTCTGGAAGTGATCCAAACATCTCTGTGATCTGCCTGAGATTTCATTAAGGGGTGAGAAGGACTAGGGAAGAAAAGGGGTTTGAAGAGTCAGCAGCAGGAAAGAAAAAAGGTGATTTGTTTGCTACTCAGAGGCCAGCTCTGTTGATAAATCTCTTACGTGGGTTTTTCTCACAGGAAAGGAAAGCTTAAGCCAAGTCAATACTTCATTTTCCTAATTCAAGAGTCACCATCACTTTCATGGCTTATCTCAACTCCTCAAACATCTACCTTGAAAGGCAAACTTTTACCACTCCATATGCCTAGTAACGCCCAGAGTCCAAGGAATTTTTGAGAGCTTTGCTCACGGGAGGACTGGGTGGGGATTTTAACACTGGGGGCTGTGTCTCGCAGGGTTTTGGAGGTGCTCCGAATTCCACGAAACTGCAGGCCAAATTTTAAGTGTTTATGTACATTTTTCTGGGGGGAAATGTAGGCATCGTTTTTTCGAAAGGGTTTTGAAGTTTCTAGGCCCAAGACGGAGCCATTCCTGCCCCCGGATGCTGTGTCAGCAAATGGAAACTTAGGTAACTTTTGTGTCCCTGTAAATGCTCCCCTTGACCTGAAACGCCAATCCACAAACGCCAAGAAAATGTCATGATTTCCTTGCTTTAAATAAGTTCAAATGTGCAACCCGAGCCCATCGAGCTCAAGCCAAGTACTCTTGCCTTATTCCCTGACTGAGCATCCAGCCTTACGAGGAAGGAAATCCCGCCTCCCGGCCACCCCTGCCTGTTCCCACTTTGCTCTTTCTATTGCTCCATAAACCTCATGCTTGCCCCAAATCCCTCGGGAACGTGCTCCCCTGCTTGTGAGGCACTGTATCCCCTGAGTCCATGGGCTGTTTTCCCTTGAATTAAAGAACACTGAACTCGCTACTAAATTGGTTTATTTTTGTCATTTGGCGAGGGTCTCAGACCTAAAAGAGGTCACGAACTACTGATTAGACTCTTGGGCCCTGATGAACCATTTAAGAGGACAAACACTCCAGCCTAGCACCCAGGCCAGCGGTTTGGGTTCTCTGGAAGCTGAGTCGGAGATGGAGACATGGGCGGCGATGCGCATTAGGGACCAGTTCCGGAGAACAGAACGGGAGGAAGCAGGTAAAAGCGAAGCTGCCCAAGAGGCCAACCAAGCCTCAGCCCGCCCAGCCGGGCCCTGAAGCCAGCATGTCCATCAGGCGCTATTTCAGAAGAGCCTCCAACCCTGGTCCGGGAAGACCCCACATGCCGCCAAGCAACTAAGCCCGTGCGCCACAACTACTGAGCCTGTGCTCGAGAGCCCATGAGCCACAACTACTGAGCCCGTGTGCCACAACTACTGAAGCCCGCACGCCTAGAGCCCGTGTTCTGCGACGAGAAGCCACCGCAATGAGGAGCCCCGCACACTGCAACGAAGAGTAGCCCCCGCTCGCTGCAACTAGAGAAAGCCCGCGCGCAGCAGAGAAGACCCAACGCAGCCATACATACATACATACATACATAAATATTTAAAAACCACTTTAATTTCACGCCAGCATATTTTGCTTTCCTATGTACGCCAGCTGAGAGGTGGTATTTTTAACAAGCCTTCAGTCTGTTTTGTGGATGCCCTATTTCCACATTTTAGCTCTGAACACTTCTCTGTTTTGCCTTTATTTTGCCCTCAAAGCAATTTTATGCGTCATATTTTTAAGTTCGCTTTGAGTCACCAGGCACCCCCCCGCCAAAAGGTTGAAAAATTGGTGAAGAAAGTGCTGAAGACAAAAGAGCAAATGCAATAAAACTTTATTACATTTTATTTTATGGACAAACTGTATCTATTTACTTTAAGAGTGTTACTGTTTATAACCTTGTTTTCCTTGTTCAATTTGTATTTTATCTGTGAAAATTGTTTGGATATTTTAGGTCGGGATGGAACACATCACAATTTTTACTTTGAATAATGGAAACATTTTCTTCACTTAATAGCCCTTCACTCAGGTGTAGGGTTTTTCAGAAGTAAATGAAGATTGCTAAGTGAGATATAGATGTTATAGACACATATTGCTTCTTAAACCCACAAGAACTATACATTCTGCCTCTTTGCTCTTAACCACTTGCTGATTTATTCAGTAGGCTGAATAATGGCCTCCCCCAAACAATACTGACATCCTAATCTTGGACCTTTATTATAATGCTTAGGTATGCAAGGTAGTTGTGTATATATCGGACTTTGATTTTTTTTATTGAAGTATAGTTAATTTACAATGTTAATTTCTGCTGTACAGCAAAGTGATTCAGTTATACATATATACATTCTTTTTAAATATTCTTTTCCATCATGGCTTATCATAGGATATTGAATATTGTTCTCTGTGCTATACAGTAGGACCCTGTTGTTTATCCATCCTATATATAAAAGCTTACATTTGCTAACACCAACCTCCCACTCCATCCCTCCCCCAACCCCCTCCCCCTTGGCAACCACCAATCTGTTCTCTATGTCCGTGATTCTGTTTCTGTCTCATAGATAGTTTCATTTGTGTCATATTTTAGATTCTACATATAAGTGATATCATATGGTATTTGTCTTTCTGACTTACTTCACTTAGTATGATAATCTCTAGTTGCATCCATGTTGTTGCAAATGGCATTATTTCATTCTTTTTTTATGGCTGAGTAGTATTCCATTGTATATATGTACCATATCTTCTTTATCCATTCATTTGTTGATGGACATTTAGGCTGTTTCCATGTCTTGGCTATTGTGAATAGGGCTGCTATGACATAGGGGTGCATGTCTCTTTTTGAATTAGAGTTTTGTCTGGATATATGCCCAGGAGTGGGATTGCTGGATCATATGGTAGCTCTATTTTTAGTTTTCTGAGGAACCTCCATACTGTTTTCCACAGTGGCTGCACCAACTTACATTCCTACCAGCACTGTAGGAGGGTTCCCTTTTCTCGGAGTTTGATTTTTTTTTTAATTTTTATTTATTTATTTTTGGCTGCGTTGGGTCTTCGTTGCTGCGCGCGGGCTTTCTCTAGTTGTGGCGAGCGGGGGCTACTCTTCGTTGCGGTGCACGGGCTCCAGTAATTGTGGCACGCGGACTCAGTAGCTGTGGGGCACGGGCTTAGTTGCTCTGAGGCATGTGGGATCTTCCCCGACCAGGGCTCGAACCCGTGTCCCCTGCATTGGCAGGCGGATTCTTAACCATTGCGCCACCAGGGAAGTCCCTCTCAGAGTTTGATTTTAAAGTCAAGTGTGGTTCAGTCAATAGTATGCTTGGAAATGTCCTATGTAAGGGTGAGTTTGATGTGTCAGCCTGGTGGGGCTACAGGACCCAGGTATATAATCAAACACTAATCCAGGTGTTGTCACAGAGGTTTGGGTAGTTGTGGTTAATATCTAACAGTCAGCTGACTTTAAGTAAAGGAGATTATCCTCCATCATTTGGTCAGCCCTCTCCAATCAGCTAAAGGCCTTAGGAGCACAAACTGAGATTTCTTGGAGAAGAAGAACTTCTGCCTCAAAATTGTAGTGTCAATTCCTACTTGAGCTGCCAGCCTGCTGGCCTCTCCTACAGATTTTGAACTCACCAGTCCCCACAATTGTGCGAGCCAATTCTTTAAAATAAATATCAAAATCAGTGTATCTTATATAATTGTAATTTGCATAATCAATACATGCATATATGTAAATATAATATTCAATATATTATTTATAAAATTATACTAACTATATTAATTATATTGTATATCATATATAATGTACATATAGTAATATACCCATAATTGATAACATAGTATCCATGGTTTCATGTATACACAGAGTGGTTAGTTAGAGTGTGCAGGCTAAAAAAAAATAAGAATCTTTAAAAGTGAGAATCACACCCTCTCATAGTTGGCTACACATACGGTACGAAGGCAAGCGTGTGTAGGATGCAATTACGCTGTTTCCCAATCTATTTGGTCTCAGCCATCTATTGAGTTTCTACCCAGTCACAGGCACGGGTTGGGTTCTGAAATGTTACGGTGACCAAGGAGCAAGTCCAGGGAAAGTGCACAAGGCATTTATGCTGCGGTCTCAGGGTAACAGAGTTGGGTGTCTGTGAGGCATGGAGAGCCCCCCACCCAGGAAATCCCGTGACCCGTGGGACCACACCCTGGACAGGCAGCCCCTCGTCGCCACCAGCCCAAGCTCCTCCCCAGTGAGGAACTGGGAAGACGTGGGAAGCAGTGCTCCCTACATCCTACAGCCTGGAATCTTCTGGTGGGCTTTGCTGAGAATGTCCCTTGAGCTTATTACAGAGAACGTCAACTTCTAAAAGATATACGTGTCAGAGAACTCATTTTATCAAACGTCAAACCCAGTCCTCTGAGGAGCTACTTCAGGGACTAAATTAACATACTGCAACCCTGAATCATTCTCACGCATCTTTGTCCCCAGTGAACAATGACAGCAATGACAGTTCCTGCCCTGTGACAAGTCGCACATAGAGGGGCACCCATCTCAGCCTGGCACGCGGGGAGAGAGATGCTTCAGAAGAGGACTGATGTGAACAGGTCTGAGGTGGAGGAAAAGGACAGACATTCCAATTCCAGGTAGAGGTAAATGCACACGCACAGGTTCCTGGAATGTTCCAGAAGCTGCCAGGAAGTGGTGCTTCTTAAAAGCTGCCACAGAACCCTCCTGCACTGTTGGTGGGAATGTAAATTGATACAGCCACTACGGAGAACAGTATGGAGGTTCCTTAAAAAACTAAAAATAGAATTACCATATGACCCAGCAATCCCACTACTGGGCATACACCCAGAGAAAACCATAATTCCAAAAGACACATGCACCCCAATATTTATTGCAGCACTATTTACAATAGCCAGGACATGGAGGAACCTAAATGTCCATCAACAGAAGAATGGATAAAAAACATGTGGTACATATATACAATAGAATATTACTCAGCCATAAAAAGGAATGAAATTGGGTCATTTGTAGAGGTGTGGATGGACCTAGAGTCTGTCACACAGAGTGAAGTAAGTCAGAAAGAGAAAAACAAATGTTGTAATATTAACTCATATATGTGGAATCTGAAAAAATTGGTATAGACGATTTTGTTTACAAAGCAGAAATAGAGACATAGACGTAGAGAACAAACGTATGGATACCAAGGGGGAAAGGGGAGGGGGGATGAATTGGGAGATTGGGATTGACATATATACACTATTGAAACTATGTATAAAATAGATAACAAGAACCTACTGTATAGCACAGGGAACTCTACTCAATGCTCTGTGGTAACCTAAATGGGAAGGAAATCCAATAAAGAGGGGATATATGTATGCATACTGCTGATTCACTTTGCTGTACAGTAGAAACTAACACAACATTGTAAAGCAACTATACTCTAATAAAAGTTAAAAAAAAAAAAAGCTGCCACAGATTTCTGTCCAGATAGGGAAATGGGCAGTGACTGGAAATAGCTCAAATTTAAAAATCACACAGTTTTTTCCTAGTTGGTGCAAACTGCCACTCTCTTTTTGTCTTGGACCTGTATATGAAAATCTTTACCAGTTTGCCTCTTTAGCACCTCTGGCAGCAGCCTAAATGGGCCAAGTTCTTCTGCTTAGGAGAGAGAAATATTTATACTCCTTGAGGGGAAAGTGAACAGTTAGCCAACACTGGACGCAGGTCATGAACAGGTGATGCAAAGGGAAACGGGCACCGTACCTCGCAGGATGCTGATGGGAAGTACACACAGAGTCCACCAAGAACAGAGGTGGATGTTTACTGGGAAAGGCAACAACCATAGATGGCACCTGGTGCATCCTCCAGAAAACTTCCAGGCACAGGACGAGCAGGGTACTCCGGACTCTCATCTTCCCATTTTCCAAAGACGCCTGCTGCAGTGTTTCCCGCCCTACGTGCTCCCCTTACCACTCTTCTGACCAAGTGGAAGGATCTGTGTCCCCTCCTCTAGAACCTGGGCGGCTCCTGGTACAGCCTCCACCAACGGAGTACAATGGAAATGATGCTCTGTGACTCCCAGGGCTGGTTCATAACAATGCCTTCCTGTCCTGGAACCTCAATCTTGGAACCCAGCCACCATGCTTAAGGAAGCCCAAGTAGCCTACAGAGAGTGGGAGAGGGAAAGGGAGAGGGAGAGGGAGAGGGGAAGAGAGCACACATGGAGAGGAACCAGGACCACCCCCCCGACTCCCCAACAACAGCTCTGGCTGAGCTCCCTGCCAGCCGCCAGCCAGCACCAACTTGACAGCCATGTGACTGCGCCATCTTGAAAGTGGATCCTGTGGTCCCCAGCTGAGCTGCCCTAGCTGAAGCTATTTGGAGCAGAGATGAGCTGTCTCCTCTGAACCCTGTGGATTGTGAGCAAAATAAATAATTGTTAAGGTGCTAAGCGTGGGGTGGTTTGTGGGGCAGTAACAGATAACTGACTTGGAAATTAACCGCCCTCTTGCTACAACATCATCTCTCATTCCATGTCCTCGTCTTACAGTTTGACATTGAGGCTCTTCCATCAAGTCACAGGATCTATGTTCCCTCCCCTTGAATCTGGGTCTGCTTGTGACTACGGCATAAGTGACACTATGTGACTCCTGAGCCTAAGTCCTGAAAAGTGACACAGCTTCCTGTTGGTCTTCTGGGGGTGTTCAGTCTTGGAACCCTGCTGCCATGCCATGAGGAAGCCCAACTAGCCCATGCAGAGAGACCCCATGGAGAGGTCACACAGGCATTCCAGCCACCAGCCCAGCTGAGGTTCCAGCTGACAGCCAGCACCAACTGCCAGACGCATGAGCAAAGGCGACTCTTTATCTGTGCTATCCAATAGGGTAGCCACTAGCCACAGGTGGCCATTTACACTGAAATTAACTGGAATTAAATAAAGTTCAAAATTCAGCTCCTCAGTTGCATTAGCCCCATCTCAAGTTCTCAAAGGCCATATGCCCACAGTTAACATCTGAAGGTTTTTCCTTCTATGCTTATTTCCATGCAAATATTTAGGTGCAAATATTTACAAAATTAGGATTATACTCCATATCTAGTTCTGTGATCTGTTTCTCTCACTTAAATATATATTCTACTTTCCACGCAATTTTCTTCTAATTCAAATGAACTTTCTAACCTGAGCTGAAGAAAAGAGGATGAATTATCAGTGTAATTTATGTTTATTTGAAATTTTTGAATTTATGGCCTCTTAGGTGAGCATCACAGGATACAAACCTATTGCCTGAAAAGGTGTTGTTAATCAGAGGATTTGAATAGGTTAAGCAAGAGAAAGAATTGACAATATGTGTCTCTGAAGGATGTTATCTGTGAGGCTGGGCCAATTCTAAAACGACTCTTTGAAATTAACCAAGAGTCATGAATTTAGCTGATGGAAGCAAAAGGCAGTCTATTTATAGTAAATGTTATCTCCAGGATCCTTTATTGCAATTTAGGAAATTTTGGCTGGCTCCCATGGGGTTTAGACCCTGGCATTTGGGGATGGGGGTGAGGGACATCCATGATTAGTGGTCCCTATGGATTGAATATGTGTTCCTCCCAATTCATATGCTGAAGTCCGGAATGTGATGGAATTTGGAGATGGTGTCTTTGGGAGGTGAGTAGGTCATGGGGTGGAACCCTCATGAATGGGATTAGTGCCCTTATAAGAAGAACAGGAGATAGCCTGTTTCCTCAATCCCCTCTCTCTCTCTGCCATGTAAGGACACACCAGGAAGGCAGCCATCTGCAAACCAAGGAGAGGGCTCTCCCCAAGAGCCCAACCATGCTGGCACCCCAATCTCTGACTTCAGCCTCCAGGACAGCGAGAAACCAATGTTTGTTGTTTAAGCCATCCAGTCTATGGTATTTTTGTTACAGCAGCCTGAACTGACTAAGACGGTGGTAACAAAGGTTATGTAGGAGTAACAGGACCTCAGTGCATCTGTACCCTGCATTCATGCTTCGTATGTGTGCACTGCATGGTGTGAGGTCCAGTGCAGGTTTCTGCCAGACCATCCTCGGGTCCAGTGACTCACTAGAAGGGCTCACGAACTAGAAAAGATGTTATGCTCACAGTTACGGTTTATTACAGCAAAAAAAAAAAAATACAGGTTGGAGTGAGCAAAGGGAAGAGGCGTGTGGGGTAGAGCTCCATCCCCGTGGAGGCAGCAAGGACGTGTGACAATACATATGGAGCACTGCCAACCAGGGAACCTCACCCACGCCTTGGTGTCCAGGATTCTCACTGGGGGTCAGTTGCAGAGGTGTGGCTGACCACGCATGTGTCTGAACCTGGTCTCCAGTCCTTCAAGTGGTCAAGCTGATACTGTGCAGCCTGAGGTCCCACCCTAAATCGCATCACTAGCATAGACTCTCTGGCACAGTTTAAGGCCCCAGATAAACAAAGGCACTCATATCAGCTAGAACATGCTAAGGGCGTAGACCACATCCCAGGAGCCAATCAAGAGCCAAACCTTTAATGTGCAGGTTTGGACAACTTGGACCTGCTGATTTAACCCTTTGCTGCCCAGACTCCCTTTCACCAACAGTTACCTATTCATTTAAACTGTGATTTAAACTCTGCTGTGCCATCTGTGCCCTTGATCTGAAGTTCATTCTGGGGCTGAGATGACAAAGAAGAATGTCCTTACCTGGATTCCCTCCTGCTCAGCTGCTTCTCCTATCTTGCTCTTAAATCTAACTAAGAAACTAAGAAGGGGTTTATTTATGACAGATGGTGATGTTCTTCCTGATACGTTGACAGTGGAAAAAGAGATGGATTAAAAGGGAATGCTAGCTACGTATGACAAGAAAAATCTTGGATTGTGATCAAAGTATAAGGCAACCATTCAGAATCTGATGGAACCATGTAGAACTGGTACTGCTTAGACTCCCTAGGTAATTGCATGGTTTAACGAATACAAATGTAGGATAATATTTAATAACAATGAAATTTCAGTAAATGTGAAGGAATTGTGATGGTGGTATTGGGGGATGTGACTATTTTTATCAGGATGTTATTATTTATAACTTTAGTATTACAGTGGCTCAAGTCATTATGAGGTTCTCCATAAAAACACTATTTAATAACTATCACAAATATATTCCTTAGGGAGCTTGAAGAATTTTGCTTGACAAAAATCCTGAGAGTGAACAAAGACTCCCCCAAACCAACACACACCTTCCTAGACCACACACATGGACACACGGGCTTAAGGAATTAAGCATTCAACACCAGACTTTATTTTTAAAACATCTTTATTGGAGTTTAATTGCTTTACAATGTTGTGTTAGTTTCTGCTGTATAACAAAGTGAGTCAGCTATATATATACATATATCCCCATGTCCCCTCCCTCTTGCATCTCCCTCCCACCCTCCCTATCCCATCCCTCTAGGTGGTCATAAAGCACTGAATTGATCTCCCCGTGTGATGCAGCTGCTTCCCACTAGCTAGCTATTTTACATTTGGTAGTGTATATATGTCAATGCTACTCTCTCACTTTGTCCCAGCTTACCCTTCCCCAACCCCGTGTCCTCAACTCCATTCTCCACGTCTGCGTCTTTATTCCTGTCCTGCCCCTAGGTTCATGAGAACCATTTTTTTTTAGATTCCATATATATATATATGTGTTAGCATACGGTATTTGTTTTTCTCTTTCTGACTTACTTCACTCCATATGACAAACTCTAGGTCCATCCACCTCACTACAAATAACTCAGTTTCGTTTCTTTTTATGGCTGAGTAATATTCCACTGTATACATATGCCACATCTTCTTTATCCATTCATCTGTCGATGGACACTTAGGTTGCTTCCATGTCCTGGCTATTGTAAATAGAGCTGCAATGAACATTGTGGTACATGACTCTTTTTGAATTATGGTTTCCTCAGGGTATATGCCCAGTAGTGAGATTGCTGGGTCGTATGGTAGTTCTATTTTTAGCTTTTTAAGGAACTTCCATACTGTTCTCCATAGTGGCTGTATCAATGTACATTCCCACTAACAGTGCAAGAGGGTTCCCTTTTCTCCACATCCTCTCCAGCATTTATTGTTTCTAGATTTTTTGATAATGGCCATTCTGACCGTCATGAGGTGACATACCTCATTGTAGTTTTGATTTGCATTTCTCTAATGATTAGTGATGTTGAGCATCCTTTCATGTGTTTGTTGGCCATCTGTATATCTTCTTTGGAGAAATGTCTATTTAGGTCTTCTGCCCATTTTTGGATTGGGTTGTTTGGTTTTTTGATATTGAGCTGCATGAGCTGCTTGTATATTTTGGAGATTAATCCTTTGTCAGTTGCTTTGTTTGCAAATATTTCCTCCCATTCTGAGGGTTGTCTTTTTGTCTTGTTTACGGTTTCCTTTGTTGCGCAAAAGCTTTTAAGTTTCATTAGGTCCCATTTGTTTATTTTTGTTTTTATTTCCATTTCTCTAGGAGGTGGGTCAAAAAGGATCATGCTGTGATTTATGTCAAAGAGTGTTTTTCCTATGTTTTCCTCTAAGAGTTTTATAGTGTCTGGCCTTACATTTAGGTCTTTAATACCTTTTGAGTTTATTTTTGTCAATACCAGACTTTAAAAAAAAAAAGGGCATCTGCTAGACAAAAAGCATATGAAAACATGATCAACCTCATTAGTAATCATGGAAATGCAAATGAAAGCCAGAGTTAACCAGGTTAGCAGTACTTAGAAAAGTTGACTCTAGGAAACGTTGGTGAGAATGTGAATCAGTAGGAATACTCGTATACTGCCAAGACGATGACAGTAAGATACAACGATCCTGGAAAGTGATCTGGCAATATCTGGTGCTGTTAATGACACCCACACTCTGCCAGAGAGCAATTCCAATCCCAGGTACAGATCCTAGAGAAAACTTTGCACAGATATTCACAAGGACTTGGTTGAGAATGTTCATAGCAGCAGTGTCTATAAAGACAAAATGATGGGAATAACATAAACATCTGTCACCAGGAGACCAGATGAATGCACTATGCCACACAATGAATGCCGTCGGGTGGTTCTTGTGGGCATGGACGCCCAGCTTCCAACTGAACCTGTGATGGGAGCCTAATCAACCCTTGTCCAGCAAGGCTGGAAGTTCTGGGGTGTTAACGGCCCCCAGCCCCTGAGAGCCATCTTCAAACAATGACTGGTGGAAGCTGGTGGGTAACTCACTCTGGCTCCATGACCCCTCCGAGGCCTCTCCCAGAGCCAGGAGGAGAGGACACTCCCCCTCCAGGCAGTCTCCCACAGTCCTCCAGTGGGATGGAGCCCCGGGGTCCACGATGTAAGCTGCTTTCCTTTCCACTGTTTATTTGGAGGTGGCCCGAAGAAGCAAAGGGATATTTATTATTATTTAATATTTATTATCTACTATTATTATTATTTTCACATTTCCTTCCAGGAAAATGATGTGTGCCCCAGTCCTTGCCTCAGGGCTAGGCTTTGGGGGAAACCAACTCTAAGACTTGGCTTGAAACAAGCTATCTTTGGGAACATTCCCCAAATTCTTTGTAAGTGCCCCAGCAGGCTTGCCATCCCTCCAGTGGTAGCAAGAAGCATGAATTGTCCCTTTAATTCATTCATTTCTCTCAGCTGACTCCCTGTACCCTCTTCTCTGTGGCTCATGGGAAAGAAAGAAAGGCTCTGATCTCTGGGATTCGTTCTCATCGGTTTCCCAATGGCTTGGCTAACTCTCACTGACCATGCTGAACAAAGTTTATCCCCATAAAATGCCTCTGCTAAATCTCAGGAGCTCCTGCTGTCCTTCTCACACAATTCATACCAGAGGACAATGAGAGACAAGATTCCCTTTCCCACTCTCAGACTCTGAGATACCTTAGAACAAATTGGACTTGTTTCTGAACAAAATCACACAATTTTACCCAACCGTTTTGATAAAGGACTTTGTTATACACTTGTCTCCCCCATCATCGTATTCTGGAAGGTCATGCTACCCCACAAATCGGGGCGGGGTTGATTGGTAACTGCTGGGTTGATTGATTTTCAAATTAAAAATGTATAAAGTAAACTACCTGAATGGCACCTGAAGATGGACATTCTCTATGCCATATTTGTAATTTGCTTCTTGGTAGGAAGGAGTAGTCAGATAAATGATTAAATACGAAATAACATAAAAACTATTTAGTCACCCTAATTTTATTTACCATAAAAGCTAATCAAGGTAAAATTATTCTAGCATGAAACTGGTTACTTTAACTAAAAGCAGGATAAATCCTGAAAAGAACTTTAAGTCCCCAAAATCTTTAGTGAGATTTAGTGATTTAGTAAAGTTAAAAGCTGGGATGTTCCATACCTTTTTATGTTGCCTTAAATCTCTTCCAGAACAAGAAAGGTTACAAGATGGGGTTACCATATAGTTTTTTTTTTTTTTGTCCCGACTGGAAAAATTTTGAAGCTAAAAAGTGATGCTAAAATGTAAATAACTTTGAAATTATTTATTTATTGACTTACAAATTGGTTTCATGATATTGGTGCAGCTCTAAAGTAGTTCTTTCAAAAATAAATATTTTTAAAAAGTAACCAAAATCTACATGCATTAAAGGAAAAAGAATTTTAAAATGTTTATATTAATCATCTGAACACTAGATAGTAACATGAGAAGAATAATTATTCTTGGCAGCTATTCACGTATTTCCTCAGTTTTTTTTAGCTATCTCTACTTCTAACACCATCTCATTGGTATTTTTCTGAAAAAGAAAGTTTTTCAATGTTGTTCTATTTAATTTTTTACAAAATTGCCTGCAATCTTCCTCAGAGTGGTTTTTATGACTAACGCATTTGAAATCGCTGACAGCTTCCATCGATTTTTCTCAGTCAATCATAATATTTTAAGTTACAAAAACATTCCTCTCTACAGGTGCTGAGGTATCTGGTAGGCTCAGAACAATTCTGATAAATGGAGGTTATTATCAATTTTATTACTTTTGTGTTAAAATCTGTAAATATTTCAGTCCAAAATTTTACAGAGCCTGTCTCTTTTGCTTCCATTCAGAATACCTTCTGTTATTGAACGGTGAAAAGCTGAAAGCATTTCCTCTAAGATCGGGAACAAGACAAGGATGACCACCCTCACCACTTGTATGCAACCTAGTTTTGGAAGTCCTAGTCATGGCAATCAGAGAAGAAAAGGAAATAAAAGGAATCCAAATTGGAAAAGAAGAAGTAAAATTGTCACTGTTTGCAGATGACATGATACTATACATAGAAAATCCTAAAGACACTACCAGAAAACTACTAGAGTTTTCAATGAACTTGGTAAAGTTGCAGGATACAAAATTAATACACAGAAAGCTGTTGCATCTCTATACACTAACAACAAAAGATCAGAAGGAGAAATTAAGGAAACAATCCCATTTACCATTACATCAAGGAGAATAAAAGACCTAGATATAAACCTACCTAAGGAGGCAAAAACCTATACCCTGAAAACTATAAGACGCTGATGAAAGAAATCAAAGATGACACAGATGGAGAGATATACCATGTTCTTGGATTGGAAGAATCAATATTGTCAAATGACTATTTTACCCAAGGCAATCTACAGATTCAATGCAATCCCTATCAAATTACCAATGGCATTTTTTTTTTTTTTTTTTTTTTTCAGATCTAGAACAAAAAATCTTAAAATTTGTATGGAAACACAAAAGACCCTGAATAGCCAAAGCAGTCCTGAGAAAGAAAAACAGAGCTGGAGGAATCAGGCTCCCTGACCTGACTATACTACAAAGCTACAGTAATCAAAACAATATGGTACTTGCACAAAGACAGACTTATAGATCAATGGACCAGGATAGAAAGCCTAGAAATAAACCCATGCACCTATGGTCAATTAATCTACAACAAAGGAGGCAAGAATGTACAGTGGAGAAAAGACAGTCTGTTCAATAAGCGGTGCTGGGAAAACTGGATAGTTACATGTAAAAGAATTAAATTAGAACATTCTCTAAAAACATACACGAAAATAAACTTGAAATGGATTAAAGACCTAAATGTAAGACCAGATACTATAAAACTCTTAGAGGAAAATACTGGCATGACACTCTTTGACATAGATCACAGCAATATCTTCTCGGATCCACTCCTAGAGGAATAAAAATAAAAGCAAAAATAAACAAATGGGACCTAATTAAGCATAAAAGCTTTTGCACAGCAAAGAAAACCATAAACAAAATGAAAAGACAACACACAGAATGGGAGCAAATATTTGCAAACTATGCAACCAACAAGGAATTAATCTCCAAAATATACAAACAGCTCATGCAGCTCAATAAAAAACAAACAAACAAACAGACAGGGGCTTCCCTGGTGGCGCAGTGGTTGAGAGTCTGCCTGCCAATGCAGGGGACACAGGTTCGAGCCCTGGTCTGGGAAGATTCCACATGCCGCGGAGCAGCTGGGCCCGTGAGCCACAATTACTGAGCCTGCGCGTCCGGAGCCTGTGCTCCGCAACAAGAGAGGCCATGATAGTGAGAGGCCCGCGCACTGCGATGAAGAGTGGACCCCCGCTTGCCACAACTGGAGAAAGCCCTCGCACAGAAACAAAGACCCAACACAGCCATAAATAAATAAATTAATTAATTAATTAAAAAAAAAGACAACCCAATCAAAAAATGGGTAGAAGATCTAAATAGACATTTCTCCAAAGAAAACATACAGATGGCCAAACAGCACATGAAAAGATGCTCAGCATGGCTAATTATTAGAGAAAAGAAACTCAAAACTACAATGAGGTATCACCTCACACCAGTCAGAATGGCCATCATCAAAATGTCTACAAACAATAAATACTGGAGAGGGTGTGGAGAAAAGGGAACCCTCCTATACTGTTGGTGAGAATGTAAATTGGTACAACCATTATGAAGACGTATCCACAACCATTATGAAGAAGTATGGAGGTTCCTTAAAAAACTAAAAACAGAGCTAACATATAATCCAGCAATCCCACTCCTGAGCATACATCAAGAGAAAACCATTCTTCGAAAAGATACATGCACCACAATGTTCACTGCAGCATTATTTACAATAGCCAAGACATGGAAGCAACCTAAATGCCCATCGACAGATGAATGGATAAAGAAGATGTGCTGTATATATACAATGGAATATTACTCAGCCATAAAAAAGAATGAAACAATGCCATTTGCAGCAACATAAATGGGCCTAGAGATTATCATACTAAGTGAAGTAAGTCAGACAAAGACAAATATCATATATCACTTATATGTGGAATCTAAAAACAGACAGAAATGAACTTATTTATAAAACAGAAACAGACTCACAGACATAGAAAACTTACGGTTACCAAAGGGGAAAGGCTGGTGGAGGGATAAATTAGGAGTTTGAGATCAACATATATACACTAATATATATAAAATAGATATTCAACAAGGTCCTACTGTATAGCACAGGGAACTCTACCCAATAATCTGTAATAACTTATATGGGATAAGAATCTAAAAAAAGAATGGATATATATATGTGTATAATGGAATCACTTTGCTGTACACCAAAAACTAACACAACATTGTAAATCAACTCTACTCCAATATAAAATAAAAATTAAAAAAATTTCTGTGAAGTAAGTTTATTCTATTTATGACTCTCTTAAGTGTGTCACTAATCAAAAGTGTTGAGAAATTGTAAGTACTGAGTGTCACTTTATCAAATGAAAAATAGGAGCTCCATCAGAAGATTCTTTCTGCAAGTCTAGATATTCCCAATCACAATTTTAGAATTTTAAAATTAAATCCTGTACATGGTTTGAACTCTCACATCATTTAATTTATTTCCTCGCTTACTTTTGCGGGAACAAATTTCAATACTTTCCTGATTGCAGACTTAATTTTCAATAATTGCATTTGGCTAAGATCTTCAAGTGCTGAAGATCTCTTGGCACTCCATGATTACTTTAAAATTTCCAACGTATTTGGAAAAAAATGGGCCCCAAATTTGGAAGATTCATTTATAAAAAGGCAAAAAAAAAAAAAATCACTACCATTGTAGGATGCTTAAATGAAATAGTTTTCTCTAACAGTGGAAACATTTTTAAAATGCATTGATGATGGGAAGCAAAGATAGAAAGTGTTGAAATTTTTTCTTTTAAATTTAGCATCAACATCATTTAAATAATTTTGTAGTTCAGTTACTCTGTGCATAAAAAAACTATCTGTAAATGGTGACAGGCACAGTTTCTGTTTCTATCGCTAGAATCTTACTTCATACTTGGAAACAATTATGTGGGCACCACAACCAGTTCCAAGTATGTTTTTGCTCCACAGATTTTAATAATTTAGTAAGAATGCTATTTTTACCTCAACATTTTTCTTCATAAAATTTTGTACTGTAAGATTACAGTACCCTAAATTATTTTATCTTCAATGCTGAACTTTTAAACTGAATTTTCAATAGTATTTATAATACTTTTAGAGGTTTCACCTTCAAATAGATGAATTTTCAAAGGCTTTACTTTGATAATGTGAATTGGATGAAAAAGATCACACTATTACTGGAATGAACTGATTTTCTACTAGAAACATCTCATGATGTTGATACAATACTGGCATCATTTAACTGTTTGTGAAATTCTTCTGCCAATGAAGTTGACAACTTAACAGCTATTCCTTCACTTTTTATACATATGCAGTAAAATTTGGGAGTAAAATTAGCAACACCGATTTAGAAGAACAGTCATTTGATCTAAATGAAAAGTCATGCTCCATGGAGTGCCATAGAAATGGACCTTCTGCAGCTGCACGTTTCGTTGTCATCTTTGTCATTTTAAGAAGGCTGTGCTCAATTAACTTTATTTATTAAAAAATTTTTTTAAAAAATCGTGGCCATTTTCATTTTTATTTATTTTTGGCTGTGTTGGGTCTTTGTTGCTGTACACGGGCTTTTCTCTAGTTGCGGAGAGCGGGGGCTACTCTTCGTTGTGGTGCGTGGGCTTCTCATTGTGGTGGCTTCTCTTGTTGCAGAGCACGGGCTCTAGGCACGCGGGCTTCAGTAGTTGTGGCGCGTGGGCTCAGTAGTTGTGGCTCCCAGGCTCTAGAGCGCAGGTTCAGTAGTTGCAGCGCACGGGCTTAGTTGCTCCGCGGCATGTGGGATCTTCCCGGACCAGGGCTCGAATCTGTGTCCCCTGCATTGGCAGGCGGATTCCCAACCACTGCGCCACCAGGGAAGTCCCTCAATTAACTTTAAAAAAATTTTATTATTTGGCTGTGTCAGGTCTTAGGTGCAGCACCCAGGATCTTCGTTGCGGCATGTGGAATCTTTATGTGTGTTGTGTGGGCTCTCAGTTGCAGCATGCGGGCTCTTAGTTGTGGCATGCGGGATCTAGTTCCCTGACCAGGGATCAAACCCGGGCCCCCTGCATTGGGAGCACGGAGTCTTAACCGCTGGACCACCAGGGAAATCCCTCAATTAACTTTTGAAGTAGATACTGAAGCATCATCAGCAGGTTGGCCATTTTCTGGTTTTCGCTGGGGGGAGTGCTATCCCCATGGCCCCCGGGGTGAGTGGTAAATGTCAACAAGCATTTTGTGTCAATTATGCATTTGTCATCAATTTTCTGGAGAAATGGAAATTCAGTCCTTAGTTTTTATTAAACTGCACTTTTGCTTTTCATTTCCGGTTTATTATTACTGTAGGAGTTTGTTGTGAAATAAAAAGGCATTACCCAGCCATAAAATACATAACTAGTTGTTGATTTACTCCATGCAATAAATGTCCGTACTACTACAGCAAGAGTGTTCTGATGGTCCTAACACACTCACCAGCAGGGGCTCAGTCTCTACTTCCCACGTAAATTCCACACGCACCTATATATATTTCCCCCCATTGCTTACCAGCCTCACAACCGCTGGCCTGGTAGTTTCATACATTTTGCAGGTCAAAGCACAGGCATCTATACTGAATACTTCCCCCTCATCCCCAAACTGGAAGGAGTTAGCCGTGTCCAGCCTCTCCTGACTTCACTCCACTGATCAGCAAGCCTGCTTTGCTTTCTCAGTGGGTCCCCTACATGCTCTCCTTGAAAGACAGGTATCAGTTTCTGTTGGAAATATGGGGAAACAAGGGATGGATGATCTCACTTCAGCTTTCAGATTTCGTCACATGTGAGAGTGAAAACTCCATCTCCTGCATGTATGTCGCACACACCACCAGACGAGGTGAGGGCTGAAGCTCCACGTACACAAAGAGTGCTTTCCATCTGGGCTTATGCTAATGTGGCGATTACAGCCCTGGGTGCTCAGAAATGAGAAATCTAGACAAGTGCTGACCTGGAACACAGGCATAAACTGATACTATTTCAGGCAAATCGGGAAGTTGGGTCACTCTAGTGATGATAGGTAGGAGACTGATCTATATCTGTATCTCTATCTATGATAAGTAGATAAGTGATAGATGATAGATACACAGATGACAGATAATGAAACCAAGTCCCCCTAAAGCCGAGCTCCTCTGCCGAGGTTGTGATTAACCTCTCTATCCAAAATGTTATTCCCTTTCTTGTCCAACACCTGTTCCCCTCTAGATAGAGGAGAATCAAAGAAAACGGGGGACTGAAATTGAGCAGGACCCTGTGGGGCCCTCCCTGGCATAAAAACCTTTCCACAACCCCCGTTTCTTGTTTGTAGGGAACAGACTTTCAGCCTCCTAGACCTTCTCTGAGCTCCAAAGGGCAGATTCAGTTACCAATTAGGGAAATGCAGAAAGAGGCACTTCCTGGTTCCTCCTGTGGGCATGTGCATACCAATCTGATAAGTGTCTCTGAGCTCTTACACAGCAACAAAGGCCCTCACCCAGGTGGAGGACGTCGCTTCAGGCTGAGCACAAAGACGGGGACCCCAGCCTGGCTGGAACCAGAAGGCTGATGACTGAGATCCCTGTTACCTCACCACCAAGCAACCAGAGGAGGGTTACACACCCTGTAGCCCTCCCCCCCAAATTTTGTCTATAAAAACTTCTTCCCTGGACCTATTGAGTCTTTTGAGCATGAGCTACCCATTCTCCTTGCTTGGTCCTGCAATAAACCTTTCTCTGCTCCAAACTCTGATGTTTCAGTTTGTTTGGCCTCACTGTGCATCAGGCACTTGAACTTGGGTTCAACAACAATGATACATAGATAAATGATAGATACACAGATAGGTAGATAGATAGGTAGATAGATAGGTGATAGGTAGATATAGAGAGATGAAAAAAGACTGTTAGACGATAGGTAAATAAATGATAGATAACACATAGATGATAGATGATAAATACATGATTCATAGACGACACATAGATATAGACAATAGACAGATGATAGTTAAGTGATAGATGACAGGTAGCTAGATGATAGATGGTGATAGACTGATTGATTGTTTTGCTAATTGTCAATGAATTTTAGAGCCAACTGTGCTCAATCTGACCACTAATATTTGGCAAATTTACTATCTTGTGAAATGTTAAGCGCAGTGTGGTTTGACTGTGTACTGAGAAGCCTTCTACTCTAGGAACTTAGAATTAATCTAAGTTTTAGTTTCCTTATTTTAAAAATGAGAATAACAAGCACTTCTGGCTCATAATACAAACGTGTGGTATTGAATAAGGTGGTATCTGGGAGCACACTTTGAAAAATGTGAACTAAAAGCATTGTCTTTTCATTAGAGAAGGATCTCTGATGTAAAACTCAAGTCATTCCAAACTGCTTCCATGTTTCTACCAGTTCCATCAGGGAAGAAAAATATGTTATTTCTTCTTCTGGTGAGATAAGAGACATAGAATAGCGATGACAGTTTATATTCTTATACAGATTTTCTTTTCTTCCAACTAAAAGATATCACTTATTGTGTTTGATTTTTTAATTAAAAATATTTATCAAAGTATCATGTGCATGTATTAAAAAATCAAATAGTATCACAAGGCTTATAAGGAAAATCAGTCCTCCCATCCCCAAGTCCTACTCTTCACAGATAACTGCTTTTAACTTTTTTTTAATGTGGGTAAAATATATGCACCATAAAATTTATCATTTTAACCATTTTTAAGTGAACAGTTCTGTGGCATTAAGCACATTCACACTGTTGTGTAACCATCACCACCGGCCATCTCCAGAACTCATTTCATCTTCTCAAACTGAGACCCTGCCCCCCATTAAACACTGACTGCCCCTGCCCTCCCAGCCCCTGGCACCCACCCTTCTACTTTCTGTCTCTATGAATTTGATTCCTCTAGGGACCGCACAGAAGTGGAATCCTGCAAGATTTGTCTTTTGTGTCTGGCTTATTTCACTGAGCATCAGGTCCTCATGGTTCAGCCATGCTGTAGCAGGGGTCAGAATTTCACTGCTTTTTAAGACTGAGTAATATTCCATTTATGTATACCTTTATGTGTAAATGGAATACACTATTAATAAAATACCATACATAAAACATATAGACCACATTTTGGTTATCCGTTCATCTGCGGCTTGGTTACTTGGGTTGTTTCAACCTTTTGTCTCTTGTGACTCGCGCTGCTTTGAACGTTTAGGCTTACAAGGAAGCATTGCATTTGAAACACAGTTCCCGTTAGAGCCCTCCCACTGACAAGGTAACTGTTCTTTCAATCCTGACAGAATCTGATGCTTGGATACCCAGCCTTGCTCCTCTGGCTGCCTCTGCAGGAAAATTCATTACTGTGAACAAAGCCCCATCGAGGTAAATTAATCCTTGTCGAGAGATTGGCAGCGTCAGGAGGTGTGAGTCTAGGTGGAAACTTTTAGTTGCTTCGGGTGAAGAGATGCATCTACTGGTCACTGACTTCTCTTTCAAGTGTTGGAATCCTACCTCCGAGGTAGGAACCCAAGTGACGCTGTCGAGACTCTGCGTGGCCCCTCCGCCTGCTGGACGAGAGAGACATGGAGAGAGGATGCGTTGCAGCCGTCGGGGAGACCAGCGAGGACACCCCCTACCCCCGGGGCTGAGCGTGCCACCTCATCTGGGAGCACAGTCTGATGAGATGCGCAGGACCACTCCAGCTTCAGACACGGCGGGCAAAGGATGTTGCCAGCCCTGCCCTTCTGCCCTCTGGTTTCCAGGAGCAGCCAGGGTGACACCAGCATCCACTTCGCAAGAGAAAGCTCAGTGGGCAGTAGTAATGCCATACTGCATTTCTAAGAAGAAACCCCTTCGCTGATGAGCCGGGGGGAAATGGACTTGGAAAGGCCAGGGAAGCTCTGAGCCTCAGAAGACAGAGGCGTCGTGAGCTGGGTCTTGAACATCCGAGAGGACGAAGACAGAGAGTCCTTCATGGGAGGTGGCAGAGGACGGATGCTGGGGGCCGGGGCCGGTGCCTATGAGCACAGAGGGCACGCTGACCCACTGACCCCTCAACAAGAGCACAGTTGTTTCCAACCCCCCTGCAGAAGTGCTCCTTGGAGCGATGGCAACCGTGGTCGAACAACAGAGATGCTTTCTCCTGGAAGCTTCCTTGTCTGTTGGCTTCTCAGCAGCATCTTCCACTGCATCTCCCACTGCATGTCTGTGCCTTTGCCCGTCCCTCCTCTGCAGTGCATCCCTTAGACATCGGTGTTGCCCAGGGCTTGGGGCTCGGATCTCTTTTCTTCTTGCTCTGGTTATGTGGTATCCCCCAACCTTGGTTATCCCACAACAAAAGAAAAAAATCCGAGGGGAAATGAACGTAGGCGGGAACAGTTACACACTGTAAAGCCAGTTTCCCCGGCAGACCTCCATCTGCAGTACGAACGCTGAGTGGCCCCTGGAAGCAGCCTTCAAGGAACCATTGGGTCAAAGCTGCTTAGCTGACCCGCCAAGCCCAGTGGTCACTCGGACAGTCCCCTGTCCCTGACTCTGGGTGCTCCCATCCCTTCCTCTCACTCCTTTCAGATGGGCTGTTACCATGTAAAACCTGCAGTGTCTCAGGTGTGACCCCTCTCAGATGTGGAAATGAGATGCAGCTTCTTTGTTTCCTACCACGGGTCTCATTTTCCTTATTAGGTGCCCCCCTGGAGGATGGAAGGGTGGGAGGGAGACAGATTTGTCCAGTCAGCCTCTGCCACCCCGAATACCATCTTTGGGGCAAACATTCAATCTCCCAGCATTCAGTCTCCTCCCCAAGGAGGCAGCTGTGGGTCCGGGGGCATCCGCGTCCTCAGGGCACTGGGTCCGGGAGAGCCCCTGGCCTCATACCAGCCGGTCTCCAGGAAGAGGGGCTGCTTTGTCCTCTGTGGGTCCCCTGGCTGCCATCCACTGAGAAGTGGGGTTCCTCGTCCCATTCCTGGGTGTGTGAAGCTCCTTCCTATTAGGACAAGCATGGTTTGTTTTCTTGTCCCCAGGAAGCTTGGCCATTACTAGCAGGGTCCCGCCTTGGTGGTGTTGGTGCTGAGGACCCCAGACGTGTGGCCAAGACCCCTCACCAGATGTTGGATCCTAACAGCATCTCCCTTTGACATCACTTGCTCCAGGAACTTCTTCAAAATCAACTTATCTGAACCATGGATTTCCCAAACAGACCCCTTCCAGGACACGCGACTGCTCAAGTGGGCAGAGCATTTGCCCACCAAACAACTGTGTCTTTATCAAAGCTCCTCCTAGATCCTTGCCTTAGTGGCCCCGTCAAACCTAAGCTGTTATAGTGAGAGCTTTGTCCGATCCCGGTATGATCTCCCCGTTGAAAGACCCACCTTAAACCACTGGTGACACCTAGTGGGCTGAAGGGTGGCCGCCCCCAAAGATATGTCCACGTCCTAATCCGTGGACTCTGTGAGTGTGGCCTTGTTCGGAAGAAAGGTCTTCATAGATGTTATTAAGGATCTTGAGATGAGGAGATCATCCTGGGTTATCTCGGTGGCCCCCCAAATCCAAGAGACACAGAGACAGAAGAGGTGGGAGCAGTGTGACAAGAGGACGAGACAGGAGTGACGTGGCCATAAGCCAAGGAGCACCGGCAGCCACCGGAGGCTGGCAGAGGCAACGTATGGACGCTCCCCTGGCGCCTTCGGAGGGACTGTGATCCTACCAACATTTAACTTTGGGCTTCTGGCCTCCAGAACCGTGAGCGGAGAAATTTCTGTTGTTTTGAGCTGCTCATTGTGTGGTGGTTCGTTTACAGCAACCACAGGAAACTGATACAAGCCTAGACCTCAAAACCATACATGCGTCAACCCTTGACCCTCTCCCCTGAGAAGCACTAAGACTCCGATGAGCTGGGGTCAGACTTAAATGCTGTGGGTGAGAAACCCAGCTCTGCTTGGCCAATGGGTAAGTCGTCTTCCGGGGAGCTGACAGTCAATACCTCTCTGCTCTTATGTCAGACTCTTTCTCTTCAGCACTGTGTTATAGTGTCTCCCCAGATTCTGCAAAGAAAATACCCAATAGTGGTGTGAAGGGCTCTCTCTCTCTCTTCCTCCTTCTCTGTCTCTGTCTCTCTATCTTTCTTCATCTCTCTCTCTCGAGCAAGCATGAATGCCTTAGGGTCACACTTTTTATAAGGATTCTCTTCTTGGAATATGTTGCATTTGTTCTGTGGCATACTGGTCCAGAAAATGGATGAATTAATTCATTTGTTCGTTCTTTATGCATTTACTGTATATTTTTTTGTTTAATTCATTTGTTTGTTCTTTATGCATTTACTGTATATTTTTTTGTTTACGTAATATTTTTACCAAGGTCCTTGGGAAACAAGAGTTAGTGCAGAAAAATTGTTGATAGCACGTAGAGTGGGGAATACTGAAATAAAATAGATTAAGTGGGAAGAAAATACACATCTAAAATGTGTATTATGAGTGTTTACTGCCCCACTACTGTATTCGTATTGATGCTTTACCCAGGATGGAGTCAGTTCCTGCTAACAGCAGTCACTCCAAACAATAAAAGAATTACAGCATGCTTAAAAATACATAGAAAAGGAAGAAAAATCACATTTAATAGTACTCAACATGGATGCAATTGTATTAGTATTGATAAAGCTCAGCATGGCACCTACATGCCCCAGAGTTTACATGACAGCTCTGACTTCAAATATTCTGTTTTCTGCTCAGATTCTGTGTTATAATTTGAGCATTGAGCTATAGGAACAAGCCCAGTCAACCATGAAAACTATCTGTTCATCTATTCAAGAAATAGCTGAGTGACACAAAGTGGAAAATCACAGATTTTGAACTCAGTCACCACAATGCCCGTGGTCTTGGGCAAGTCACTTCACCAATCTCTGCACCCATTTCTTCACCTGTAAAGTAAGGATGGTAACTAGTAGGGAGGAAAGGAGATCATCCAAGTTTGGGGGCGATATTGTGAAGAATTTACCATGTTCTTTTACTTCTTCTGTTAAACCCTCAATGTTGTCACTTGTAACTAGAGGGCTTCCCTTGCAGCCCTCAGTCCAAGGTTGGGGGGGTGGGCAGGAACATCAAATCAAATCATTGAATTTTAAGTTTGAAAGAACCAAGGCTTAGATATAAGACAGAGAGATCTGGTATAAGCACTGTGGCATCAACACCCCCAAACTTCATGTCATTCCAGAGGAAATAAATCTTCCCTGCATTTGTGGTGGAGGAGACACTTGGAATGACAGCAGAAGTTTAGATGCTGGCGAGATTCCTGCCCCCTGCCCCCCAGCAGGTGAAGGTTGCAGGAAGTGGGCGGAGGGTCTGCACGTGTGAGCTCAGCAAAGAAAGAGGACACACCATCACATTTTATTAAAAACTCCCTCAGAGCACGGAGATTTGAATTTTAGATATTGCCTTTTCAAAGGGCTTACCTCACCCCACCGCGGAAACACTGACCACATATAACAAAAAGAATATGGTCATTGCAGTCAGGAAAATTCGGGCTCAAATTCTATCTACAGTAGAGAGATACTGCACCAAGCTGGCCTGGGGGATTAGAACACAGCAGAAGTGATGGCTTGTCACTGTCTAGATCAGGTTATAGAAGACACTGCCTTTTCCATCCTGACCTGCCCCTCTCAGATCCCACATGCTGGGGGAAGCCAGCTGCCTTGTCTTGAGCAGCCCTCTGGAGGGTCCCACCTGGTGAGGAGCTGAGGCCTCCTGCCAACAGCCATGACCAAGAACTTGGAAGCCCATCTTCCAACCCAGTCAAGCCTTCAGACAACTTCAGCCCTAGCCGACAGCTTGATTGCATCTCATGAGACCCCCCCAAGCAAGAACCAATCGGCTGAGTCACTCCCAGATTTCTGATCCTTAGAAACTGTGTGACATAATCAATGCACGATGCTTAAAGCTTCAAGGTTTGGGGATAATTTGCTACGTGACTACTACACCATCTCTCCCAGGTTCTGTTCGGTAACCTTGGGCACCTTGCTTCCCGTTTTTCATCTGTAAGACGGGGACTGGGCAGTCAGTGCCCACTCCCATCCCCTTGATTCTTCCAGAGGTCCCTGAAAGGGGGTCTTATACACACCAGCAGCTCTCCATGTCTCCTGCCGGAGTCCGTTATCTGGCCACGGGAGCATCCCTGGCCCGTGCGTGGAGGCCAGGCTGGAAGCGCCAAGGAGTTGATACCCCAGGAGAGACCCTCCACCAGTGCAGAAAGGGGCTAGAAGGACAGATACCCCAGCTCCCGCGCCCATGTAAGAGGGCAGTTCTGAGTATCCTACACAGTCTCTCGTGGTGATACCCTTCATTCCCCTTCCTCCCTTCCCTGTCTCATCCCCCCACTCCCTCACTGTGCTCCCTGGGACTGCTCTCAAGGAGGATGCTTGTACCCACGTCCTTGTCTCAAGGTCTGCTTTAGGGACAATCCAAACTAAGACAGGGATAATATTAACTAAGTAGGCTTCTGGATGGCCATCCTGATGCACTGAGGGGCCTCCTTTTCCAGGAGACTCGCAATGAGAACTTGGTTGAAATACCACATTCAGAGGTGCTTCATCCATAGGAGGCTTAGTTATGGATTATTTGTTGGACAGTCCTCCTTCCTTCTTTCCTTCCTTCCTTTTTCCTCCCTCCCTCCCCTTCTTCCTTTTTCTTTCTTTCTCTTTCTTCTCAAACACATCATGTACTTTTTCTTTCTTTTCTATGGAAGAAATAGTACATAAATATAGATCTTCCAATCTGATGCATAATTACCATGAGCTCAAGAGGCAGATTCTAAAATATCTAGAATTAAAGCCCCATCTTTCCTTGGTGGTCCCTCTTCTGAAGAAACAACCTGCACCTGAATGACTGTAGAGAAGGCTTTGCAAACTCCATGAAGAAAGTTATGAAAACATCTGGACATCCAGGCCACCCCATGGTGAGGAGAATTACCTCAGGGGGCGGGGGAGGAAACAACTAATAGAATAAATAAGCTGAAGACAGGCCAACGCATCTCCTTCAGACCAAACTGGAATCAAGCTTCGGTTGATTCTAGTTACTCATGGTAGTTACATCCTATAAACTCGCCGCGAACGTGGAATTAGTGAATATGGAACCATTTCTCACAGGGGAAATACAGGGTCAGGTTCCTGTGAGCCTCTGGTCACAACATTCTGGTCAAACAATCAACACGTTCCTTTGTTTTATGTGTGTTTCTCTTTCAGGACACCTAATTCAGTGATTTTTTTTTTTTAAAGGCAAAGAGACATTTAATTAATTAATTTATTTATTTATTTTTGGCTGTGCTGGGTCTTCGTTTCTGTGCGAGGGCTTTCTCTAGTTGTGGCGAGCGGGGGCCACTCTTCATCGCGGTGCGCGGGCCTCTCACTATCGCGGCCTCTCTTGTTGTGGAGCACAGGCTCCAGACGCACAGGCTCAGTAGTTGTGGCTCACGGGCCTAGTTGCTCCGCAGCACGTGGGATCCTCCCAGACCAGGGCTCGAACCCGTGTCCCCTGCATTAGCAGGCAGATTCTCAACCATTGCGCCACCAGGGAAGCTCAGTGATATTTTTGATTCATTAACATCGGACTCACGACCAGCAGTGCTGTAACGTGCACCTGAACATAGCTCATGTAACACGTGTGTTTCCTCCATGGGGCCCATCACAGCCTTCCTGGGCTTGGGAATACCAGCCAGCCCTTCAGCATCAGGCTTGGGGCCTTTTTCAACAAGCAAAATCACCACCAGAAAGCACAGAAATGTGAACAAGCTTCACTGGGTAGACCGTGGGAAGCATGCTTGTTTGAAGTGTGAGCTGAACTGAGAAGGCAGAGCGTCACCTGTTCAACCTCAGCTGGAAACGTGTCACCAGGTAACCAGCCTGGGCTCAACTGTGTCCTCTCCAATTCACGTGTTGAAGCTCTAACCCCTGGGACCTCAGAGCGTGACTGTATTTTGAGATGGGGTCTCTAAAGAGGTGACCCAGTTAAAATGAGGTCATTAGGGTGGCCCTAATCCAACAGGACTGGTGTCCTTAGAAGAAGAGGAGATTAGTACGCAGAGAGACTCCAGGGGCACTGGTGCCCAGAGGAAAGCCCATGTGAGGACACAGGGAGAAGGTGGCCGTCTGCAAGCCTGGGAGAGAGGCCTCAGGACAAAACAACCCTGCCAACACCTTGATCTTGGATTTCCAGCCTCCAGGACTGTGAGACAACAGACTTCTGTCGTTTCAGCCCCCAGTCTACGGTATTTGGTTCTGGCAGCCCTAGTAAACTAATACAGAGACTCGAATTTTTGCTGCTCTGCGTGTGTCCACGATGGCTGGGAAAGCACTGCCAGTACTGGCCTGGGGTTTCACACGCATTTTAGCGAGCAGGCAAATTCCCAAATACTGAATCCATGAAGCGGAGGGTGACGAGACTGTCACCAAGCCCGCGTCTGGTCTATTCCTCACGTCTACAATCAAATATCCAGATTTTGATCGAATCACAGCCCCACCCTGCAGAGAACAGGCCCTGGATCTCAGAGGCATAAGTGGGTAAAACGGAGACGGAGGAGAGAGATGTCTCACCAAGAACCCAGCTCTGTTCATGCTCTGTGGGCCGATTTTTTCTCAACTCAGTTGTATCTCTAATCCCTTACACAAGTTTCACTGACTCCTGGTTTTAGTGCTGAACACGTTGCAGAGGCTGACGGAAGCAGAGAGGATGACCGGAACCCACTGGGGCTGCCCGGGCTTTGCTGCCTCGCTGTGTGAACTGGTGCCCTGTGATAGACCAGTGGTGCCATCGCAGGATGAAGCAAAGCCCATTAAAACCATGACACCACTGACCCACATCAGTGGGACCCGGAGCCTCTGTTCTTTTGCCAGTAATGACCAACGATTTACACTGAGACATTTGCCCTCTCAACGGGCAACCCCTTGGATCACTGGCTGGGATTTAAAGGATGGCTGGAAGGGGTGAGCAGTCCTTCTTACAATTCCCCGAAATACTGACCTCATGACACTGGCCTCATTAGCAGCATGCTGTAAAACCAAGGGTGTGGCCCAGACAGAATCCCTCCTTAGCAAAAACTGACCATTACATGTCCCGAGAAAGTGAAGAGGCTTTTCCTTTATTCCTCCTGACAACACCTCTTAACACCAATTTTTGATAGAATGGTACCTAATGTTTTAATTGATTATTGTGCATTTCAGGGAAGTTCATGAATTCTCATCCATTTAGTGAGGGTCTCTTTTATGGAAATCATTATGAACAACAATTGTTTTACAATCATGGAGATACAACAACCTTAAATATATATTTTAAAGTTAAAACTTTTTCCTCTTCAAAGTTGATAACAGCTTTTTGAATAGATAATACGTTTACGTGGTTCAAAATTCACAAGCCACAAAATAGGACATAGTGAAAATCTTCCTTCTACCCCTGTCTCATGCTACTTAGTTCTTTTCTCCAGATGCAACTGATCTTATTTGTCATCATACACGTGTATGGTCAGCTCTCCATATCTGCAGATGCAGAACTACAGATACAGGGGGCTGACTGTACAACATCATTTATACAAGGGACTTGAACATCCGTGGATTCTGGTAACCTCCGGGGGTCCTGGAACCCATGCCCCGTGGATACTGAGGGACAACTGTATATATTTCCAGACATATTTTCTATGTACAACCAATCAGGTGTATGTGTGTGTATATATGTGTATACGTATATATGTGTGTATCCACGTATGTGCATGGAGATATATATACACATGCACACACGTGTGCATACAGTGGTGGGCAGAGGGGATGGGCTGCCATTGAGGGGATGGGCTGCCACATGCTGGTGGGAGCTGGTGGGAAGGAGACCCTGGTTCCGGGGTGGCAGAAAGCTTAGCTGAATGGTTGCTATGGTAACATGGGAAACAGGAAATGTCTGTAATGAACGGATGGATCCGGCTAAGATTTCCAGGCAGAATGGCAAAAGCGTCTACTGGTTTCTTTGCACTAAATTTCCTCTTTGAACTGTCTCTTCATAGCCTTTGTCCTTTTAAAGTTTTTGTGACTAGTGTCTTATTACGGAATTTAGACCTTTGTGATACAACTTGCAAATATATTTCTAAGTTTGTTGTTTGTCTCATGGGTCTGCTTAGGGTGGATTGTCATACAGAAGTTGTGATTATTATTGTTATTATGTGATCAAATCTGTTTTTTTCTCTTACAGTTTCTGAGTTTGTATCATAGATATACAGCTCCCCAAATCCAAGATTATTTTTTAAACCTAGTGTATTATTCTTTATTACTTTTGTGGTTTCCTTTTAAAAAATAATTTAAACCTTTGTTCTAACTTATTATTTACGTGGATGTGAGAATGGCTGCCCAGTTGTTCTAAAACCATTGATCGAGATGCCAACCTTGTCATAAATGAAATTCTCATAAATGTTTGAGTCTATTTCTGGACTTTTTATTCTGTTCCATTGATTTTTCTGTCCATTCACATGTTAGTGCCACACTGTTTTAGGGAAGGTAAGTTTAAAAATATGTTTTAATATCTGGTAGGACTGATTTTTCCCTTCTTTTTCAGATGTTCCTGTCAGTTTTTAACTGGTTTTCCACATCAACTTGACATCAGCTGTGTATATTGGACACACACACACCTTCTTGGTATTGTTATTGGGGTTATGGTAGATTTACACACTAATTTTGGAAGTATGGGCATCTTATTATGTAGATCTTCCAATGTAAAAATGTGATATATTTTCCCATTTATTCTAGGCTTATTTTGTGCCCCTCAGGAGCATATTAAAGTTTTCTTCATAATGACCTTGCATATTTTATTCTTAGGTATTTTATCTTTGCTGTTGATGTTCCTGCCTTTTTTTAGGGAATTACTTCTTCTGTTATATATTCTAATTAGTTGTTTTATATGTTAAGACATTTTTTATGTATTAATATTTTTTCTTTTCTTTTTGCCTGCAGTTTTATACAAAGCAAAAGTCTCTCTTCTATTTGTGATTTCCACTTTGTCCCACCTGCCCTGCTTCTCGCATTCAACCTTCCCTTTCAGGGGGACCTCTGTCTCCACGGCAGGTATCTGATTTATGTTGCCGCAAACAAGGGAAGGCCCCGCTTTTGCCAGAAGTGTGCTTGGAGGCTCCTCCTGTGCTATGCAGTTGCTGCTGCTCAGACGTCTTTTGTTATTTGCAGTCAAAGACGATTCTAGTCAATACAGAAGATAACATGGTGAAAGTAGAGCTTAGCAATGGAGCCGGGCTGGGCCTGATGACACCAACCCTGGATCAAGGTGAGGTCTCCCCTTGGATTTTTTGGTTATACAAAGCAATAAATACTGTTTTGTAAGAAACCAGTTTGGCTTGAGTCATCTGGCCCCAAATCTTCCCCCGTGACTCAGGGAATGACCCCTCTCTATCCTCTCAGTCACCATTCACTGAGTGCCACTTCATGATGGGCACATGTCATGGCCCATGGACATCCACGGTCAGATACCGGAGATTTATTTTGTTCTCTTGTTTTCCTGATTCTTTGTGTTGCTTGTAGCTTTGCATTGGTGTCTGCGTGTTTGAAGAAACAGCCGCCTACCTCAGGTGTTATGGACTGGCTTTGACTGGAAAGACCTTTACCAGTCAGCCTGGTAGAGATCTGGGCCTTTGTTCCTCACTGCCCAGATGTCCCGTCTTTTTTTGAGGTGGGGGAGCCTATAATCTTTCATTCTGGCTGGTGTCCGACTGCCAGCTTGGCCAGTGCCCCGTATGAGGCAAGGTAGAAACTGGCCCCTCAGGTCCCCTGACGGGCAACCGGAGCTCGAATGACTGTGGCCATCTCTCCTCCGTCTGCTTTGTCAGTCGTGGAATGACTCAGGCCACCAAGGCAGGCTTGACCACTATAAAGTTTTAAATGGTTTTAGAAGTTTTAATTGTGTAATTTTACATGGCTGTCATCCTTAGTCACAGCTTAGAGCATACATGGACCAGACCACTGTTCAAAGATGGGAAGCATACTGAATGCTGAATTTTAAATACAAGTTAAATAGGAGAATAAAAAAGAAATAGGGAGACTTCAGATTTGTCTCTAGATGACACTCAGTAGCTCTATACAAGAGCCATAAATTGCTGTCTTTGTATCGAAAATGACACATTGAGATTCCTCTTTTAAAAACATGTCACAAAGAGTGAAGCAATAGTCCCGCTTGACTTGACTCTTCCCGGGAGAGTCTTTACCCATCTCTCTCCGCTGTGCTCTTTGCGAAGAGAAGCCAGCAGTAAGCACTTGAAACCATCTCTCTCATCTTTTCACTTAAAAATAAAACACGAAACTTGTTTTTAAAACCGTTAATGATTTTGAAATCCAAGATTCAAGAATTTCAAACACCTAGCCAACTTTTGTCCATTTTTAGGATGCAACAGGTAGTTGAAATTCAATGTAGATTTCAATATTCATTTTTTTAAAAAAATTATTTATTTATTTATTTATTTTTGGCTGTGTTGGGTCTTCATTTCTGTGCAAGAGCTTTCTCTAGTTGCGGCAAGTGGGGGCCACTCTTCATCGCGGTGCGCGGGCCTCTCATTATCGCGGCCTTTTTCTTGTTGCGGAGCACAGGCTCCAGACGCGCAGGCTCAGTAGTTGTGGCTCACGGGCCTAGTCGCTCCGCGGCATGTGGGATCCTCCCAGACCAGGGCCCGAACCCGTGTCCCCCGCGTTGGCAGGCAGATTCTCAACCACTGCGCCACCAGGGAAGCCCCAATATTCATTTTTTATTTAAAAATTTTAAGTAAACAAATGAAGCTTTTTGTATAGCTTATTGGAAAACCCCACCTATTTCCCTACATTTTATGAAATAAATGTTTATATAATAACTTGTGTTAAATATGCTTTCAAAATTATACTGACCTAGATAAAGTGTTTTAACTTCACTTTATCATTCACCATGCGTGCAGAATTACCTGACCACCTTGGCGGAGGCTGAGAACTACATTTCCCAGTCTCCGCCCTATAAGCTTCTGGTTAGAGTTGGTGGGAAGAGGAATTTATGGGAGATTTGAGGGAGGGACGAGCAGCGGCTGCCGTTCCCAGTACATCCTGGTCGGACGTCAGAATGCGCAGACGCAAGGTGTCGCTGGGGCCAGTGGTCCTCACCCTCTCCACTCTGCCCGGGGCGGGTGTGGACATCCTCTGGGCTCCACGTCACAGCACCCTCTACTCTTTTCACCTGCAGACCCTTGGCCGTGGTCCAGAGGGACAGTAGCCACCCAGGTGTGCGTCCCACCATCCTCTCCATGGAATTCCCAGCCAAGTCCGCTAAAGTTGCCGCGTGTGCTTGACTTCTTTTATTTCCCCCAAGGACCCACCTTGCCCACTGCTCCGTGTTCCGCGGAAACTGCTGAATGACTTCTCTGTGATCTCCCAGAAGCACCTTCCAAACCTTCACTTCCCGGGTGTGTAAAGGTCCAATGTCTAGAATAAACCCCTAGTTCCAAAATTCTCATAGTGGCCCTGCTTCCCTGATTGAACCCTGACAGATACACCAAGAAAAAGTTATGCAATGGTTAAGACCCCTGCAATGGTTCTCACGATGACATAATACTGTGAAAAAGGCTGGTATTCAGAATACATAGGGAAACCCTCAGGTAAATTCATAACTAAATGCGATTTTGTTTTTATTCCTTTGTATGATACTTCTACAAACCCCAAACCAACAACTCCCCTGCCCCCCAGATCCCACAAAGCCACATTTGGAGGAAAACATGGTCACTGTATCTGTATTTTATTCTCAAGACCTGGCACAGATGCTTCACAAATACTTTGAAGCCAGCTGATATTTTCTGCTCTTGCCTTTTGTGTTCTTCCTCCCAAGGTTTTACAAAGCCTTTCCTAGTCTGACTCTTAATGCAAAGGAGGCTTTTGGATTCCAGGTAAAATCTGGCTCTTCTTGAAATCCTATGCTGGTAGCGAGCCCTTCCATTCCCCTTGGGATTTAAATGAAAACTTTCAACTGCTGGCCAGCAGTTGGGACTTAATCTTTCCAGGTTTTTAATTTGACACATGCAGTACTTATCTGTTTTTTGTTTGGTTGTTTTTTAATTTGAATTGTTAACAGCTTTTACACGTTAAGTGAATCTTGATTTCTGACTCCTCCAAAAATCTTGATTTCTGACCCCTCCGAAAACAATCAGAAGATGCAGCATTACAGGGCCCTCAAACCCGCCTGCCCATAGGTGGGTGGGGTTGAGCAGCAGCTGCCCTTCTGGGCTGTGAGCCCCACTCCCCACCAACCCCTACTGTCCTGCCCTGAGCCTGCTGCCTGCATTTATTCTGGCTGCCAGGCTCCCCTGGTGGGTGGTGAGTCTGTGCCTCGGTCCTTCCCATGGACACCTTTCCAGGCACTGACCCTGGACGTAGTGAGCTGCAAGGTGCTCTTCTTGGGCTGCAGGGTCCTTCAACACACTATCCTGCCACCAGCCCTGGGAGCTCTCCAGATACTTACTGCTGTCACAGACGAGATAGGGTGAGCAGGGGACATCACACCCAGCGTGCAGAAGCTTACATTTCAGTCAACTGACATTTCTTCTGTCTGGGAGATTTCAGCCCACTTATAAGCTTTTTATCCTTTTGGTGTTTTTCTGCAATTCTTTGTTGACTTTCACAGCCTGTCGGTCTGGATGATATTTTCTGCTTCCGTGACCCTCAGTTTGTCCATTATCAGGCATAGCTGAAAAATCAAGTCTCATCTGGAGATGCCAGCATTGTCTAAGGTTGCTATTTCATTTATTATTATACTCGTTTCACATTGAATTTTTCTTTCACTATTTCAAAGTCTCTTTTTAATCATTTTCAGGTTTTTACATCAGATTTTTTCCACAGGACTTTAGAAGCGGCTACTGGTCTGGTTGCAGTGGGGTGCAGTGGGGTACAGGGCCCCATTTCTGGCCCCATTTGTCAATCTACCTGCCCCTAACATCCCATACTCTGGCCAGACTGAATGCCAGCAGACCCACGGACACTGCACCCACTTTTTCTCTTTGCTTAAAAGCTCTTTCCCCTCCCTTAGTTGCCTGATAAATCTCAGTTTGCGCTGCCTTCCCAAGGAAGGGTACCCTGATTGTAACAGGGAACAATAAATCTGACTCCATACTGGATCTGTTTCTTTTACTTTAACCTTTGTACCCTATTGCTTTAGCTTCCAGTTAAGAATGTTGCCTATAGCCTGAAATACACAGGAGAGCCCATTCTCAAGGCTCTGACCTTTAAGGGTATAACACTTTTCCATTTAGATAGAGATAAAAAGTGGCAGAACAGAGAAAGACATTTGTCCTGTTGGAGGTTTACAGGAACACGGTGGCCTGACCTACGTGCACAGCTGCAGGAACAAAGGGTTCTTGACACCAAGAAGTCTGCCTCGACCAGCCACATCACCTTCCCTTTTTCGTATAAAAGGGGCCTGAATTCTGACTTGGCTAAGATGGCTCTTTGGGACACTAGCCCACCATCTCCTCGGTCTGCTGGCTTTGCAGAGAAAGTCGCTCTTCCTCGCCCCAGCAACTTGTATCTTGATTTACTGGCCTGTCGTGTGGTGAGTAGTACGAGAGAGCCTGGACACGGTAACATGATCTCTTAGAAGGAGCACAGCACCCTGCCCTGCCTCTAGGTTCCTACGACCCTGGCTCATACATCTGTAACAGCACCTCTCTCAGTTTTGCATCAGTTTACAAGTCTGCACCCCTCACTCGACTTCAAGCCCCTTAAACACTGGGATCTTCTTTTATAAAACTTTTTTCATCTTTGCGCCCTGAGTTTGAGAGTACTATGGGAGTGTATTGGTCAGCTATTGCCACAATAACGCTGTGTAACAAATCAACCCCAAACTCACTGGTGAACAATGCCAAGCATTTAACAATAACAAGCACTTATTTCTGGCTCACATGTCTGCCAGTTGGTGGGGATTTGGCTGATCTAGGCTGGGTTTGGCTCTGCTCGGCCAGAGCTTGCCTGCTCTGTGCTTCTTATTCTGGGATTAGTGGGACACCAGAGGCATGCAGCATGTAGCTCAACTGGATGAGCACATTTTAAGCCTTAGCATCTCGCCTGCTAACACCCCATTAGCCAAAGCATGACATACGGCCAAGGCCAGTGTCCAGTCGTGGGGAAATACTCTGCCCAGTACTTCAGTCTACCCCAGGGTACGTAAATATTTGTGGAATCAGCAAATATGGTCTATTCAAGAAATTATGAAAGATTCCTCATTAACTGTGTAGAATTTAGCAACTGCACATTTACCCACATGGGAGAACAAACTTTGGGAGGCTGTTTCCCAAATGTGCCTCTACATCACCCCACCCATTTTTAAAAGCAGCACTGACTGTTTCAAATCCACCTGGAGGGTCCATGTCATAAATGGACAGCAGCCTTGACTGGGATGTTTGGTTCCCTCGTGAACTGAGGCAACACGGGGCCATCTGGGTGAACCCGCCTCCGGTCCCCATCTCCGTCTGCTGTACTAACATTCACTCACGCGTCAAAAGGGAGCAAAAGGCTGAAACTTTATGAAATTCTTGTCGACCGTCGTGTTTTATTAAACCAGTACTGTAGGGTGAGTGCGGGCGTATATACGGGAATTATTAACAAAGCTTATGAAGGAGAAAACATTTTGGCCCATTATTGTTCCTAATGTTTGTTCTTTTGATTATTTGCTGAATTTCATTACAGAAACCCGAGGGAGATGGGCCCTTTCCAAGCTCTTGCCCATGGAAGTTAATCCTGGGGATTTTTATGCAGTGAAATTTGTTTTTAAGGTTCGTCTTTGTCAGGTTGGTGCAGAATTTTCCTTTAACATTTGAAGAGAGGCAGAGGTCAGGAATAATATGCATAAATATGTTTCCTAAACAGTTAATTCTTTCCCTTAAGATGATTTGGGAAAGTGGAGGGGAATAAATTTTCATTATGTAGCAGAAAATGTTGAATAATTTAATAGGCATTTTCGAACACCTGCCTGTGAAATAAAGGCAAGGCACAAAAAGTGAAGGGATGCTTGGAATCGTTCAGGTAGGGACATGTGCCCAGCACAGAGGGGATAGGAGAGGGACAGGAAATGACAGAAGGGCGCTGTGGGTCAGTGAGGGGCTGTGGTCTGCAAATCCCATTGACCTGGTTCTTACCACTTGAGGTTGGAGATGCTGAATTACATGTGGGCAGTCGTACTGCTAATCACCGTTGATAGGAAGTTCTCACTGCCATTGTGGCTTGTGTAATTCATACTAGAGGGCAGCTCTCCAACGCTCGTGTACGGAGATGAGATTTTGCTGAGAAATGTCTCATCATCACCATTTTCTACAAAAACCACATGCGTTGTTCTAGGCTGCGCTCAAGTTACAGTGATAGGTTTCGTACACTATATTTGCCTTCTCCCTGGTTTCTCAGCTTCGGCCCCACTGACCTTCTTTGTTGTGGGGTGTCCCGTACACTGTAGGATGTTCAGCTGCATCCCTGGTCTCTACCCACTAGATGCCAGGAGCACTGCTCACGCAGCATGACAACCGAATATGTCTCCAGACTTTGCTACATTGTTGCTGGAGGGGATACAATCGCCCCTGGTTGAGAACCACTGCCTTCATCCAATCCACAAACAATTATGTGGTTGTCATCCAGGGAAATGGAGATGAAAACAATTCAGTACTGTTTTCCTCACGAGCTTTGCAATAGCATCAAGTTGGAGAACGCAGGGTGTTGGCAAAAGAACAGGGAGACAGGTTCTCCTAGTGGAGTGTTGGTACAAGTACTGGGGAGGAGGGGGGCAATTGTTAGGTTCTATTCAAACTAAAAATGCACATTTCCAGTGACCGAGACCTCTTTCAGTATCAACCCAGCAGAAATCGTGGCACTTTTACAAGAGGAAGCGTTTAAACGATGTCTGTAGCAAAATGACTTGGTATTGTGAAAAGCGGAAAACCTCCTATGTGCCCATCAACAGGAGACGAGCTCGTTAAGCAGCAGTGACTGCGACGCGGGGCTATTTTGCAGCAGCTAAAAATAATTAGGTGCATCTGTGTGTACTACTGTGGACAGACCACTGAGACAAAGCGTTAGGAAAATAAAAAGCAAATTACCAGATGAAAGGTCCAGAATAATTTCATTGATGTTTCCCTCTCACTCCCTCTCTCTCATATAAACACAGTGTTTCCTTCAGTTGCATGTTTGTGTATGTAAACAGAAGTACATAGAAAAAGGTCTGGAAACACTCTCTGCGAGCGGCAGGGCCACTGTGCCTCCATTCTCCCCTTCCTCAGGGCTTGGCGAGGGCTTTGCTGGTAACCGGGCTGGGAGTCTGGAGGGGATAGAAGGACAGGGCGGGGGTGAGTGGAGAGGTGGCACAGGCCAGTGTTTGTTCAAAAGTAGGGCATCTACACGTGTGTTCACAGCATCGCTATTTACAACCCAAAAGGGAGATAATCCCAAGTGTCCAACAGATGAATGGATGGTATAGTTACACACCCAAAGGAATACTATTCATGCATACCAAAAAAAAAATACTGATTCACAGTACAGCATGGATGAACCTTGAAAACATGTTAAGTGAGAGAAGCCAGACACGAAAGGCCACATATTATATGATTCCGTTTATATGAAAGGTCCAGAATCGGTAAATCCGTAGAGACAGAAAGCAGATTAGCATTTGTCATGATCTGCGGGCGGAGGGGTCGGGGGGGAATGGGGAGTGACTGCTTAAGGGTACAGGGTCTCCTTTTGAGATGAGTAAGTTCTAGAATTAGAGGTAGTGGCTGCACAGCCCGGCGGATGTACTAAATACCACTGAACTGTTCATTTCAAAGTGGGCAATTTTATGTGATATGAATTTCACCTCAATAAAAAATAAATTTTAAAAAAGTAGGGCAGCACTTATTCTGAGAACCAGGCGGAATCAACCGTGAGCACAAGTGCCCACATCTGCTCCTCCAGAAACGACTCTTCGTCATGACACCAGGGTCAGGACGACCCCTTGACGAAGTGCATGTTTGCTGTCAAGGACGTGGGAAAATGTTCACTCCTAATTGACAAAAGTCGAATACTTGGATTTGAGACACAACGCTAAGGTAACAACTCAGCTCTGCCAGACACTTGGTAGAAAAACATGAAGAAGGCACTGACTTGGCCTTCAGGGCCTCTCGGAGTTGAAACAGTCCCCAAAACAAATCATTAATATGTGGTAAATCAGTGCCAGAAGGATGCTTACCATTTTGGGAAAACACAAAGAAGGGAAGGACTACCTTCCTGGGAAACGTCGAAAAGAAGCACATCCCTGAGATGGTGGGTCTTTCAGGCCCCCCCCCCCCCCCGACAAGGGAGGGGAGCTCAGAAGGAAAGAGCCTAAAGGCACCTTTAAGATGCAGGTAAAGGGCTTCCCGGGTGGTCCAGTGGTTAAGACTCTGCACTCCTAATGCAGGGGGCCTGGGTTCGATCCCTGGTCGGGAAACTAAGATCCCACATGTCACACGGCACGGCCAAAAAACAACAAAAAAAAGATGCAGATAAAAATGCCCGTTTCGAGAGGGTGTGAGGAACAGACTTCCTGCGTCTGCAGGCGGCCAGCATGACAGGCTAAGGGCCAGGCCCTCCGTGCCCCCAGCACGCCCACCAGGTCCTCTCATCAGCTCGCACGGCTGTGATCCCATGTTTGCTTTGACTCTCAAACCCCGCATCCTTCCCGCCCCCCGCCCCGCCCCATTTTAAGACAATGACTTCGCATCCTTCTCCACCTAGGAAACGGAAGCCGCCAGTGTGAGACTCCGTCACCTTCCCAGGCTGTGCCCACAAGGCCCCGACGCCTGGGCTGCCTCCTCCTTCCCACCTGCTGCTCGGGGGTGTGGGGGGTGCCCAGATCAGGGCCTGACCCCCCCCTGTGCCCTTGAGCCCCTCCTTCATTCCCCCCTGTTGTTTACATCTTATTTGTGCGAGACGTTTGCTACAACCGATGGACCAATATTGCTGCCTCGTCATTAACCGAGCCCACAGTTTCACTCTGCATCAAACAATCCACAGGTTTTGACAAATGCATCCACCGTGCCTGCATCAGAGAGAGTCCTCTCACTGCCCTAAAAATCCTCTGCGCTCACTTATTCATCCCTCCCTCCTTCCTTCTCCCAGCCCCCGGCAACCGCTGATCTTTCGACTGTCTACATAGTGTCCCTTTTTCCAGAACGTCATGCGCTTGGCCTCACAGTCTACGGCCCTTTCAGTCTGGCTGCTTTCGCTCAGTGATACGCATTGAAGGTCCGCCACGCCTGTCCACGGCGTGACAGCTCATTTCTCGTCTGTGCTGAATAACAAGCCGTCGATTGGATGAACCATGTGCCTCCACGCGCCTGCCGAGGGCACCTTGGCTGCTTCCAGTTCCCGGCGACTTCGGTGAAGCTGCTGCGAGCATCCAGCGGCAGGTCTTTGCGTTTAACACGGGCAAGTCTCGACACCTCGTTCCGTTCCCGACGGCTCCTTCTCCATTTCCTTCCTTGTCTCCGCCTTTCTTCCCTCACCTCCCACTCGCTTCTCAACTCAACCCACTCTTGCTTCCTTTCTCAGAGCTGTTACCCAACCAGGTCTGTTTTGCCCGCGCACATCAAGCCCAAACGCTGCGGTGCCTGGGTTTGCAGCAAAGAGACGGGTTCTTGGCAAGGCAGCCAAGCGAGGGGACAGAACAGGTCTCAGATCCGCGCCCCGAAGGTGAGGCGCTGGGGTGTTTGTGGGATGAAGAAAGAAGCAGCAGGGCAGTGGAGGCGTGGGCAGCCCGGGGAGAGGTGGTGGGAAAAGGTGCGGTCGAGGTCCTTCTGCGCAGGCGTAACTAAGCCACGGCCCTCAGCACGACCTGAGGGTGGAGTTTTCGGCTCGCTGACGTCAAAGGGTCACGGAGCGGACACTCGCGCATGCCCAGTTGGAGGGTCTTATCCGGCTCAGCTGGAACCAGACACAGCTGACTCCAAGCTCCCGGACCACAACTCCGGCGGACACCTTATTGTTTAGGCTCCGTGCTGCTGGGAGGACGTGCAAGTCTTCGGTAGACGACCTTAATTAGTGAAGGCGGGGGAAATGGATTTGAGTGATGATTACCCACAGCGTCAGTAGTTCAGCCAAGTGTGGTCTCTGGAGCAGCAGCCGTCACCTGAGAACTCATTAGAAATGCGATTCCCGGCCACCCCGGACCCGCCGAGTCGGACAGTGGAGCGGGGCCCGTCTTCCGCATTTTAATCTCCCTGCGTGATGCTGATGAACGTTCAAGTTTGAGAACTGTAGCACTAAACCACAGCCCTGGACGGTCCTGGCGTCTCTGAGCTTAAAAGCACTCAAAGACAGTGGGATACCTCCTCACACCCTCCAGAACACGTAGATCGAACAGTCTGACTACAACAAGTGTCCACGAGGAGGCGAAGAGACTGGAACCCTCATCCACTGCTGGTGGGAACGTAACACGGTGCAGCCGCTGAGGGAAACAGTCTGGTGGCTGTAGGACTGACCACAGTTACCATAGGACCCAGCAGCTCCACTCCTAGATGCCCATGAGAAATGAAAATGTACATCCACACGAAAACTTGCACACCCGTGTTCAGAGCAGCATTATTCACAGTGGCCTAAAGGTAGAAGCAACCCAAGTGTCCACTGATGGATGAAAGGATAAACAAAATGTGGTCTATTCATACGAGGGAATATTATTCAGCCATAAAAAGGAATGAAGAACTGACACACGTGCTACAACATGGATGAACCTTGAAAACATGATGCTCACTGAAAGAAACGAGTCATAAAGGACCACACGCTGTACGACTTCATTTGCATATAATGTCCAGAATAAGCAAACCCATAGAGATGGCAAGTAGATTAGTGGTTGCCAGGGGCTATGATGGGGGTGGGGAATAGTGGGCTGATGACTACATGTATGGGACTTCTTCTTGAGATGATAAAAATGTTCTAAAATTGACCGTGGTGATGGCTGCACATGTCTGGAAATATCCAGAGAGCCACTGATCCTGTACACTTTAAATGGATGAACTGTAGCCCAATAAAGCTGCTTTAAAAAAACACACAGGGCTTCCCTGGTGGCGCAGTGGTTAAGAATCCGCCTGCCAATGCAGAGGACACGGGTTTGAGCCCTGGTCCGGGAAGATCCCACATGCCGTGGAGCAACTAAGCCCGTGCGCCACAACTACTGAGCCTGCACTCTAGAGCCCGCGAGCCACAACTACTGAAGCCCATGCACCTAGAGCCCGGGCTCCACAATGAGAAGCCACCACAATGAGAAGCCCGCGCACCGCAATGAAGAGTAGCCCCCGCTCGCCACAACTAGAGAAAGCCCGCGCACAGCTACGAAGACCCAACTCAGCCAAAAATAAATAAATAGATGAATTTATATAAACACACACACACACACACACACACACACCCCCCATCCCATTGCTTTTACTATCAAGTTAGGAGTCTTTCCAGCAGGCTACGGAACACTGAATGGCTACAGAGTGACCCAGGGGAGGCTGTCTCCCCACTGTGATGCTTTTCTGTGCTCATACTTTTTCTCAGATGCAGCTCACGTGGGTCTCTGCTCGGGTCTGCCCCTCCCCCGACCAGCCCCACTCTTTCAGGGTGCCCTGCCTTTTCCTTCATCATGCTTATCACAGTTTGTGAAGCATCTTTGCTTTTGTTTCATCAGCATCTGGTTCTCTCATGAGACCCTAAGCTCCACTAAGCCCCGCACCAGATCTCTTCTGTCTGCAGCACCGAGCACGGTGCCTGGCATGGAGAAGTAAATATTAATCACGTTAACTAATATTAATGGAAATGCTAATTAGCTTCCATACACCTGTGGGGAATGCATCAATATTCTTCAAACGCATGCAAAAATCATTATAATTGCTTTTCTTCTTAGCTGAGCATAAATTTCGTATAATTGCCCATCTTTTTTGAGTTGGAAATAAACTTGGAGAGGTCGCTGTCATTGATTGCATAGGTTAAAAAGCCCATAATCCCAGCTGACCTTTCATCTATAAACCCCTGCTGTTGGGGGGAAGGGGAGGATTAACTCAGAAGCTTCGTAGAAACCCAGACAGAACTTGGGAATATCCACCTTCATTATCCTGTCTGAAAGGCAGGCCTCTGTCGGTATCTTGACATAAATTTATCCAAGTTGTCCGCTCATGTCAGTCTTGGGTTTCAAGATATTTATTATTTCTTTAGGGGTTTGTTACAAGAAGGTCAAAGAAAAGCATGACAGTGGGAGACTGATGTGAGGAGAACAAGATTTTCCAAGGATGAAGTCAGGTGATGCTTATCAATGATGTTCTGTGACGGGGTCCACGCCTGTTTGTTCGGGCTCAGACTGGGTGGCTGAGCCAACAGAAATTGATTTCCTCACTGTTCGGGAGCCTGGAAGTCCAGGGTCAAGGTGTCAGCAGGGTTGGTTCCTTCTGAGGCCTCTCTCCTTGGCTTGCAGATGGCCGTCTTTTCCTTGTGTCCTCACATGGTCACCCCTCTTTGTGTCTGTGTCCTAATCTCTTCTTATAACCAGTCATAATGGGTTAGGGCCCATCCTAGTGACCTAATTGTACCATCATTGCCTCTCTAGAGACCCTGTCTCCAAATACAGTCATATTCTAAGGAACTGGGGGTTAGGACGCCAACATATTAATTTTGAGGTGGGAGTGGAACACAATTCAGCCCATCACACCATCCATGTGAATAAAGGACAAGTTCAGGAGGACTCAGCATTTGTAACTCTTTCCAGAGTAGTAATGCCAACATTAGATATTCCATGAATGATATTTTGATCAAAAGTACAGAAAAACCACCATTACTCACAAGGCACACGCTCTCTTATCAGTATCACGTTTACTTATTGTCTAAACAAATTTGAGACTAGCTCTCACAGTTTTGATAAATCTGACCACACAGTCCTGGTACAACACAGATGCTTAGTGATGACAGCCATTCCAACAGGTGTTAGGTGATACCTCATCGCATTTCCCTGATGATCAGTGATGCTGAGCATCTTCTAATATGCCTGATGGCCATCTGGATGTCCTCTTTGGGAAAATGTCTATTTCATTCTCCTACCCATTTTTTTTTAATTTAAAATTTAAAAAATTTATTTATTTATTTATTTATTTATTTTTGGCTGCACACAGGCTTTCTCTAGTTGTGGCGAGCGGGGGTTACTCTTCGCTGAGGTGTGCGGCCTTCTCATTGCAGTGGCTTCGCTTGTTGCGGAGCACGGGCTCCAGGTGTGCGGGCTTCAGTAGTTGTGGCACGTGGGTTCAGTAGTTGTGGCTCACAGGCTCTAGAGCACAGGCTCAGTAGTTGTGGCTCATGGGCTCAGTAGTTGTGGCGCACGGGCTTAGTTGCTCCGCGGCATGTGGGATCTTCCTGGACCAGGGCTCAAACCCATGTCCCATTTGTAACCACTGTGCCACCAGGGAAGTCCTGTTGTTAGTTTTTGATTTAACAAACAAACAAACAAAAATTTTGCCTGTAGGATTTTCCTTAGCAGAAGAACTAGAAAAAAACCCCATTTGGTCCACTCAGTTTATGGAGCCATTTGTGTTTGCCAAGCATGGTGCAAGGTGCTGGCTTGGCTGGAACTTATCTTTGATTCCAGATCAAGTCTCTCCCTTTAATGATGAAAAATTTCTAGATGTTTCTCAAAGTGTGGCCCAAAGATTTCTTTCAGTCCATTGAGACACTTGTTAAAAATTCAGATGAGAATTATCTTATGAACATATCTATGAAACTCAATTTCCCCCATACTCCAAAAAAAAAAAAGTAAAAAATGCACACTTCAATTTCAGCCAATGAAGATAAACTCTAGCATATAGGTAAATGCTGCCAAAAGCAACTGAGTTCCTCCTAGAGCTGGCAGAAGGAAATGCAGAGACGCTGAAGAGAGAGCCAAATGGTGACAGCGCAGGTGCTGCCAATCTCAGGAAATACCAGCAAAAATGCAGTTCTGTAAGGTAAGAGAACAGATGAGCAAAAGCGTTTCACCTGCTGCTGCAATGTGGACAGAGAAATGGAGGGTGACAAACGCTCCCACTGGAACCATTCCAATTTACAGAAGTCTACACAAAGGATCATGAAGACAAGCCATGTGACAGGAAAAAATCCGTTCTTGCTGCAGTTGACAAAAAGCAAGACTTTGCATCATGAAACCCTGCAAGGCTAGAATGCTACCTGAACTTCCCTTCCCACCTACAGGATTGTCTTGACAGTGGTTGGTACAAAGCCCTAACTCATTTGGTAATGAGTAATAAAAATATATATAAGTAGCACAACATCTACATAAATGTACTAAGAGGAAAAAGTGAGAAAAACAGCAGCAAAACTTTTTACAAAGAGTACTCAGATATTTTGCAATGTGTATTAGTTTCCTATTGCTGCTGTAACAAATTACCACAAAATAAGTGGCTTATTTTGAAGGCCAGAAGTCACAAAATGGGCTAAAATTGAGATGCCAGTATGGCTGTGTTCCTTTCTGGAAGGTTGAGGGGAGAACTGTTTTCTTGTCTTTTCCAGCTTCTTGAGGCTGCCTGCTTTCCTTAGTTCATGGCCTCTTTCTCCACATTTAAAGCCAGCAATGGCCAGTTGAGTTTTTTATCATGCTGCATCACCCTGACCTCCTCTTCTACCTCCTGCTTCCACATTTAAGGACCCCTGTGAGTACATTAAGCCCAACCAGATAATCTAGGGTAATCTCCCCATTTTAAGGTCATCTGATTAGCAACATTAATCCATTTGCAACATTTATTCCCCTTTATTATATAACATAACATATGCACAGTTTCCACTAATTAGGACGTGACTATCTTTGGTGGGGGCTGGGGTCATTATCCTGCCGACCACACCAGAGTATACAGATGAAAACTGCAAACAAACATTTCACCAGGCATTTTTTCCAAAAAATTCATGAAACACCTGCAACTAAGGAAGACGATAAGTAAAATATTCAAAATCTCAAGTGAGAGAGAAAGAGGGATAAAGCAAAAGCTGACAGCACTTGGGAAAGAAGTAGAAGAAAAGAGTAAAACCATCTTGGAAATGTAGATGGAGTTGGAAGGAGAAAGGGGAGACTGCCAAAATAAATACTTCCCAAAATAAAGATAATAAAAAGTAATAAAGTTGTAGTCTACAGCTGACATAGAGAAGCAGAAAGAAAAAAAAAAAAAAGGAAAAACCAAAAGGAGACCATTTTAAAATAGAGTATGGAGGGAATGATGCACAAGCTATGTAAGGTGACCCCTACATCCAGGTAACTGGAGTCCCTGAGGGAGAAACCCAGAAAGGAATAGAAGAACTATTAGAAGATACAATTCAAGAAAACTTCTTTGAAATAAAAGGAGACTTGAATGTATGTAATGAAAGAACACACTACATGACTCAAAGCAGTCAACACTGAAACATTTCTAGTTTGTTACTGAACTTCAAAGATAAAGAAAAAATTCCTTTGGGCAGCCATGCAAGTAAAGGAAGACTCTTAGAAGGAAAAAGTCCAAGTAGGTCTCAGATGTCTTCACAGTAACACTCAAAGCAAAAGAGAGAGAGGGAGAGGGAGAGGGAGAGGGAGAGGGAGAGGGAAGGGGAGGGGGAGGGGAGGGGGAGGGGGAGGGGAGGGGAGGGGAGGGGAGGGGAGGGGGAGGGGAGGGGAGGGGAGGGGAGGGAGGGGAGGGGGAGGGGAGGGAGGGGAGGGGGAGGGGAGGGGAGGGGAGGGGAGGGGGAGGGGGAGGGGAGGGGAGGGGGAGGGGGAGGGGGAGGGGGAGGGGAGGGGGGGAGGGGAGGGGAGGGGGGAGGGGAGGGAGAGGGGGAGGGGAGGGGGAGGGGAGGGGAGGGGAGGGGAGGGGAGGGGGAGGGGAGGGGGAGGGGGGAGGGGGAGGAAGGGGAGGGGAGGGGGAGGAAGGGGAGGGGAGGGAGGGGACGGGAGGGGAGGGGACGGGGAGGGGAGGGGGAGGGGAGGGGGAGGGGGAGGGGAGGGGGAGGGGGAGGGGAGGGGAGGGGGAGGGGGAGGAATCCTTACAATATTCTCATGGAAAGAGGGTGTGAGCCATGATTTTACATCCAGCCAAACTACCCTTGAAGTGTAAAGACTAGCCACAAAAATGCTTTTCGCTAAGAAAATATCATTCTATGAGTCCTTCTTGGGGCAATTACTAGCAGATCTACTTTAGCCAAGCAGCTTGTGACCAGAAAAAGAAGGAAATGTTTCAAATTCTTTTCATGAAAAGAGCATAAGCTTGATATTAACAGACTGCAATAGTAGCAGACATGATACAACCATCACTAGTTACCACGAATGATAATAGTAACAACAATAATAAACTATCAGCTACTCTCACTCATGAATGTAGATGCAAAATTTCTAAATAAAATATCATACTAGTGAATGAATCTAGTAACATTTTCAAATACATCATGACCAAGTACTTTATTATGGAATATAAAAACAATCCAATTTGAAGAAATCTAACAAAATAATTTAAAGGGAAAGGAAAAGATCAACTTCATTTTATGCTAAAAGGGTATTTAAAAATTTTCAACATCCATTCTAATTTTATAAAAGGCATCCAAAGAAATAGTGATAGCTGGATACTACCTTATCCACTGCAGACACCTAATAAAACATATTTACCCCAGCTCAAAATCCAGGGTCAGGGACTTCCCTGGTGGTGCAGTGGTTAAGAATCCGCCTGCCAATGCAGGGGACACAGGTTTGAGACCTGGTCCAGGAAGATCCCACATGCTGCGGAGCAACTAAGCCCGTGCGCCACAACTACTGAGCCCTCGTGCCTAGAGCCAGTGCTCTACAACAAGAGAAGCCACTGCAATGAGAAGCCCGTGCACCAAAACGAAGAGTAGACTCTGCTTGCCGCAACTAGAGAAAGCCCACACGCAACGAAGACCCAACGCAGACAAAAATTAAAAAAAAAAAAATCCAGGGTCATTCTTTCTTTTTTTTAAATAGCAAGAAGATTTTTTATTTTATTTATTTTTTATTTGTATTTTTTCCCTTGTCTATAAATAATGTTTTATTGAAACACAGTTACACTCCTTTATTTACATTTTACTGTGGCTGCTTTTTGGCTACAATGACTGAGCTGAGTAGATACAATAGAGATCGTATGGCAAATCTAAAATATTTACTCTCTGGCCCGTTATACAAGTTTGCCAACCCCTGCTCTAGAAAAGCAGATTTTTTTTTTTGAAACATGTGTGCTGGGAGTTATACTTTTTTTTTTTTAAACATCTTTATTGGAGTATAATTGCTTTACGTTGTTGTGTTAGTTTCTGCTGTATAACAAAGTGAATCAGCTATACCTATACATATATCCCCATATTCCTTCTCTCTTGCGTCTCCCTCCCACCCTCCCTATCCCACCCCTCTAGGTGGTCACAAAGCACCGAGCTGATCTCCCTGTGCTATGCGGCTGCTTCCCACTAGCTATCTATTTTACATTTGGTAGTGTATATATGTCCATGCCACTCTCTTGCTTCGTCCCAGCTTACCCTTGCCCCTCCCCGTGTCCTCAAGTGCATTCTCTACGTCTGCGTCTTTATTCCTGTCCTGCCACTAGGTTCATCAGAACCACTTTTTTTGTTTTAGATTCCATAAATATGTGTTAGCATACGGTATTTGTTTTTCTCTTTCTGACTTACTTCACTCTGTATGACAGACTCTAACTCCATCCACCTCACTACAAATAACTCAATTTTGTTTCTTTTTATGGCTGAGTAATATTCCATTGTATATATGTGCCACATCTTCTTTACCCATTCATCTGTTGATGGACACTTAGGTTGCTTCCATGTCCTGGCTATTGTAAATAGTGCTGCAGTGAACATTGTGGTACATAACCCTTTTGAATTATGGTTTTCTCAGGGTATATGCCCAGTAGTGGGACTGCTGGGTCGTATGGTAGTTCTATTTTTAGTTTCTCCAGGGTCATTCTTAACAGCAATCCCCCAGAAGCATTTTCACTAAAGTCAGTAACATATTAATGATGGCTGCTTCCACTGTTACTGTGATTTCACAATGCACTGGAGATTCTAGCCCATGCAAGTAGAGGGGGAGACAGCACCTAGAGTCTTGCCAAAGAGATCAAATGTGGGTCTAATCAAGCCTCTGGATCCAGCTGCCACTTTGCGGGAAATACAGAGACCGGAGCATCCTGCTGAAGGGTACTGCAGGGATGCAATCGGCCAAAAACACCCTGGAGTTTCCCCAGTAAAACTGCAAGAAAAAGGGAGGGAAGGGAAATCCCGAGGTTAAATGAGACTTAAACATAATTTTTAAAGTGGACAAGACTGAGTTATAGGGTCCTGGGGATGCACTCTGGGTGAATCAGTCTTTTCCAGAAATGCAAGGAAGCCCTAGGAACACGTCCAAGAAACCCCTGCCCACAAGCCCAGGAGACAGACGTGTATGGGGGTACTCCCTGCCGCGTTGCCGGTAAGTGCCTCAAACTGCGAATGAGCTAAACGCCCATCAATGGGAGAACCGATAAACGGATTGCAGCTTCTTCACCCAGTGGAATATTACGTAGCAATTCAACAGAGGAACTAGAGCCACACATGTCAATATGGATAAATCTCAGAAACAGTACAGAATGAAAAAACGTGCAGAAAGGTGTGTACAGAAGGCTACCTTCAATAGATGGGGTTGTAAAAATGGAAAAGGATACCCTATAAAAGTCACGCAAATATCTCTGTGTACTAATAGCAAAAAAACATAAAAACAGGCCCCCGAATGATGCATACCAATTTCTGAGAGTGTCCGCCTATGGGGAGGGGAAGGGAGAAGGGTCAGGGGGAAGATGCGGGGGGCTTTGGTTACAGGCATACGATGTTCTCTCTTTAAAAATGAAAAGACCTGAAATATACACAGCAAAAAGGATTTGACGGAGATCAAAAAAAAAAAAAAAAAGAAGGAATGCAAGGAAGTGATGGCCATACGAGCCAGGAGGGTGGTCGCTTTGTGGGGAGAGAGAGGACCTGCAGCCCATGTAGATGGGGGGTTTCTAAGGAGGCTCTTCCTGACCTGGGTGTTCCGCACAAGGGCCTTGGCCTTAAAGTCACTCACGAAGCTGTGCAGCTCTTTTGTGTGTTCTTCTGCGCCCATGTTTTATATTACAATAAAAATGTTGAAATCTGCATGGCATAAAACACCATGCAAGTCAAACGTCAAAGTCAGACTGTGACACCATGTTGGCAACTTGTATCAGAAGCAAAGGGCTGACTGATTGTATAAAGAGTTCTTCCAGATTAGTAAGAAACACAGCAGCTGTTTATTAGAAAAACTGACAAACTATACGAAGAAAGAGTTAAAACATCGTTTACATGACACTCAGCCTCACTCGCCGTGGGATGGGCGATGCTGCTTGTCGGCCTTTGTGGGTCCCCTCCTTTCTGGCCCAGGTGCCTTTGAGGTCACGGGACAGGCTCTGGCAGAAGTGAAACATGTCACTTGCAGGTGGCAGCATTTAAATGCCTGTAGGAGGGGCTCCAGGGCCCTCTTCCCCACCCATGTGAACATGGCAGCACACTTACTACGGAGGCACAAGAATGAGCCATCACACGGAGGGCAGCTGCCTGGACGGTCACCGAGGTCCCCCAGGCACTTTGGGGCAACCAAGACACCAGCCCTTTCCATCTTCAGCCACCGAAGTTTTGGGGCTGTTTGTTGCCGCAGCCTAACCTGGCCTATCCTCGGAAGTGTGTGCAGGGGCTACAGACGTTCTTGCCTTTGACAATGGTTATCTTGGCCCACACTCGGGAGAAAAATGCTGCTGTTCTACAAACTGGGGAGGCTTCTCAATGTAGCTGGTAAGAGGGAAAAAATGACAACCAGGTAAGCAACGCTGAAGATCTTCATATTTCAAATACACCACAGACAATTCGTTTGGATGACCACAAGATTTCCATTTATTTTGTGATCCCCACAAATGCACTCTATTACGAAAGAAATAGGTGACACTGTTTCCCTCCACTTATTTATTCAACAAATATTTATTGAGTCTGGCACACTTCTGGGTGATAGATTGGAGAATAAAGAAAGTAAAAATTCCTGCTGGTCTTGAGTTTACATTCTAGCACGGGAGACACAGACAATAAACAAACACAGCACACAAATAAAGGGCAGAGCATGACGGAAGGTGTTAAGGGCTACGGGGAAAATAGGGCAGGATAAAAATGATGGGGAACGCTGGCGGCAGGGCTGGTATTTGGAATGAGTGGTCAAGAGAGAATTTATTGAGAGAGGTGACATTTGAGCAAAGATTTGAAGGGGGAGAGATGCCGAGCCATCCAGCTGTCAAGGAAGTGTGTTCTAGGGAGATGAAGTGGTCTGTGCAAAGGCCCTGGGGTGTTAGAGGGACAGCGAAGAGGCTGGAATGGGATGAATGAGAGCACATGGGAGAAAAAAGGGCAGAGAGAGAGAGACAGACCAGCGGGCGGACCTGGTAATCCAGCACGTGGAGGTGGAGATTCTGTCTCTCAGATTCTGGGTTCATACTTTCCAAGTGGGAGCTACAAGATTTCCTGATGGTTTGGCTGTGAAATCTTAGAGAAAGAGTCAAGAGTGTCTCCAAGGTTTCATCCTGAGCAGCTGCAAAGAGGAGGCAACATGAACGCAGAGGGGAAGGTTCTGGGTGCCGGGGCCTCAGAGGAAGACCTGGGGCTCAGTTTTGGACACATCAACATGAGTTGACCATTAGCTGTTATACTTGCCTCTTGTGGCTGCCCTAACAAATTTCCACAAACTAGGAGGTTTAAGACAACAGAGATTTCTTCTCTCACAGTCCTGGGGACCGGAAGTCCAAGTCCGGCGGGGCCACGCTCCCTCTGGGGGTGGATCCGTTCCAGGCCCCTTCTGACTCTGGTGGCACCAGCGTTTCTGGGCTGGTGCCAGTCCCACACCTGTCTCTGCCTCTGTGGTCACATTGCTTCCTCTTCTTCTGTCTGTGTGTCTCTCCTTTGTGTGTCTTTTAAGGACACTCGTCATTGGATTTGGGGCCCATCGGGATAATCCGGGATGATCTCCTCATCTCAAGATCCTTAATAACACCTACCAAGCCCTTTTTTCCAAATAAGGCCACACTCACAGAGTCCAGGGATTAGGACATGGACATATTTTTGAGGTGGGGGCCACCCTTCAGCTCACTACGTGTCACCAGTGGTTTAAGGCGGGTCTTTCAACAGGGAGATCATACCGGGATCGGGCAAAGCTCTCACTATAACACCAAAGGTTTGACTGGCACAGTAAGGCAAGGATCTAGGAGGAGTTTTGATAAAGACACAGTTGTTTGGTGGGCAAATGCTCTGCCCACTTGAGCAATCGCGTGTCCTGGAAGGGGTCTGTTTGGGAAATCTGTGGTTCGGATAAGTCGATTTTGAAGAAGTTCCTGAAGCAAGTAATGAGGCCCTTTACTGCATCACAGCCATACGGCTGAGCAAGAAGTTCCAGTTCTGGGCTTCCCTGGTGGCGCAGTGGTTGAGAATCTGCCTGCCAATGCAGGGGACACGGGTTCGAGCCCTGGTCTGGGAAGATCCCACATGCCGCGGAGCGACTAGGCCCGTGAGCCACAATTGCTGAGCCTGTGCGTCTGGAGCCTGTGCTCCGCAACAAGAGAGGCCGCAATAGTGAGAGGCCCGCGCACCGCGATGAAGAGTGGCCCCCACTTGCTGCAACTGGAGAAAGCCCTTGCACAGAAATGAAGACCCAACACAGCCATAAATAAATAAATAAATAAAATTTAAAAAAAAAAAAAGAAAGAAGTCCCAGTTCTTAGTTCTGATACTTCAGCCAAGGGCCTAGAGATGGACTCCGCCCTCAAAGGGGCAAGATGGGCATCCCGACCTCCCTTCTCTGGGCCAAAGTCTTGGCGGGGCGTAGAGGTGGGCATGTTAGACAAAGAGAAGGCTGGTGACAGATAGCCTTTGTCGCATTGCTGTTGGGACCCTCAGGGATACTGCTTCTCCCAGGGGCCCCCCACCCCCTCAGTGCAGGCGCCCTGCAGCAGGGGGACAATGACATCACCATTCAACCCAGTGCAGCCATCCAAGTGGAGGCATCAAGTACTATTAGGAATGACTTTCATGTCTGTGATGCCAGGTGAGACCTTCAGATCACTTGCTAGAACTCCCGCATTCTTAGGTGAGGAGGCCCAGAGACGTAAAAACAAGGATCTCGTTACGGTTAGACCCTGTGCAAAGGAGGGAGCTGGGTTTCAAATCCCGACCTCTACCTCTTCTTGACATCTGTGCCACGGCTACCTTCAAACCCAAGGGACCAACCCTCAAAGCAGAAGAGTGTTCTGGGTGAGGGGTTTGACTTACAAGCAACAGAGACGGAATCTGATTCACGCCCTGGAGGCTGCTTTGCTGATAACAACACCCTAAACTCTAAACAGCAAGGACCTCCTGACAGCACAGGGAACTATATTCAATATCATGTAAGAACCTATAATGGAAAAGACTCTGAGAAAGAATATACGTATATATAACTGAATCACTTTGCTGTACACTTGAAACTAACACAACATTGTAAATCAACTCTACTTCAATTAAAAAAAAAACAGGGCTTCCCTGGTGGTGCAGTGGTTAAGAATCCACCTGCCAATGCAGGGGACACGGGCTCGAGCCCTGGTCCGGGAAGATCCCACATGTCACGGAGCAACTAACCCCATGCACCACAACTACTGAGCCTGTGTGCCACAACTACTGAAGCCCGCACGCCTAGAGCCCGTGCTCTGCAACAAGAGAAGCCACCGCAATGAGAAGCCCACGCACCGCAACGAAGAGTGGCCCCCCGCTTGCCACAACTAGAGAGAGCCCTCGCACAGAAACGAAGACCCAACACAGCCATAAACAAACAAACAAACAAACAAACTTTAAAAAAAACAAAAAAAAACACTGCTAAAAAATGCCAGCCATCATCTGAGCTTTCAGCGAGTCCTAAAGTTTTTGCTGGTGGGGGGTCTTGCCTCTGCGTTGGTGGCTGCTGACTGATCGGGGTCGGGGGGTTGCTGAAGGCCGGGGTGGCTGCCGAAATTTCTTAAAATAAGACAACAATGAAGTTTGCCGCATAGATTGACTCTTCCGTTTATGAACCATTTCTCTGTAGCCTGCAGTGCCGTTTGAGAGCATTTTACCCACAGCAGAACTACTTTCAAAATTCAGTCCTCTCAAACCCTGCTGCTGCCTTATCAACTAAGTTTATGTAATATTCTAAATCCTTAGTTGTCATCTCAACAATGGATTAAGTTCAGCATCTTACAGGGGCACAGTTCCTGGCGCCCCGAAACTATGACAATAGTAACATCAAAGACTGACCACAGATCACCATAAGTATAATAATACTAAAAAGTTTGAAATACTGCCAGATTTACCACCATGCGACGCAGAGACACACAGTGAGCCCATGCCACTGGAGAAGTGGCACCAACAGACTTCCGGGACTTGGGGTGGCCACAGACCTTCAGTGTGTAAAAACCCACAGTATCTGCAAAGTGCAACGAAGCAAAGCCCAATAGGACGGGGTGTGCCTGTGCAGCGTCGGTGGCGTCACACTCTTACACTAAAACTCAGTGCATCCCGTGTCATGCAAACCAGAGTCCCGTCACCTGGTGACGGCTCAGTGGTGGGCTCCAGCCGGTCTGTCGGGGCTCAGCTCTTGCTGTCACCTCCCACCCTCACTCTGTTCAGCTACAACAGGCCACTTGCTCTGCCCACCCTCAGCCCTCACGCTCCCTGTTTGCTGATGCTGCTTGTTCTTTTAGGTAAAATTTACATCCAGTGAAACGCACAGGTCTTAAGTGTTAGGATTTGAGGAGCACTGACAAGTGCACACACCTGTGTGAGCCAAACCTCTCTCAAGACATAGAACTTTCCATCACCCAGTCATTCTCTCAGGTCCCTCCCCATCTCCATCCACCCCCAGAACCAACTACTGATTTACTTCTGTCGCTCAGGATTCGTTTTGCCTGTTCCAGAATCTCACATCAGTGGATGCAACAGCATGTACTTTTGGTGCCTAGCTTCTGTCACTTAGCAAGACGTAAGTGAGATTCATCGCAGCTGCTGTGATCATTAGCAACTCGTCTGTGACTTCTACTCACTGCGACAGGATCAAGGGGTCCATAATGGACCCACAGAGAGGCTGGGAAATACACTGCTTTGAACAAGGATTTTTCTGATCCCGGAGACTGGCTGAGGAACGGGGGATGGGGGCCCTTGTGCCCTCCAAAACCATTACAATCAGACCCACTTTCGTCTCTTTTTACACAGTGACGCTTTGGCTAAGACTGTGTTTCGGGAGAAAAAGAAGAGTTTCTTCTCCAGAACATCATTTGAGAAACACGGACTGGAAATGTCAGGTCAGCTCTTTTTCTCTGAACCAAGCACATCCTCCAGCTAGAAACCATTTCACAGTCAAGAGCTTGAGATTTTAGAAAATCAACGAACAAACGTTTGGCCGCCCAGCGTGGGCGCAGAAGCCCGTGAGACTCAGCGGAAGGTCCCCCAGAACCCCAGCACAAGGCTGTACCTGCAGGGGCCGCGGTCCGGCTGGTGACGCCGCTTGCCCGGAACATTGCCGCTTGTCTCCGGCGAGCTGCACTCGTCCTGCTCAGAGAGCTCATGTCTCGCGGAACATTCTGGAAGCCTGAGGAGCCCTCCCGGAGCTGTGAGATAGGAAAGGCGGGGAGATTAGAGGCAGCTGACAGTGCAGTGTTCACAGCGGGGGTGTCGCAGAGAAAACACTTGCGCGTTTCAAAACAATGTTGAGGCTTTCTGGGCAAACATCTCTGAAACGTGGGATCCTGAATAAGAACAAGCTTTGGAAGTTAACTGGCAACTGTGTAGAGGGTGAGAGATTCCCCTAATCGTGCAGGGGGAAGAGGCAGGCTCCAGGACCCGGAGACGCTGGGCTTCCGTGGCCCCTGGAAGGGGGGATCCCATGCAGAAGGGCGGGAAGGAGGCCCCGGCTCGCCCCACTCCCCTGGGGCCCCTCCCAGGCACTATCCGAGGTTTTTGCCATGGCCACACCCCACTTCTGGGTGCACATTTATATCAAGCATGTATCACGTAGGGTGTGGGCTGAGGATACAGGAAGCATGGCTCCCGTGAGGGTCTCTCTTACACAACAGTCCTGGCTCTCAGCCCTCGCTGCTGCTGGGGGGTGGGAGGGGTCTCCATGGTCCACGATGTCACTCGGGACCCAGGGTCCTTCCGTTCTGTTGCTCCCTTCCCCTCAGATTCCGTCCACTTCCAATACCGTGGAAGCGGCACTGCTCCCACATCTGCCTTCCTGCCTTTGGAGAAGAAGGAAAAACGCCGACCTCCGAAACAGGTGCTTTGCCTTAGGCCGGAGCCCTGCACGCCCCTTCTGCTCACACCCCATTGGCCCCTCAGAGTCACATGACCACGTGGAGCTGAAAGGGAGGCTGGGAGATGTAGTCTCCGTGGGTGGCCATGTGCTCCTGGCTAAAGCTCCGTTTACTCGGGAAAAGCAGAGAGAATTTGCGGAGACAGGCAGCGGTCTTTGCAGGAAGTCCTTGAGGGATGGCTGAACGATGTCAGCCCCAGGCAAGTGTTTCTTCTCTCCTGCCAGAGTGAGGCTACTTCTCATCCATTCTTTTTTATTATTTTTTTAATTGAACTAAAGATTCTTTAAATTCTACAGTGCTTTACAATTTTCAAAAGTTTCACCCAGATGATTTCATATAATCTCATAATAACCCCTTTTTCCTTCTACCCCTATATTGCTCCTCCCCCTTCCCTCTCCTCACTAGTAACCACTAGTTTTTTCTCTCTATCTGTGAGTCTGTTTCTTTTTTGTTTTATTCACTGGTTTGTTGTATTTTTTAGATTCCACCTATGAGCGAGATCATACAGTATTTGTCTTTCTCTGTCTGACTTATTTCACTAAGTATAATGCCCTCCAAGTCCATCCATGTTGCTGCAAATGGCAACATTTCATTCTTTTTTATGACTGAGTAATATTCCATTGTGTGTATGTCCCACACCTTCTTTATCCATTCATCTGTTGATGGACACTTAGGTTGTTTCCATACCTTGGTAATTGTGAATAATGCTACAGTGAACATTGGGGTGTATGTATCTTTTCAAATTAGAGTTTTTGTTTTTGTTTTCAGATATATACCCAGGAGTGGAATTGCTGGGTCATATGGTAGCTCTATTTTTAGTTTTTTGAGGACCCTCCATACTGTTTTCCACAGTGGCTGCACCAGTTTACATTGCCACCAACAGTGCAAGAGGGTTCTCTTTTTTCTGCATCCTCTCCAGCATTCGTTATTTGTGTTCTTTTTGATGATGGCCATTCTGACGGGTGGGAGATCCTGTCTCTCTGTGGTTTCGGTTTGCATTTCCCTGCTTCTCACCCATCCTTTACAGCCCCGCCTCCTCTGCTTCTCTGAACCAAACTGGGGCTGAGGGAGCTTCCTCCACTGCCTCCTGCCCCAGCTCCCACGCTCAGTTGCTGACATCGGTGCAGCTGTTGTGTTTCAGGGTGAACCCCTCATCTTAGGGGTGCATTCTGCACAACTGGTGCATTCCTCCACTGCCACGGGTGCCCCTGCACTTCTTCACTTCCTTCCCTCCTGTCAGGTCCTGCTCAACCCCGGCTGCTTTGTCAGTCTGTACACGTACTTTGAAGTCTGTGGACTATATCTATTTTCTGGTTTCTCCGAAAATGGAGTTTATGGGGTTTTTTTAATTCTCCTTGCTCCTTATGCATGATTTCCAGGAGGAGACATAGAAAAATGTTCTTATGCAGCCATGTTCATTCTGAAAGGCAATGGGATAGTTTAACGAGTCACTTTATTCTGGTTAGAAGGAGCCAAGAGGCTCTTGGCCTCTTGAGAAACGGCAGCAGAAGGGATTTCTCTGGAGGGCAAAGAGACGGTGGCGAGTAGCAATTTAGGCCGGTGACTGAAAATCAGCTTGATTGACGACAACAAGAGCAGATGAGGAAGACAGGATGGGTCTAGGTTCATGCCTTCCTGACTGCCAGCCCTGGGGACAGCCTTGATAATATTGCCCTGGGCAAAATATAAGCCTGGGCTCTCCACAGACAATGGCTGAGACGCACTTTGGAGGTAGGTAATGATTCTACAAAAAAAGGAAAAACTCCAAGGAAATCAATGTGCAAGTGCCACTGAGTAAATGCAAAGAGGGATGTCGGTGGGCACTGCTGTCCCCTGCTGGGCATCGTAACCGCGGGATGTAAATGAACGGAGCACAGAGAGCTGACAGAAGTGCTGTTAGGGCTGTAAGTCTGCCTCCATCTGGGGTCTCCAGCCCGATAAAGACAGAGAAAGTGCAGCTCACTTCATCTCCTTACATGATTGTGACTTGCAGCACTAAGGTTTCTCTGGAGCATCCAATTTTGTTGTTGTTTTTTCCCTTTTGAAGCAGATTGCTGGGCTCAGAGCCAGAACTGTGAACATTTCTGTGTCCCCACAATGTAACCCATCACCAGGTTAATTCTGGATGGTGTGTGATGTATTTGGACAGAGGACACGGCCAGGCTTTCTTCCAGGGATGCCTTCATTCAGGACATCCTTCGAAACCCAGCCACCCCGCTGGGGGCTAAGGACATGGTGTTGTTCCATTTCATGGACAAAGAACAGGCTCACAGGGCTCAAGGGTCTTGCTCTACGTCACTAAGCCATAACCTGGTCAGGTGGCTCGAGTGGACACTGCTCACTGGACACCTAAATCTCGTCATCCCCTGCTTCCTTGCTAAGAGGAACTTCAGTTTAATACTGCAATGCACCCAGCCCCAAGTGATGACTTATGAGACTTATGATTAGCTAAGACAATCATGGGAATCAGCTGTTTCCCAATTCCCCAGCCTCTCCTGCAGCTAGGGGAAGCCATGTGATCCAGTTCTGACCCATGAAACCTAAGGAGAGGACTGCTACATGGACACCTGGGAAACCTCTTGCTTTTGTGTTAAAGAGAAAAAAAAAGGAAAGATGTGGCTAGCATGACTTCTCATGCTTCCTCCCTTCTCACTGCCTTGTTAGCAGAAGTGATATCTGGTGCTACTGCAGCCATTTTGTGACCCTGAGGCAAAAAAAAAAAAAATCACGAGTCTTGGAGCTAACATAGCCTGAGCCCCTGATGACGTTATTAAAGCAGCTGAAGCAATGCCAGCAAAAGCCTACCTCCAGATTTCTGTGAGAAAAATAATTCCCTCTTTTAAAAACCCTGGTTATTCAAATTTTCTCTTAACTGCAGCCAAAATGCATGCCTGATAAAGTAGCAGAGCAGAGCTAAAATGTTTTCAGAGCCGTGTGCCTCCAAAGTCCTGTGGTTGTCACTTTACCATGGAAGCTCCTTGGCAAAAGACTCTGAAACAGGTTTCCCACATCCAACGGAATACGGCAAACATGTCACGCAATGAGGTCGGGCATAAGGATTCATATGCATGATGCTGAGTCTCACCTCGCTGGGCAAGAGTTATCTGAGCCCTTTCTGCTCATGTGTTGCCATCAGACGGTGGGGATGTTCAGTTGTCTGGACCTGGATTGGGATGGACTTCCAAGATGGCACACCCAAGTGGCTCGCCCATGGGCTGGTGGTCGTCGGGGCTGGTGGCCTCTCCAGCCTGGTGGAGTTTGTCCTAACATGGCATATGGTTTCCTCTAGATGCCTCCAGAGCAAACGTTCGAAGAGAATGGTCTTTTTCTGCCCTGACCTTGGAAGTCACCCAGCATCACTTCTGTTCCGTCACAAAGAACTCACCAAGGTCAGCCTCGTTCTTACTGGAGGGACAAGAATCAAAGAATTCTAATGAAGTGTTTTAAAACCACCACAATCATCTGGAAGGAAATCCTGCTAGAGAACCACCTAGAAGGGCAGCGTTCTGCCAGCCACCAGTGCTGTGTTGAAGGCACAGATGCCAGTAAATTGTTGACCATTTTTTGAGCAGCTATTGCCTCTTTGCTGATTAGAAAATAATACATGTTAATGGTAGGAGCTCTGGAAAGCAGAGAGAAACTTGAAATCATGCCATATATCATCTCATCAGAGATAAGCCACCATGTTACCAGTGGTTGTATTTCAGTTCTTTTAGTTTCAGATCACACTTAGTTCTATGCAAGAAATGGAACAGGATAAGGACTAGAACAGGCCTGGGGTCTTGGGATGCACTGGCTTAGATGGGGTTGTCAGAGAGGACTCCCAGAGGGGGTGATGTTTCTACTGAAACCAAAATGGCAAAGGACTTGGGGAAAGAGCGGTCCAGAGGAAGGTGTGAGCTGGTGCAAAGGCCCTGAGGTAGCAAAGGATCTGGTATGGCTGTGGATGAATAGGGCGTCTGGTGAGCCTGGAGTGTACTGAATTTCAGGGAGAGACATAAAATGGGGTAGATGTCAGCAAAGGGCAGGCTTTGCGGGGCTTGTCTGCCTTTGTAGGGAGGGTGAATTAGTTCCTAAGTAAAATGGTAATCATGAAGCGGCAGGGAGAAGGGATCTGATTTAAAAACCATTTCTCTGGGTGTATTAGTTTGCTATGGCTGCTGTAACAAAATACCACAAATTGTGTGGCTTAGTAACAGAAATTTAATCTCCCCCAGCTCTGGAGGCTACAAGTCCAAGATCAAGGTGTGGGCGGGGCGGAGGGACCATGAGGGACCGTCTGTTGCAGGCCCCTCCCTGAGCTTCTGGGATTTTGCTGGCAGTCTTTGGCGTTCCTTTAGAAGCATCACCCTGCTCTCCGCCTTCATCTTCACATGGAATTCTCCCTGTGTGTGAATCTGAGTCCAAATTCCCCCATTTTATGAGGATACCAGTCATGTTGGATTGGGGCCCACCCTAATGACTTCATCTTAACTGGATCCTCTGCAAAGAACCCATTTCCAAATGAGGAAATGCACCGGGGTTAGGACTGTAACATCTTTTGAGGAAGAAGTCACAATTCAACCTGTAACATTGGGGCTGCCTGGTAGGTGAGTTTGGGACCAAGAGTGGAAGGCAGAACTACTGACTGAGTTCACGGAGAAAGTTCTCCTCCCTTCCTCCAGGGTCTGAGGCCCAGAGGTGGGCGGAGTCCCTGCCCTAGGCTGTGGGCATCCCCATGGCGCCCTCACCCCCAGGCTGAGGTTACGAGGCTCCTGTGAGCAGATCGGGCCTATCAAGGTCAATATCCATCACCTGCAGGGCCGCCCAAGGACTCGGGGTCCAGGTCTTCCGAGTGGACATGGCCTTGTTCTGGTCCAGCCTGGGGTGAGGCTGCTTTTCCTGGTCTCCCCAGTGACTGACTTGCACGGGAGAAGATGCCCGACACTTTGCTTGGAGGTTTGTTTTGTCTGCTTTGCTTGAGATCTTCATCTTCATTATGGGTCCAAACCTGGTACCCTGATCCCAACTCTGATTAGAAGGAAGTCTGTTCTGCTCACACTTAAAATTCAACACAGTAGCTCTGAGAGGGGGAATATTAAGATGCTGACATCTGAAATTGAGGCGGTAAATCCATGTGGCTTAGCAGGGACTTGAGGGAAGGGACTGTTATGGGTTTAACTTTGTCCTCCCCCAATTCACATTTTATAGTCTGAATCCCCCAGTATCACAGAATGCACTGGTATTTGGAGATAAGGCCTTAAAAGAGGTCATTAAGGTAAAATGAAGTCATTGGGAGGGCCCTAATCCAGTAACATGGGTGTCCTTAGAAGAGAAGATTAGGACACAGATACACACAGAGAGAAGATGGCGTGCAGACCCAGGTTGACGACAGTTGTCTACAAGCCAAGGAGGATGGCTTCTGAATGAATCAGCCCTGCCGGTACCTTGATCATAGATTTCTAGCCTCCAGAACTGTGAGAATATAGATTTCTGTCGTTAAGCCACCCAGTTTGTGGTGCTTTGTTATGGTGTCCCCAGCAAACCAATACGGAGACTCAAGATGGAGAGATTTGGATAAGAAAGGTATAAAGAGGTTTAGGATATAGAATTCCTCCTCGTTATTCACGGATTCCACAGTTACAAATTCACCGACTCCTTAAAATTTATTTGTAACCCCAAAGTCAACACTTGTGGCACATTCATGGGGTCATAAAATGGCCCCAACCTTAGTGCTTGTCCCGTGTTCCTAAACGCAAGATGCATATGTTAGGTGAGCTTCGTCCAGGCATGAGATAGAGGGCTGTTGGCCCTCTATTCCGTGTTAATGAATAAACAATATACGTGGATTAAATAACGTGTCTTTAAACGGAAACGGAAACGCACCTACACTAGGTTTTGCATTGATCTGTTTTGCATATGCTGTGCCCAGAGGCTCCCTGGGGACGGTGTATTTCCCCTGGGAGCGACGGTTCCATACTGGCGGAGACTTTACAGGACATAATTACTGGGAATGATGAGAATCAGCTATAGATGCTTCTAGGCTAAGTTGGTAAGGTGCTAACGGGGCAAGGGTTTGAGGGGCACCTTGGGGGTGCTTCTACTTAATGGTTTTTTGGGAGTTGGGCCTCAAAAGGTGGAGATAGGATTAGAAAAGGGATCAAGGGGCATCTCTCGACTCCCTGTGCTGATTTCATCAACCACCCTTTATTCATGGCCACGGACAACAGAGATGGTAACTTCCCCTTCCTCCCCATGAAGCCTAAGTCCCATGATCAACATTTTGGGCTTACCTAGTGGCCTTCATTTTCTCCTAATGACCATTAGTGGAGGAAGACTCTTGTGCCAGGCTGGAGGCGGGCACGTCTTCATTTTCTGGTGGCCACGAACCCACGGCACCACATAGTACGTTTGGGGAATAAACACCTGAAGTTCTGGGAAAGTGGAGGCACCTGACATCTATTCTCTTTCTAAATTGGACAAAAAATTATTTTCTCTTTAAGAAAAGGGGTTTTGGGGGGAAGTTATTTGTTTGAACTTTACTTACTTTTGGGCACCTGGAGGCAACGTTCTACTTCCGTAAGATGAACCATATAAATTCCCAGAAGATAGAAGACATGTAGCAGATTTCCAGAAGGGAGGGCTATTTTAAAACGAGGAGGGCGTTTCACTGAAAAGGGATGGAGAATAAAGTCCTTTTATCCTTACATTTACTCTAGATTCTTTAGTCTGAAAAGAAAGTACCGCCAAGGTCTCCCCATCTCTCCCAGATAAAGGACCGGGAGCCACGTGACTACTGATTACAGACCTTGGCCAGACGGGGAGAGAGCTGAAAGTCAAAATGAAGGAAGGTCCAAGAAGGAGAAATACATTTTCCCGCTATTGGAATCAGCTCTGTAGTTTAGTCCCGCACTCATCTGGAGACATAATTAACGTGGGGAGGGAGGACAAGACAGACCACAGCAAACTGATTCAGCAGAAATCAGAGCTGGTTACTGACCTCAGCAGGGGAGAGAAAAAACAATCAGGGGGGCTGATGCCAGCCAGCCAGCTAATGCAGGGACCCTCCCAGCCCCCCGTACGCGGCCCTCCACCTGGGATGAGCAATTGTTCATCTGCACGCAATAAGAACCACACATAAACAATACTCAGTGTCTTAAAAAATGAAACCATTAGTGTAACTGCATATGTCGCTCCTCCTTCCCCTCCTGAAACGTATGAAAAATCCCTTCGCCGGGGCCAATTAGGATCCTCCACTGTTTGCTCAAGCAAAGCCACTTATTATAGGTGACAGCATAATGCTAAAAAGACGCTTAGAAATAAAACCCAGGCTGTAATCATTTGGCTGAATAAGGCTCCCTGGCTTTGGCAGCCTTGTACATCTGCTAAAAATTCTTCTTTCCACAAAGGTTATGTCTCTGTTTACTATTTATTATTGTGCAGGTGGGGCTGGGAGTCGGAGCCTGGTGGAGGGGAATCTCCGTCCACCACTCGGGTGTGCCAGAAATGTCTATGCCTTCAGGGTCTTTAGATCAACTTAATTTTGTCTCTGAGTCCCCGTCCTGCTTGGCTGGGTGGGAATACAAGAGGTGCTTTGATGACATGCTCCCACCCTGGCTTCTTCTGGAAATTGAGCCTAGGATTTGGAGTTCCAGGTGGGGCAAAGACAGCTGGGGTGTTGCTTGGGTTAGAGATGGGTGAGAAGAGAGACCCTCAAGTACCAGCTCCTATGGACCCTCCAAGTCTGGAGCTCTCTTTGCTGCCTCTGAACCAGGTTTGGGGAAGCTGGGGGTCCAGGCTGAGATCCACACCCCAGGGACATCGTGAGGCCATGCCTCTGGGGTCTGGGCACCATTTGGGGTATAAAGGTCTGACACAGGCCCCCGCTGTTGAGGGGAACTGTAGCCACTCCTGCACATGCCCAGGAGATGCTGCCTTTTTATCTGAGAGAAACTCTCCCTCTGCTTCTGTGTTTCCCCCAGAAACTCACTTCTCTCTTCAAACTATACTATCAATGAGCTTAAGCTTTTGAAACTAAACCAGGTACAGAAAGAAAGTATCTGGCAAACACCTCCTGTCTCCCTCCCTGCCCCAAATCTTCCGATGCTGATAGCATCAATAAGGGGAGCAAATCAGTATTTTATACAATATTCTCTGATGTTTGACTGGGGGAACTATGGTCTCCGCCATATGAATTCTGCATTTCACCGAGGTGAGGGCTGAGCGAGGTGAGCGACCTCTCCTTGTGTCTTGCTAGGCCAACTCCTAAAGAATCAATAGGGAGTATCACCCATATGCCTCTAATCAATGTGATTTAGTGTTTTTAATTCATGTGTGTGGAGTTAGCCTTGCCATCAACTTTATCAATCATGGAGCTCAATATTTAAGACAGTGGGTTGAGATAATCCCTGAAGAACCCCAGCCGTAGAAATTAGAAGAATCCTAGAGTATGTGGGCTATGAAATATCTTTTAAAAGAAAGTCCCCAAGAGTCATTTATTCATTTATTCAGCCTAGTCTAGGAGCAGCTGGAAATTTCAATGAATTTGAGTATTCTTTCAAATAAAGCAAAAATAGATGAAGATGTGCTTGGGGCATAAGATTTAGATGGTAACGAAGCCGTCCTTTGCAGGTAAAGATGACGTTGTTAACCTACCACCAGGAAACAATGCACTTAATTATCTTTCTAGTAAAAACAGTGGATTTGTGCTTATCTGTGTTTTTTTAGTTTTGGTTTCTAAAATCCAATTCGGATTCCAGTTCTGGATAAGATGGAATAATATCTCACCCCTATTTTCCACTGTATGTCATTATAAAACCTGGACAGAATGCACAGAGCAGCTACTGGAGGACTTTGAAGAGAAAGCAGTAGCGGTCAGATTGGGGAAGAAGACCAGAATTTAAAGTACCACCAAAGGGGTGGTGGATTTACCATTTTCCCCCTCCAGTGTCCCCAGCCTGAATTTAATGCAGCTGGAAACCCAGAAGTGAGCTGTGGGGAGAGGGGGATGGGGGGAGGGCGAGGGGGATGGGGGGAGGGCGAGGGGGATGGGGGGAGGGCGAGGGGGATGGGGGGGGGGCGAGGGGGATGGGGGGAGGGCGAGGGGGATGGGGGGAGGGCGAGGGGGATGGGGGGAGGGCGAGGGGGATGGGGGAGGGCGAGGGGGATGGGGGGAGGGCGAGGGGGATGGGGGAGGGCGAGGGGGATGGGGGAGGGCGAGGGGGATGGGGGAGGGCGAGGGGGATGGGGGAGGGAGAGGGGGATGGGGGAGGGAGAGGGGGATGGGGGAGGGAGAGGGGGATGGGGGAGGGAGAGGGGGATGGGGGAGGGAGAGGGGGATGGGGGAGGGAGAGGGAGACGAGAGAGAGCACGCAAACCCAGGGAAAGCGGCCGATTCCAGCTCAAAGACAAAATAGGAACTCCTATCCTCAGACAGAGAGAGAACATAAATCCCCTGCGTTTCCTTTTCTTCCTTCTCTCTTGTTTTCTCCATCCTCTCACACCCCAGCTCTCAGACAGCCCCAGCGGGAGCCAAGACTCCCGGAGAGGCGAGCTTGTTACAGAACCAGCTTCGTTTTGCCCAATGCCAAGATGCCCAGGTTTGCCCAGGTTTGCAGCAAAGAGACGGGTTCTTGGCAAGGCAGCCAAGCGAGGGGACAGAACAGGTCTCAGATCAGCGCCCCAAAGGTGAGCGGCTGGGGTGTTTGTGGGATGAAGAATGAAGCAACAGGGCGGTGGAGGCGTGGGCAGCCTGGGGAGAGGTGATGGGAAAAGGTGTGGTCCAGCTCGTTCTGCGCAGGCGTAACTAAGCCAAGGCCCTCAGCACGACCTGAGGGTGGAGTTTTCGGCCCACTAACGTCAAAGGGTCACGGAGCGGACACTCGCGCATGCCCAGTTGGAGGGTCGGTGGTCCCATCCAGTCTCAACCTGCTCAGCTAGAAGCAGACACAGCTGACTTCAAGTTCCTGGACCACAACTCGGGCAAACGCCTTATCGTTTAGGCTCCGTGCTGTTTGGAGTACGTGCATCGTGAAGACCTTGATTGGTGGAGGCGGGTGAGATGGATTTGGCTAATGATTACTCACAGCTTCACTTTCCTCTACATTCACGGAGGTGTGCTCCTAAGAGGAGGAACCAACCAAGATTATGTGTTTCTCTCTCTGTCCTCCCCACTGGGGCCCAGATGCAGACCTGGTCACAGAAGTGCCCAGCAGATGGTTGTGCCTGGAGCCTTAAGCTCTGGACAGAGGACCTACAAAGGTGGCAGCAGGCAGATGGAGGAGCCGGGAAAGTGTCTCCAGTACACTGAGAGCCCCGGGCTCCCCTCGGGGTCTGTGGGGGCATGTCGGGTCCTAATTAGCATACCCCCAAACCTGAGACGTGAACTGGTGGATAAGCCACCTTTCAGGCCCCAGACTCACCACCCAGGGGGAACACACCCAGGACAGACAGACGACGTGAAGAGCATGGTGAAGGCTTTGAAAGCTGAACGACATTGGAGCCGTGGCCCCCGGAACTTGCAGCTTGAACCTCGTGAGGCTGGTTGTTCACTGAGCGAAAATATCAACATTCTCCATAGGATTTGAACAAAGCCAGAGTCTCACAGCTTACGGTTAAAAATGTCTGGGATATAATCCAGAGTTATTTAGAGTATGAAGAACCACGGAAAGTTCAACTCTCATGATCATCAAATGAGCAATCGCCAAGTATTCTTGGAATATATATTGAAATAGAAGGTCTCAGTAAAGAGATAGAAGATATTTTTAAAAATGGAAATTTTAGAAATGAAAAAGTTACAATCATTGAAATAATTTCACTGGGTGAACTCAGTGGCAGAATGGAGATGACAGAGGGCTTAATGAACTGAAGATAGATCAATAGAAATAATCTAATCCCAACAATGGACAAAATAAAGGGTTGAAAAAAAATGAATACAGCCTCAGGGACCTCTGGGATAGTAACATGTTTAACATTCATGTCATCAGAGTCTCAGAAGGAAGGAGAAAGAGGGTGGTTGGTGCTGAAAAAATATTTAAAGAATGGTTGAAAATTTCCTAATTTTGGAGAAAGACAAACACCTACAGATTCAAAGGCTATGTGAGCCCCAAACAGGATTAACCTGAAGGAATTCAGACACATCATAATTAAAAAACCCCTGAAAACTGAAAACAAGAAGACATGTTGAAAGTAGCCAGGAAAGCCAACAATAAAACAATGCAATACCTATAGAGGAAGAAGGATTTGAATGATTACAGATTTCTCATAAGAAAACATGGAGGCTAGGAGAAAGGTCCAACACCTTTAAGGCGTATTGCTGAGCCTACAATATATATGAATATGGTGTATTTAACAATAGCAGCACAGGGGAAGCAGTGGGAACCATGCTGTACTGGGGTAAGGAAATGACATCAGGTGACACTATGAGACTGCAGAAGAAATGAAGACTCAGAAGTGATAAATAAGGAGGTTACTATCACAAACTCCATAAATATATTATTGATTCTCTAAGTTTCTTTAAAAGACATACAACCACAGAAAGTAAAAATTATGACAATGTTTTGTGGAGTTTATAACGCATATAGACATAGTGTATATAATAATAGCGCAAAAAGAGGGGAGAGAGATTAGAACTGCATAAGAGTAACATTTCTGTATCTCAGTGGAATTGTTAGTATAAATCTGAAGTAGATTCTGATAGGTTAAGATGTAAGCCCATGAGAAACCAATACGAAAATAACTAAAAAAATTGGGTAAAAATTTGTCAAAGGAATTAAAATATTATTTTTGAAAATATTCACTTAACGCCAAAAAAAAGGGGGAGGAGTAAAGGAGTTTAGTGGAACAAAAAAACAGATATATAGAAAACAAAAATCAAAATGGCAGATGTATCCCAATCATATCAATGATAATGTTGACTGTTAATGGATGAAGCAATCCAGTCAAAAGGCAGAGCTTGTCAGACTAATATACAAACAAACAAACAACAAGCTGTGTTCTCTACAGGAGACATATTCCAAGTCCAAAGATGTGAGTAGAATGAGAATAAAAGGATAGAAATAGTAATACCATGCAAACAGCAAGCACGAGAGCTGGAGTGGCTATCCTAATAGATAAGATAGACTTTAAAACCAAAAACGTTACTAAAGATAAATAGGGACATATTATAACGATAAAATGATCAATCCATTAGAAAGATATATACAATTATAAACATATATGCTTCTAACAAGACAGAGTCCTAAAATATATGAAGCAAAAAATGACAGAATTGAAGGGAGAGGGACTTCCCTGGTGGCACAGTGGTTAAGGATCCGCCTGCCAATGCAGGGGACATGGGTTTGAACCCTGGTCTGGTAAGATCCCACATGCCGTGGAGCAACTAAGCCCATGCGCCACAACTACTGAGCCTGCGCTCTACAGCCTGCACTCTAGAGCCTGTGCGCCACAACTACTGAAGCCAGCACACTTAGAGCCTGTGCTCCACAACAAGAGAAGCCACTGCAATGAGAAGCCCACGCACCGAAATGAAGAGTAGCCCCTGCGTGCAGCAATGAAGATCCAACACAGCCAAAAAAAAAAAAAAAAAAAGAATTGAAGGGAGAAATAGATAATTCAACAATAATAGTTGGAGATTTCAATACTCTGCTTTCAAAAATGGATAGAAAACTAGACAGAAGATCAAGGATCTCTAAGACTTGAAAAACACCATAAATCAACAAGACTTGACAGATATCTATAGAACACTGCACCCAATAGCAGCAGAATAGACATTCTTCCCAAGTACACATGGAGCAGTATCCAGGACAGACCCCATTCTAGGGCATAAAACAAACCCCAATACATTTAAAAGTTGAACTCATACAGAGTACACTTTCCAACAACAATAGAATCAAACTAGAAATCAATAGCAGAAGAAAATTTGGGAAACTCACAAAGACTTAGAAATTAAAAACATACTCCTAAATAACCAATGGGTGAAAGAAGAAATTAAAAGCAAAATTAGAAAATACTTTAACATGAATGAGAAAAAAATACAACCAGCCAAAATGTATGAAATGCAGCTAAAACAGTGTTTAAGGAAATTTACAGTAGTGGGCGGGTCGGGGGGAAAAGAAAGATTCAAATCAATCACTAGCTTTTCCACCTTAAGAAACAAGAAAAAGAAAAGCAAACAAAACCCAAGGCGAACAGAAAGAAGGAAACTATAAAGATTAGAGTAGAAATATGATAAAGACTAGACATCAATACAGATTATCAATGGAACAAAAGTGGGTTCTTTGAAAAGATCAACAAAATTGACAAAACTTTAGCTAGGCTGACCAAGAAAAAAAAGAAGTCAAATTCCTAAAATCAGGAATGAAGAAAGGGATATAATTAGTTCCTCACAGAAATAAAAAGGATTACAGGGAATTCTATGAATAATTATGTAAATAACCTAGATAACAGATGAAATAGAAAATTCCTAGAAAGACACAAACTACCAAAACTGACTCAGGAAGAAATAGAAAATTTGAATAGACGTATAACAAGTAAAGAGATTGAATTAGCAATAAAAACATTTCCCATGAAGAAAAGCTCCTAACCAAAGAGCTTCACTGATTAACTCTATCAAACACTTAAAGAAGAATTTACACTAATGCTTAACAAGCTCTTCCAAAAAACAGAAGAGGAAGGACACTTACTAATTCTGTGAGGCCAGTATTACCCTGATACCAAAACCAGACAAAGACATCACAAAAGGAGACCAACACTACAGACCAATATTCTTTATGGGTAGGGATGTGAAAGTCCTTAACAAAATATTAGTAAATAAAGTCTAATAACATATGAAGAAGATTATATAACTTCACCAACTGGGATTTATCCCCAGGAATGCAAGGTAGTTTAATAAGTGAAAATAAATCAACATAATAAAAATATTAATGGACTCAAGGACATAAACCATATGATTATCTCAATAGACACAGAAAAAGCATTTGACAAAATCCAACACCCTTTCATGATGAAAAAACTCAACAAACTAGGAATAGAAGGGAACTTCCTCAATCTGATGCAGAACATCTATGAAAAACCTGCAAGTGACATCATAATTAATGGTGAAAATTGAATGATTTCCCACTAAGATCAGTAACAAGACATGGATGCCTGCTTTCACTTTTGTACCACTTTTGTACCATTTTGTACCGGAAGTTTTAGGCAGGGCAATTAAGCAACAAAAAGATACCAAAAGCATTCATGTTGGAAAGTAAGAAGTTAAAGTATCTCTATTTGCAGAGATATAATCTTGTATTTACAAAATCTCAAAGAATGCACTTAAAAAAAAGAGAGGCCTATTAGAATGAATGATGAGGTTAGCAAGGATTCAGGATAAAAATCAACACACAAAAAATCACTTGTACTTCTATGTTGTGACTATTCCTTCAGTTGCCCAAACAAGCCTCTGAATCATTTCATTTTTTTAAATTTCCATCATAGAACTGGCCACTTTCTAAATATGTCAAAGTCTATTGTTCTTTATTAGTGTTACTTCAGCCTTAGTTCATATTCTTACCACTTTCCTCCAATTACTGCAATAATCACCTGAATGAGTTTTCTGCCCTATTCCACTTTCTCACTTGTATTTCTATATACTAGCAATGAACAATTCTAAAATAAAATTAAGAAAACATTTACGTTTACAATAGCACAAAAAGAATAAAATACTTATGAATAAATTTAGTAAAAGAAGTGCAAAACGTGTACACTTTAAACTATAAAACATTGTTGAAAAAATTTTAAAAGATCTAAATAAATAGAAAGACATCCCATATTCATGGACTGGAAGACATGTTGTTATGATGGCAGTACTCCCCCAATTGATTTACACGTTCAGTGCAATCCCTATTGAAATCCCAGTTACTCTGTTTTGCAGAAATAAACACACTAATCCTAAAATTCATATGGAAATTCAAGGGATTCCAAATAGTCAAAACACTCTTGAAGAAAAAGAATAAAAATGAGTAGTAACACTTTTTCATCTCAAAGCTTACTATAAAGTTACAGTAATCAAGATAATGTATTGGCATAAGGATAGACATATAACTCAATGGAATAGAATTGAGAGTACAGAAACAAATCCCTACATTTATGATCACTTGATGTTTGAAAAGGGTGCCCCATGATTTCAATGGGAAATAATAGTCTTTTCAATGAACAATGCTGGGAGAACTAAATAGCCACAAGCAGAAGAATGAAGTGGACCCTTGCTCACCATCATACATAAATATTAAACCAAACGGATTATAAACCTAAATGTAAGAGCTAAAATTATAGAAATCTTGGAGGAAGGCACAGGAGTAAATCTTCATGACCTTTGGTTAGGCAATGGTTTCTTAGACATGACACCAAAAGCACAAGCAATAAAAGGAAAAAGAGATAAATGTGACTTCATCAAAATTAGAAACCTTTGTGCTTTAAATGAAACCATCAAGAAAGTGAAAAGACAACCCGTAGGCTGAGAGAAAATCTTTGTAAATCTACATCTGAAAAAGAACTTGTATCCCAAATATGCAAACCTCTTACAACTCAGTAATAATGCTTTAAAAAAATAACACAGTTTGAAAAAGTGCACAAAGAATCCGAATAGACATTTCTCCAAAGAAGATATATAAATGGCCAAAAAACACATGACATGATGACGCTTACCATCAGGGAAATGCAATTCATAACCACAACAAGATACCAGTTCTCACCCTCTACGATGGCGATGATCAAAAAGACCGACAATAACAAGTGTTGGTGAAGATGTGGAGAAACTGGAACCCTCTTGCATTGCTGGTGGGAACATAAAATAGTCCCACCACTTTGGAAAACACCCTGGCATATCCTCAAAATGCTAAATGTATGACTATCATATAGCTCAGACGTTCTACTCCTAGATACAGTCCCAATAGAAATGAAAACATAAAAACTAGTACATAAACGCTAATAGGAGAATCATTTGTAATAGCTAATAAGTGAACACAACCCAAATGTACATCAACGGATGATGTATTAAACAATGTGTGCTATAGTCAGTCATGCAGTGGAATATTTTTCAGCAATATAATGGAATGAATTACTGAAGCGTGCTACAGTATGGATGAACCTTGAAAACATTATAATAAATGAAAGAATTCAGTCACAAAATACCACATATTGTGATTCCATTTATATGAAAGGCCCAGAACAGGCAAATCTATGGAGTCGGAAAGTAGATTAGTGTTTGCCTAGGGGTGGGATTGGAAGGGAAATGGGGGTGACTGCCGACAGGCACAGTGTTGCTTTTGGAGGTGATTCGACTGTTCTATAGTTAGATCTGTTGATGGTTGCAAAACTGTGGCTATATTCAAAACCACTGAAAGCGGAGAGGAGAGGGATAAATTAGGAGTTTGGGATTAAAATATACACACTACTATACATAAAATACATAACCAACAAGGACCTACTGTATAGCACAGGGAACTATACTCAATAGCTTGTGATAACCTACAATGGAAGAGAATGTAAAAACAGAATATATATATGTATAACTGAATCACTTTGCTGTACACCTGAAACTAACACAACATAGTGAGTCAACAATATTTCAATAAAAATGTTAAAAAAACCCATTGAATTGTGCACTTTAAATGGTGAATTATATAGCACATAAATTATATCTCAATAAGGCTCCTAAAAAAAAAAAAAGACTCAGCACATGATTCTGGCTGATTCACATGATCACTCTACTGCTGTCGTCTTTGACACTGTTGTTTGTGAGTGTTGAAAGACTGTGATATTCTGGGGTAAGTTCTTCTCGGTCAGCTCGTATTTGGTGTGTGTGATGTTGGCTTTGGCCTAATGTACTCATCAGAGTGGAAGCCTCAGTCAATTTAAGAGCCAGAGTCAAGCCCCAAACAACCCCAAACCCTACCCTGGTTTGACGTGCCACGCCTGGAGATGGACATGAGAACAGACGCCAGCTGAAATATAGGAGTCACATCTTTGGGCTGTCTTGGTGCACAACTCCAGGGGGCAGTGTTCACAGTGTGATCTATGCAGAGGGTGCCCTCGTGTGTGAATTATTCCCCCTGGAGTGGTGCAAGGCACAGAAGCTCACGGGCCGTGTTCTTACATACTCTCCATGAATTCTCACAGCCAACAGTGGGGGACACTTACTTATTCCTGATATTCTGGTGGCCGTTCCACACTGAAAAAAGGAAGACGGGAGACTGTATGAATGCTCATGGAACCTCTCCAAATGGACGATTCCCGAGGACGATTCCTCAGATTGCCGTCGCCCCGCAGTGCTGGGGGCTCCTCCGTGAAAGGTCCTCATCTGTACAAAGAATGGACAGCATGAAATGTACTGAGTGCATCTCCCTCTGGGGGCGCTCCAGTCCCCACCAGGTATCTCACCAATGCCTTCGGGGCTGGACCGAGTGTGTGAATGTGGGAAGCAGGCAGACGGAAGACCAAGGCCCAGGGGAATTTGGGTGGCCAGTTTGCAATGCCCTGTTCCGGATGTCATATGGGGCTCCTCCCGGGGGGACGTGCGCAAAGGGACGTAGGGAACCCCTACTTCAGCACCAGTATTTGTGTCACATCTGGTTCAAGGTCCTGATCTTCAGGGGCACAAACAAACACCTGGAGCAGAAGGAAAAACGCCACCTTGCAAAGAATTGCAACCCACCAGCAAGCCTGAGTGGGAGCTACAAAGAGGTGAGACGCCAGTGGTCTATCAACCATCTCTTTGAATTCTGACACAGCCCTCCCCCAGGGTGGGTCTAGCGAATGACCCTGATTTGTCACCCCCTAGGAAGAAGGCTGCCGTTGCTATGCTGTTTTACATTTCCCCAAATATCTAGACTTTGAAAACGTAGTTTTAGGACCGTGAATGTAAATCTGAGTGGAAAAAATAATCTTCTGGAGTAGGTATTGGGATAAACGAGACAGAATGACTCTGGGTTCATAAAGCAGCTAGTTAATATGAATCACATTATTTTGTTTGGCTCACAAATGATCCCAGATCTTCTTTATTATCTGTGCCTCAGCTGCTCTCCAGAAACATTTTAGCTGCTCTTATACACAGATTATGAGAGCCTGGCTCTCCTACCTAAGAGGGTTTTAGGATTTCACTGTTACATTTTTATAACTCTACTCCCTGGAAATTTGGGTCATTTTGTGCATTACTAAGGACTTTCACTGTCCGTGTTCATTTGCTGTGATTATGCTGGTGGTCAAAGGAATCCAGCCGAATTCACAGGTGGAGGAAGAGGGCTCTGTCGAAGGCAATTGGCCTCGGAGGGCCAGCACCTGTGCCGTGTTTTACACAGGGGCACACCTGCCTCTGAAACACTCCTGTGATTTCTGACAAAGCAACTGCAATTTCTCACCTCTTATGAGCCAGTAGTGACAACCTGTTCTGATGAAAGGGACAGTCAATTATGGGCTGAGCCTCAAACAGTAAAGAAAACCCACTAAAATGTTTTTGTTGTGGGTAACAGTTTTGGCTTTTATTCCACACAGGGACAATGGACTGAAAATTAACTCGAAACTAATTTGTTATAAATCTAAAGGGTAAAGATACAAAGAGCGAGTTTCCTTCCTCCGCCCCATCCTCTCTCTGTTCTGCTTTTGTTTCGTTTGGATTTTTGACTGTTTTCACCTCCTTGTTAAACTCGCTGTTAAATATTTTACTTGACATCTCTACAGGCTTTTGTACTTGAATTACTGTTATTTTCTGATTATAAGGTTGATTCATGTGGATTGTAGTAACTTTGGGAAATGCACAAAAATCATGGACAAAACAAATACTACCCCAAATCAAACCTCCCAAAAGCCAGGCATCGTATCTCGATGTATTTGTTTCATTAGAATTTTCAAACATTCCACTGTATTACTGAGAGCTGACCATATGTCAAGCACTGTTCCTTTCAGTATTTTTTTCTGTGATTATATGTCTCTGTATTTACTTATTTCAGAATTAAGACGTACTGCACTTTTAATTTTGTATCTTGCTTTTGTTACCTAATGTTTTAGTTCTTGCATTTCCCCATGCCATTCAGTAGCTTTTTAACTGGCACATATAATTTGTTATACAAATTTATCATGGTTTATTTAACTGTTTACTCATTTGTACGTATTTAGGAAGTTTCTGGCTGTTATAAATTAATATCTGTATATAATTCTTTGTGTGTTTATTTAATTGCTCTTTGAGAATGAATTGCTAAGTAAGATTTGTAGTCAAAGGTATAAATATTGTGTAAGTTTTGGCTGCTTATTTCTAAATGGTGCTCCAGAAATACTGGGAGATTTTCTCTTCTATGAAAAGTTGAATGGAAATGTCTAGTTCATAGTTCTTATACCAACACTGTATGCTATTTGCGCAGGGCGGGGGGGGGCTCAAAAATTGGATTTTTAATACTTTATTTTGCAATGTTTTAAATTTTTCACTAATAAGTCAGATACTGTGTATGTTTGATAGCTATTTATTTTTCTAGTGTCAGTACTTGCTTTCAAAGCCAGTTTTTCGTACACATTGCAAATATTTTTCCTACTCTGCCTTTTCACTTTTAATTTTGCTCGTGAGGTTTCTTTTTTCTATTTTCAGTATATTAGTATAATTTCATTCATCTCTGTTGCCATTTCTTTCATGTTTTTAATGCCTAGAAAGTCCTTTCTACCTTGAGACTCCTTGTATTTCTTTCTAGTCGTTGGCTTGGTTTTTAGATTTAACTCTTTAAAGCACGCAATTTTTAAAAATATATAATGCAAGGAAGGAAACTCTTTTTATTCAGTTAGTTAATAATCTTGCTTCATTCCTCAAGGAGGAGCGGGTGGTGTGAAATGCTCTTGGAGAAACAGAAATTATGAAACAGAATCTGGGCTTCATCTCCTGAAACTTCTCTGTGCTTTGGTCTCCCAACCTCTAAAATGCAGAGAATAGTAAACTTGTTTTAAGCATTAAATTACTATTTTTAAACAGTTCTACTTTCAGATGTAATTCACATGCCTGTAATTCCCTGACTTAAAGCATACCATTCAATGGTGTTTTAGTATATTCACATTGCTGTGCATCCAGCATCATGAACATTTCTATCACCCCAAAAAGAAACCCTACACCCCTTAGGCAACCACTAACCTACTTTCTGTCTCTATAGCATTGCCTATTGTGGAGAGTTAGATGGGATCACACAGGAGGTGGTCTTTTTGATTAGTTTCTTTACTAAGCATGTTTTCAAGGTTTGTGCAGGTTCTGGCATGTATCAGTATTTCATTCCTTTTCACGGCTGAGTAACATTTCATTTCATGGACAGACCACATTTCATTTATCTATTCACCAGCTGATGGACCTTTGAGTTGTTCCTACTTTTTGGCTCTTGTAAATTATGCTGCTGTGAACATTCCTGACAATTTTTGTGTGGGCATATGTTTTGAGTGCTCTGGGGAGAAGCATTCTCTCCAGTTTCAACCCAGTTTGATTCAAAAGAACCATGGTCTTCGGGTTGTGTCTGCAAGAAGCCAGCCACTTTGGAGATGCAGGTTAGGAAGAGTCCCTAAGACACCCTCACTTTTGACGTCAGTTGCAAGTTCAGGAGTGTCTAAGACCACCTTCGGGTTCCATGATTCTCTAAGACTCACAGGACTCGATGAAAGCTGAGCTCTGGTTATAGTCATGGTGTAGCAGTGACAGGGTATGGATGAAATCAGCCAAGGGAAGAGGTGCCTAGGGCAGAGGCCAGGAAAGTTCCAACATGGCCCTTCAAGGAACGCCAGCATTACTTTCTTGTGACAACACACACAGAGCACTGCCAGCCCGGAAGGCTCCTCTGAGCCAGAGTTTTCACTGGGCGCCAGCACGTGGGCCTCCGACTCCCCATGTGGCCGAGCTCAGCCTCCAGCCCCTCTGGAGCCTGGACTAACGTCACAAACCCCAAAGCCCCAGGCCTAATTCACATTTTGACTACTTGCTGTGACCCAAGACCCCCGGCAAAACAAACACTTCTATCAGCCATGACATTCCAAGGGCTTTGAGATCACTTCCCAAAGCTGAGGGCAAGGGCCAGACTTCTTTGGGGGCAAGGTTAAAGTCTTTATGACACAGTGAGGGACCCGTACAGATTTCCTAGAAATTAACCTGGAAGACTCCTGTTTCATACCCCACATTGCAAGGTAAACCCGTTACAAAATACGGTCTAGAATCTGGATATATCATGCCCCTAATCGTAGGACTTTGGAATTTGGGAAGAACTTTAGAAACCAACATTACTGGCCATCAGGGAAATGCAAATCAAAACCACGATGAGACAGCACTTCACACCAGGTAGGATGGCTAGGATCAGAAAGGCAGATCCTAAAAAACAAGAGTTGGCAAAGATGTGGAGAAATCAGAACCGTCATACACTGCTGGTGGGAATGGTGCAGACACTGTGGAAAAGAGTCTGGCAGTTCGTCAGACAATTAAACATAGAGTTACCATGTGACACAGCCATTCCACTCCTAGGTATATACTCAAGATTTCTGGGCCTGTCCTCTTTTCTTTTCTTTTTTTTTTAAATGTGCTTTTTATTTTTTTTTATTCTGTTCTTTTTGGGCACGCCGTGTGGCCTGCGGGATGTTAGTTCCCCGACCAGGGATTGAACCCGGGCCCTTGGCAGTGAAAGCCCGGAGTCCTAATCACTGGACCGCCAGGGAATTCCTGGGCCTGTCCTCTTTCCACTAGAGCTGTCAAAAGAAGTCTCCTCATCCTGGGGTTCAAGGTAGAGAGGAGGGATGTCTCCCTACCTGTCATGACCCGTTACTGCCCAGGAGCACAGAGGGAGGAGAGCCATGTTTGCCAAAGACCACACTTAGCAATTCTGTCTTTACCATGAGTCTTGGCCTCAACTACAAACGAGGCAGAACTCATGTGTAGACTTGCCTGGGCCACGGAGCTGACAGAAGGGGGTACGCGTCCAGGAACAGGCTGGAGCGGGGTCAGGCTGTGTCCTGCAGGGGCCACGTGCTCGACTGCATGTCTGCTCTGACCAGGCACAGGCTCTGCCCCATCCTTACTCCAGGTGGACACAGGATTAACTCCTGCTGTGCCCGAGCTGTGGTGAAAAGCCATCTAGTTAAATGGGTTCCAGGTGATTCTGATTCCCTTGATTGTGCCCGTGAGGATTTAGGCAAAGGACGCAGACTTCTTGGGGGCTGCGCTCGGTACAGATCCAGCCACGCGGGGGCCGCTGAGTCCTCCCCGCTCTGACGCATCCTGCAGGCCGGCCTCATTCGTTAGGCTGTGACCCCACAGGGAATCCGGAAAATGGCTTGCTCATAACCACAGCTGGAAATTTAAATTTTATTTTCGACACGTCTTTACCCTTCTTGCTGCTGATCTGTCTGGCTCCGAGCCAATCTCCCCATGGCTTTGCTTTTAATGTGTGGCGATAAACCCCTCAGTGTTACAGCCGCTCTAAGCCGGTCCTGGTGTCACTTTCCTCAACACAGCTAATTAAATTGCAAGCACAGCGTGCAAATGGAGATGATAAAACTCCTCGGCTGGAGAGAGTGGGCTGGATGCATCTGGGCGAACGTTCGAATTATCTTTTTACAGTGGTGTCAACACAGAGTGGGCAGAGGTCATCTGGGGTTGGGTGGAAAGTGGTGCTTGTACGTTCCTTTAAAAAATTCTACGACGTGTCCACTTTTAGAGATCAACGCAAGAGAAGTGGAGACATAGGTCCACAAAAGGCTTTTTCAAGAATGAGGATAGCAGCATCCTTGGGTTTAGTCCCAAACAGGAGACAACTCGAGCGTCTGCCCACAGGAGCCTGGATACGCACACTGTGTTACGTCCATACAAGGGACTCTTGCTCAATAGTAAAAGGGAACAAACGACACGAAAAGTACAGACTGGATGATTCCATTTTTTGACATTCAACGGTCAGCAAGACTAATCTATAGTCACAGAAATCAGAACAGTGGTTCCTCACGGGGCTGTGCAGCCTGGCTTGGAAGTAGCACAAGGGAACTTTCCAGGGTGATGAAAATATTCCATATCTTGAGTGGCGCGGTGGTCCCATTGGTATATATGTTTATCAAAGTGCATCCAAGTTTGCGCTTATGGCCTGGGCATTTCACTGTATGTAAGTGTTACCTCATAATCAAAAAAAGTTCCAAGGGCTTCCCTGGTGGCGCAGTGGTTGAGAATCTGCCTGCCAATGCAGGGGACACGGGTTCGAGCCCTGGTCTGGGAAGATCCCACATGCCGCGGAGCAACTAGGCCCGTGAGCCACAACTACTGAGACTGCGCGTCTGGAGCCTGTGCTCCGCAACAAGAGAGGCCGCGAAAGTGAGAGGCCCTCACACTGCGATGAAAGTAGCCCCCACTTGCCACAACTAGAGAAAGCCCTCGCACAGAAACAAAGACCCAACACAGCCAAAAATAAACATTTAAAAAAAAATTAATTAGTTAACTTAAAAAAAAAAAAAAAAGCAGCTGATGAGTCACCTGGTAGTGGAACATACTACTGTATAGAGGAAGCAGTAATTATTAAAAAAAAGTTCCAAGATGATACACCCCCCAAGAATTACCAGAAATTTGAGTGTCCAGCCCGCTTACCTTTCAGAATGGAACTCCTCAGGCTCTGACCAGTGCTTGGGATCGGGGTGCAGAATGCAGATGGGGGATCATCAACAAGAGTTCCCTTGGGGAGGGTCACCCCATGGATCTCTGGAGTTTTCTTACAGACCCTCTTGAGATGTCCGCTGAGGAGTAGAGCCTGAAGGACTCATTCACCTCCAGGGGTCCACCTGCTGGAAAGAAAGGTGTTTATTAAGTGGTTACGGAATGCGTCCAAGGCTGGATGCTAAGAAAAATAACTCTTTCAGGATTCTACTAGGCACCTCTGCTTGCTCAGAGCCAATGGAACGACTGTCACAAGAGAAGACGCTGTGAGCTGCAGTGAGATCGGGCTGGCCCGTCCCGTATGTCATTGGCTGTCATCATGTATTTACCATCGTGTCTCTTGCACTGGGTTAGGGGTGGTTACTTTTAGGCTTCTTTTAGGGTTGGTGTAACCTTTCCTTTCTCAGAATAGACTGTGCCTATATGTGTACGGATATCCGAAGTCTACTCAGTGTCTCCCTGGGATGGCTAACTCAACATGGTCAAACAAAATTCTCTTTCCCCACCAGACGGTTCCTCCCGACTCCCCTCCTGTCTTTCTGTCAATGGTCCTGCCCTCCACCCACTTGCTCAGACACAAACCCTAAACGTGCCCTTGATTCTTTATTTTTAAACACACCCTGTGCAGTCCAACAACAAATCTCATCCATGTCACCTCCCAAATCTCTCAAATCCAATCAGCTTCTCAGTGTCCACTGCTGTCCTCTTTTCCACCTGGACCTCAACATCCTCACTGGCCTCCCTGCCTCCATTTTTGCCCCGTGCATGTATCCCATCCCATCCCCCCCCACCGCTCGGTGGTTTCCCACTGCAGAGAGATCAAAAGCCCAGCTCTATCCCATCTACAAAGCCCTATAGGATCTGGACCCTGCTCTCCTCCCTGGCCTCCCCTGAATTTCCTACACTCCAGCCACCCTGGCCTTCACCCTGGGTTCACAGAGCCCATTGCTGCCCCAAGGCCTCTGGACCTCCTGCCCCTCCACCCGGGACCCTCTATCCTAAGGCTGCCTCCTCGGAGACGCCTCCCAGAACACCTGACCCCAAGTGTAACCTCCGGCCAAGCCCGTTCCCACCCCCTCCCCAGCCCCCAGTCCCTAACCTGCGGTCCTGCGTGCTGCCTTCACCGAACGTCTCACCGTTCGCGTTTATCTTGCTGCTTTGTTGGTCAACTTGTTTGCTGCCCTTCTGCCACCTCCCCAGCCAGGAGCACTTACACAATTTGCAGGGCTCAGGGCAAAATGGAAACGCAGGTCCCCTTGTTCAAAAATTAATAAGAATTTTAAGCAAAACAGCAAATCAAGCGTGTGGCCCCGTGTGCCTGCTCAGGCCTTCCCCCTGGAAGCCAGCCCGTCTCCGCCCATCACACCTGGAAGGCGAGCATCCTGAGGCCACAGCCCTCGTCCTGCTTGTCCGCCGCTGGACCAGCGGCGGCACAAGGCAAGGGAACGCCCCAGAAGGAATGGAAAAAGGCCACGATCAGGAGACCCCTAGTGCGGTGTGGCAGCAGAGCGGGATCCAGCCCTGTGACGTGATCCCCCGGGGTCTCCCAGCCCTGACCCCCCCAGTTTTCCCACAGTCGCCCACGATGCCCATCTGCACAGCGGGACGTGTCGCCACGCTTCGCGGCCTGGCCTGCAGGTGCACGGAGCCACAGATGACCGAGGCCTCGGGTCGTAACTTCCAGCTCCATATTTTCATACCGGTTCTCAATTCACGTGGGGTCTGGGCCTTTTAGGCCATCCTAATAATGTGCAGGACTGGGAAGAGGCAAATGGGGCTCATCTGGCTTCCCATGATAGTCTATAAAAAGAGAAAGAGAAAATCGTGACCATTAATGCCCTGGCTCCTGGACCAGAGCCCCTTCCATCCACGTGCTCCAGCTCCAGGACGCTGGAAAGACCCAGATGCTGCCTCTCTCCTCCCCAGCGGTCACACGATCCTTCACCCTCTCCAACTCTTTCCAAGCCCCTTCCTTCCCGATGTTTTGAACCAGAAAGTCTCCCTGGCGTTGGACAAGGGGAAACGCCTGAAGCACAGTCACGGCCATTCAGTGTTTAGCCGTTGCTGCAACCAGTGCCCAAAAGACATTTGGGTGCATCTAGTACAAAACCTCTGTCGACCAGAATTGCTGAAGCATGGGGGGCGGGGGCTGGGGTAGGGGCTGGGGTTTGGGTGAACTGAAAGAGGCAGGAGATACTCTGATCACTTAAATGGAGCAAGAAAAGGACTTTCATTTCACGATGGTTCTAAAAATGTTTCTGAAGCTTGAATTGACTTTCCTGTTTTTGCAGGTCCAGCCTCTGAATATAAATCTTTCCAGGACTTAAAGATCATGCTGGTTGAAGTCATCACCGTGCAGGAGAGGAGACTGGCTTGAATTCTAGGTGGAGGGATATTGTTGCTGGGCAGGTACTAACTCTCCAGGGAACAAGCTCTGGTTTGGGGTGTTCACCAGTTTCCACGGTGTGACTCCTCCCTCGGGGATGACCTCAGGCTGCAGTGTGACATCCCTGAATGTGACATGAGGGTGAGTTTGGCACAATTGGCTCTGAAAGGGGGTACAAGCCAGTGGTTACACTCCCAGGAGACCTTTTAGTTTTACTTTTAAAAAATTTCAGCTATGTGTTTACTCTGCTATCTTCTGGCCCCTTTTGCCTAAAAGGCAAGTGCAGGTGAAAAATTGAGGGATGAGAAGGTCCCACGTGGGACCTCCAGGCTGCCAGGCTCCGTGTCACTGGGACCCGCCGGCAGGGTTCCCAAGACGCCACTTCCCCATGTCCCTGCTGGGGGGTGGGTGGGAAATGGGACAAGTTAATAGCCAAAGGTAGAAATGTAGCTATCATGACCAGTGGACAGGAGAGAGAATTTGGGGAGAGGTCTGCCTGGGACCTCTCACATCCCCTGTATAGGAGGCTGCCAGCTGGTGAAGGCCTGTAATCTTACACATGGAACCCACTCAGATCCTAGCTGCCTTGACATATGACTATTTTAACTTCAGCAAAGAGATAAATCGTGTTACTTTGGGTGCCACCATTGGGTGCAGTCATTTCCACATTAACTTGCCTTTACTTTCCAAAAATGATCGCCAATTCACAGGCAAATTTTCCGCATCTTAGATGCTGGCATGATCGCAAAGAGCCAAACAGCATATTTTTCAAAGAGCCATCTGAGTATGACATGAACAATGAATATGAAAAAGGGCTTTAAGCCTATTAGCTGATGGTTAATTCCTGTCTCGGGTCTAGAGGGAGGGAAAGGAAGTTGCCAGCTCACAAAGCCCGCGTTGAACTCACTTCTGGTCAAGAACACGAAGGGAAGGAGCAACCGCACATCGGAACCTACCGTTCGGTTGGTAAAAATGGTGCAAAACTCCTGCAGGAGAACTTACTTGATGAGGACACGACCCAGGACGACCAGGACGGGCTGTCTGCCTTCACAGATACTGCTGCATACGCAAGGCCAAAACAAAACAAAACGGGCAGTGGCTATTTAAGAAGCCGAGATATCCTGGTTAGCGAGCCTGGCATTTCCTCTCTGAGAACTTTATTATTATGCAAGTCCCCCATTTCTTTTCCCCCTTACAGTATAAAAAACCTGAGTATGAATTTTAAGGGCACAGCCTGATAGGGTTTCTTCCATGATCTTACCTCCACTCACCTCCCCAGTGCTTTATCAGGCATCATGTCTCCAGTCGTGTTGAAATCTTTAGTCTTTACTGTATCCAGAACATTCCTGGGATTTTCCCCCTCCATTCTGTTTTGGGACATGTGATCTGAAGAGTTCAGTTTTGAGACTTTTGGGTTGTGATCACCACCACCCAAAGTAAGATGTGGGCGTGTCCACCATCTAGATAGTTACGGTCAATTTGCCACTCAGCTTCCTACCCCAAAACCACCTTCTGATTTCGACCACCATAGGTTCATTTTTTTTTGTCTGTTCTTGGACTTCATAAGGCTGACGTCATATTATATGTATTCTATTGTGTCTGGCCTTCTCTGCACAACATGTTGTTTGGGGGATTCATGCACGTTGGTGAGTGTATCAATAGTTTATTTCTTCTCATCGTTGAGTAGGATTCCATTGTATGGAATGTGTCTATTTTCCAAACGAATCCATAATTTGTTTATCCATTTTGTACTGATGAACACTTGGGTTATGAAGGAGCCTGCTGTGAACATTCTTGAGCAAGTTGTTTGTTTTTGACACGTTTTCATTTCTCTTGGGTGAATACCTAGGTGAAGAACTGCCAGGTTACAGAGTAAATGTATGATTAACTTTATAAGATGCTGTTCTTCGAAGCGGTGGAGCCATTTTACACTCTCACCAATAATGTGAGCGTTCCAGTTGCTCCACATCCTTACCAACATTTGATGATGCCAATCTTTTCTATTTTTAGCCATTCTAATGGGTGAGAAGTGGGTTCTCTCCTTTTCTGTTGAACCAACTCCTATTTGTCCTTCAAGTGCTCAGACACCACCTTTTCCATGTGGCTTTCTGGCTTTGTCTGTGTCCCCTGTAGAACTAGAATGGGCTTTGTGTTGACTTTGAATCATCTTTCCTTCACAGAACCATGAGATCCCTAAAGGCAGAAGTTGTGCGTCATATGTCTCTGCCACTCTAGTGCCTAGCACTGTGTCTGACCCACAGCAAAAGCCCCCAAAGAGTCTGATGAATGAATGAGAAGCAGAGAAGGGGTTCGAAGCTGATTTCTGGTTTTAAAATCTTGGCATTTCTGATTCTTTTAAAATGGGAATTTCAAGAGACATCGAGGTTAAACTGCATAAAAGTGTTATCAAGACATTGACGGATGGTGTCCTATATCATATCCCCTGCCCTCAAATTTCTTAGCAGAAAACATTGGGCAGCAGCACTAAAATTTGTTTTGCTTGAATCCTGAGAGGATAGAGGGAGAATGTGAAACCGGGGCCGGACCAGCCACAGCATACAAAACGCTGCCTCGGTTGTGGCTCTCACAGGGAAGGATTTTAAAGAAGAAATCAACCTGCATAAGGACATTTCTGCCGGGACGTGGGCATGCACACTGGAGAAGGGGGGTCCTCTTGGCTGCAGGGAGTGGCGGCTCCTGCTCTTCCTTGAGGTCACCCGGGGCCAGCTGGGTTCCTGGCTCACTCAGCACCCTCTGTATCCCGCCTCCGAGCGTTGTATTTGCATCGGGCCATCTTCCCCAAAGGACTCCAAGATTTTCTATGTAACCAGCTTCTACTCACGCCTACGAATTTCTCAAGACCTTACTCAGATATCACCCAGTCCAAGAAGATTCTGGAAATATGAGCCCTTGCCCTGTACCTGATTCAGGGCTCTGCATGCAGTTGTGGTCCAAATACCGGCTGATTAATTTTCAAACTGAGGAGGACATGGCAATGCCTCTGAATTCCCTGTATGAGTGAGACCAGGGTGTTACATAGCAGAGACGACAGTGGCCACTGCGCTTGCACTGCAAGTTGGACAAGGCCCTGCCCACCTTATCTTGCTGCAATGGAGGGAGAAGGAGTCACGGTGAGAGGCTTACCCCATATTTTGCCGTATTTCTTAAAACAGTTCAGATTCCAAAATCCCCCACAGAAGAAGAAAGACCTGTTAGACAGGTGATCCTCTGCTGAGTCCACATGGCTCAGACACTCGGGGACGCTTCTCCATCTCCCAATCCACCGTTTCCCAAAGTGGCCGCAAGATGATTTGGGTGGTACATGGACTAACATCCGTTAGGTTAATAGTAACTATTTTAAGGTAAGTTAGAAAAACATATAGCTAGTACATGTAGTCCAGAATTTCTAAGCTATTATTTCATAAGATAAAGCTACATTGATTTAGGTTTAAAAAATTAAAGGTTGACTTAAAGAAAATCATGTAGTGAATTATAGTACAGATAGTATTTGGAGATGGGCAAAAATAGTGATGATAGTAGGTGAATGTCAAAAATTTGGAAAAACACTGGACTATCCAAAGCCCCTATCATGCCCAGAAGGAGCTCAGGCATTAATGGAAATCATCAGATTCCCACCCAGGGACTGGAAAGGAAGCGTTCTCCAACAGTTGTTTGTGAGGTTTGGCCGCTTTTCAACCTGAAAAATTAGCACCTGTTGGCACCTGCATTTGCAAACTAGTCCAAGAAGTGGAACTGAGCTGCAGTGGATGGATTTATCTTAGAAACAATCTCCACGCTCCTGGCTGTGCCTCTGCGTTCTTGGTGCTGAGACAGCTTTGGATGGAAACAAAATGCTGTCTCCCCAGAGCACAGAGGACAGACATTGCTTTCAGAAAATTAGAAAAGACAAACCCTGGAATTCCAGGGTGTGAATCCACCTGGGCCAAGGGCTTGGAAAGGCACCATGTTTCCATCTCCAGCTGGTCAAGCTTTCTTCCCCTGCGGAGACCCAGTAACTGCCTCGGGTCCCAGTTATGGCCTTCTTTCCTCTTTGCCTTCCTAACCCCACCTCCCCATTAGAATTAGGTGCACAGGCCAAAGGGTCCCAACCACCGGGGGAAAATGACTCTGAAACACATTCACCTTTCAATGTTCCAAAAATGTCCCAGTGAACGATAGAGGCCTGCGTCCAGGAATGCCCAGTTTCTTAAAAAAATTATTCGCCTATATCCCACACCTGTGATGGAGAGAGAGGCTGTTAAAAAGGTGCTCCGTCCAACAGAATTTCCCCAATGATGGAAATGTGCCATCATCTGTGCTAATACGGTGGCCTTTACCCACATGTGATACTGAACCCTCGAACGGTGACTAGTGTGACCGAGGAAGTACATTTTACATTCTAATGAATTTAAATGTAAGCAGCCACATGTGACTGGTGGCTTCTGTACTGGAGAGCACAGCTCCAGCCTGAATGCATTTAAGGGCTAGTGAAAGAGTGAAATGAGTCAAGGCACCCCCCCCCCCCCCCCGTCCATCTGCCCCCTTTCTTCCTCAGCAGTGAGGAATCAGGGGGACTTGTGGACCTGGTAGTGTCATATGGATGCAGAGAGAGAGTGGGATTTGAGGAAGGAAAGCCAGTTCTGTCTAGGGGGTGGGTGCGTGGGGAGGGGGCATGAAACCAAAAGTAGGGAGGGGTGTGGCCAGTTGTCGAAACTCATCAGCCTGCCCATGACGAGGAGGGTTTTCTCAGCCCTCAGTGAAGCCCACGTTCACCTGACAGAGAAAAACCCCTAAGACGTCACATTAGAAAGATGAATGTGGAGGTGAAGACGTGCTGCTGTCGAGCTGGTGCCCAGGAGGCACGGGACGCAGAGGCAGGTGAATGTTCTCAGGTGTGTTGTCCCCTGAGAACGGTGGTCTCTCGCACATCTAAAGCCACATTCAAAGTTTGGTCATCTTTTCTATTGTGTCCCGTCTTTCAACTGAAACTGCCTCTCAGACGTCCTTTGAAGAAAGAGGCGTTCCGCCTTCATCTGTGTTTTCGGCCCCATCGATGAGAAACTGGGAAATTACTTGTGTGTTGAAAGAAAGGCGCGTCCCTCGAGGTCTCCTGGGCTCGGCCGTCCTCCTTCCTCCCGGGCAGGTAACCATTCCCAGGGAGCGAGTCGGTCCACTTCTCTGGAGGTGGGTCACGGGCTCTGAAAATCAGGACCCCGTGACCGCTGTGGTTCCCCCGGGGCCGGGAGCCGGAAGGAAGGGCTGGGGTCTGCCGAGGCCTGGACCGTGAATTGAGAATATGGTAGGAGTGAAAACTCCCCGATGCGCTGGAAGTTGCCAACTTCATGACACGACCTAGGGCTGGGGAGCGAGATGGACTTCAGCCACATCACTTAAAAATGTGACTGCTGGGACGACAAAAGAACAAACCATGAAAAAAAGGCATCTCTTGCACAATCTCCCTGCCGAACAAGAAGACGGGGAGGGTTTGCACCCTCTCACAGGCGGGATGTGTGCTCTGGTTTCAATATGCTGGGCTTGTCCCCGAGCCAGGAAGCGCTCGATGACAACAGCCCACCCCAGGGACACCCCCGAGTCCCGTGAGGACCACGCGCCTCCTGCCGGCCCGCAGGTCACAGGGCCCTGAAGACCAGGCTTTGCACAGACCCGCTGTCGCTGGTTCCCCGCTAACAGGACCACGTACAGCATCTCGTGGGCAGCGTGGTACCCACCTCCCTCGTTCCCACTCTCACCTTCCTTCCCTCCCTGGGGGTGTCCCCTGGGCATCAGCGCGGGTCTGTGCGGTAAGAGTGACGTTCTTACACGTAAATGCGCCCTCCTCACCTTGCATCTTCTCCCGTTTTCACAGCGGCTGCCAATCGTGACACAAGAGCTGGGTGGGCAGAATGTCTGTGGGGAGAGTGGCTCTCAGAAGTGGGGAGCTTTGAAGAGGGATCAGGGGTCTGGCCACATGGGACTGGCTCCCGGAAAACAGGGGAGAGAGATGCACCAAGGACCCGAGAGCCGTGGAAGTGGCCCGTAACAGGCAGAGCTCACACGGGGGCGGCCACCCACCCCGTCATTGCGAGGAATGGTGCTGAGGGTTCCATTCAGTTACAGAGAATAAAGTTCCACTGTGGCGCCGTCCTTTGCAGCTGCCACTGTGAAATTCAAACCTCTACCCAATTTACAATTTGTCAGTGACCTCAGGGCCATGCCTCGGGCCACAGAATTGTGGTGGGCAGCCTGGGTGGGAGCAGGGGGGTAGGTGGATGTCACCCTGAACTCTGATCTAGCATCAATTCTCCCTAAAACATATCTTCTTCCCCCACTTTTTACCATGACACATATAATCCATAAATATATTTTCTTTTTTTCAATATTTAGCAGCTTTATTGAGGTATAATTGACAGACAATAAACTGCATGTATTTAAAGAGGACAATGTGAGAGATATATACACATACACATGAAACCATCACCACAATCAAAATAAGGAACCTATCTGTTGCCCCCAAAACTTTTCTCTGATCACTCCCTTCTGCCCGCCACGAAGTGTCTCATACCTGCCCTCCACAACCAAGGACCTGCCCCTGTCACTCGCTTGCATTTCCTAGAATTTTATATAAAGTGAAATCATATGGTATGTTCCTTGCTTTGTCTGGCTTCTTCATTTAACACGGTGCTTTTGAGATTCGTTTGTGAGGTCACCTGTATCAGCAGTCCATTTTGTTGTTTTTGTTGTTGCTGTGTAGTCTTCCACTGTATGAATGGACCACAATTTGCTTTATCAATTCACCTGCGATGGACATTCAGGTTGTTTCCTACTTTGGCAAATGCAAATAAAGCCGTGATTAACATTTATATAAGTCTTTGTATAGACACCACCTTTCATTTCTCTGGGGTAAATACCTCAAGTGTAAGAGCTAAATTACACTGTAGGTGTATGTGTAACTTTTTAAGACCCATGCTGATGCCAAGGGGACACCCCCAGGGAGGGAAGGAAGGCGAGAGTGGGGATGAGGGAGGTTGAAGTTCATTTTGGCGTGTGGATGTCTAATTGCTCCAGCACCATTTCTTGAAAAGAATTTCCTTTCTCCATTGAATTGCTTTTGCACTTTGTCAAAAATAAGTTGGCCACACTTATGTGGAGTTATTTACGGGTTCTTTATTTGGTGCCATGAATCTATGTATCTAAACCTCTGTCAATAGCACACCGTCTTTTTTTTTTTTTTTTTTTGGCCATGCCTGTGTAGCTTGCAGGATCTTAGTTCCCCTACCAGGGATTGAACCCGGGTCCTCGGCAGTGAGAGTGCAGAGTCCTGACCACTGGACCACCAGGGTAGCATGCCATCTTGATTACTGCAGCTATATAATGTCTTGAAGACACCTAAACTGGCTCTTCCTGTTTACTGTTTCTCAGAAACTTTGTGATCTGGGGCTGGGCAACGAGTTTTTTTTTTAATTTTTTTATTCATTTATTTATTTATTTTTGGCTGCATCGGGTCTTCGTTGCTGTGCGTGGGCTCTCTCTAGTTGTGGTAGCAGGGGCTACTCTTCATTGCGGTGCATGGGCTTCTCATTGCGGTGCATGGGCTTCTCATTGTGGTGGCTTCTCTTGTTGCGGAGCAGGGGCTCTAGGCGCATGGGCTTCAGTACTTGTGGCGTGTGGGCTCAGTAGTTGTGGCACACGGGCTTAGTTGCTCCGTGGCATGTGGGATATTCCCGGACCAGGGCTCGAACCCGTGTCCCTTGCATTGGCAGGCGGGTTCTTAACCCCTGCGCCACCAGGGAAGTCCCTGGGCAACGAGTTCTTATATAAGACACCAAAACCACAAATGATAAAGGGAAGATAGGTAATTGGACTTTATGAAAACTAAAAATTTTTGTGCTTCAAAGGACACCATCAAGAAAGTGAAAATACAACCACAGACTGGGAGAAAATATTTACAAATCCTATATCTAATAAGGGACTTGTATCCAGAAAACATGAAGAACCCTTAAAACTCAGTGATAAAAGGAGAAATTGCTGAATTTAAAGTTGGGCAAAATATTTCAATAACCATTTCTCAAAAGAAGATGTATGAGTGTCTAATAAGCACATGAAAAGGTGTTCAACCATCAGTCTTTAGAGAAATGCAAATTAAAACCACAAGATACCATGTTATACCCATTAAGATGGCCAGAATAAAAAAGACATACAATCATAAGTGTTGACAAGGATGTGGAGAAATTGGAACCCTCATATTTTGGTGACGGGAAGGTAAAATGGTGCAGTCACATTGGAAAACAGTCTGGCAGTTCCTCAAAATGTTAAATGTAGAGGTACCATATCACCCAGCAATTCTACCTCTGGGTATATACTCAAAAGAAGTGAAAACCTATGTCCACACAAAACCTTGCAAACAAATGGTCATAGCAGCATTATTCATAATGGACAAAACCCAAAACAATCCAATTGTCCCTTAACTGCTGAGTGGATAAACAAAATGTGGATATACATACAGTGGAATATTATTTGGCCAAAGAAAGGGAATGAAGCACTAATACACGCTATAGCATGGGATCCTGAAGACATTTTGCTCAGCAAAAGAAACTGGCCACAGAATTCCATGCAGGGTATGATTTCACTTACATGAAATGTCCAGAATAGGCAAATCTGTGGAGACAGAAAATAGATCTGTGGTGGCCCAGGCTGGGAGCGGGGCAGGCTCGGGGAAAATGACGGCTGACTGCTAATGGCGTGAGATTTCCTTTGGGGATGAGGCAAACATTCTAAAATTTGAGTAAGGTGATAGCTGTGGCTCTGTAAAGGCACAAGTCAGAATCGCTGACTTCCACACTTTTAACCCACGTGAATGATGACTCAGTAAAGCCCTTAGAAAAACACTAAGTGGCAGTGGGCAGCATGTGGCCCGTGGCTGCTGACTGCACACTCCTGGGACCACCCTGACCCCACTGGGCAGTGGTCCAGCCTGCGCTCCATTCTTCCCGGAAGAAACCCCTGTCTCTCAAATTCTCAGGGAGGGTTTGTTGTACGAACCAAATAGCACAATGAACTATGCCCTGGATTTTCAAAGGTTTTCTCTAAAGAGCCATATTTATCTTTTCCCCACTCCTGAACTCTGTATTTTGGAAGACTGTATCTATATAGCGGATTCATTTACCCTTCCTCAAATAACAGCAGGCTTAGCTCCTTCAAATTGTTGGTGGGAAAGCACTCTTTCACTGAGGCCTACACTCACCACCTTACAGCTGCCCCCGCCTGCCCCCCATCTCCCCTCTCCCGCTCTACTTCTATTTCTGCTTATCACCACCGAGCAGCCTACACACTTCACTTTTAATTACATCTACTGCTTATTCTTGGCTCCCCTTACTTCAAAGTCAATTCCAAGAGGGGGGCGGGTTGGTCTTGTTGGTTCACCGATGGATCCCAAGTACATGGACCATGGTAAAGGGCTCAACACTGATCTCTTGAATGAATGAATGATTACTAAGAAATACTTAGCTTCCCTTTCATTAATATTTTAAGAATCAGGTACAAGAACGATAGCTACCATTTCTTGAGTATTGTAAGTGTTTTACAGATGGGAGGACTGACCCCAGGTCATGCAGCCAGTAAGGATGGGTCCTGGGTGTGAATCCTCTGCAGTGGCCTCTGCAGGCCCCAAGGCAGTGGCCCCAACTCGGGGCTGTAATTTCACGCCGATGTTATTTCAGTGGAAAGCAGAGAGACTGTACAGCCGAAGTTAGGGAAAACAGATGACTTTTTGTCGGGCATATTGAAATATTGAAAATATCTTGCGAAATCCCCTCATGGTACCTCTTTGGACCCCTGGACAGACTGGTGAGTAGAGTTTCCAGAAGCTCTACTGGAAGGTGAGAGTATATGGCTGTGGAAAACAGAGCTTAACATGCAGGTGCATTTCGATTTAGAGAAATGTAAACAGATCATCTACATGCTCACAGTCTACCCTCATAATCATCTGGTGCAAGCCTGGGGGGTTCTGATAGCATCTGATGTGGGATTTTAGCTCCAGGAGATCCGTAAACTGGGAAGACAGCCATGCAAAGCCCGTGCCTCTCAGGGACACACACAATCCCGCACAGCCTGCCGTGCCACTGTCCTCTGTTTAGCTACCTCCTGCTCAGCTGTCTCTTTCCTAAGCCCTGGCACGGTGCTCAGTCTCTCTTCCCGTCGGCTGGATGGAAGCAGCACGTCAAAGAGGGCAGACACACTGGCGGGTGGTAGATCTGGCAAAACAGCCGCCTTTCCGAGAGCAGACACGGGCACCGGGAGCTGTAATGACCGTGACCTCATCGAACATGGGCTTCCTCCCGCCCGACATTCATCTTCCTGCTTTCCGGCCATCTCTGCTGACAGCCACCCGGACTCTCCGTAGTCTCACTGTGATTCCAGTGTTAGTACGAGCTGGATTCCGATTCACTCGAAGGCAACAGAAAATTCAGACACCAAATTCAGTGCTAATTGTCCTTGACATGATGAAGGACAATCAGAATGAAAGGCTACTCAGGAAGCCAGGACAAGGAGGAAGTGATGGGGCAAAAGAAGAGACAGGGGCTTAGCCCCTTAAGTTTTCAACTCACGAGTTACTTTTCAACTCACGAGTTAGGTAAGTATGTATTTCCAAAACTTCAAAAATAATTTTTAAAAATGTATGACACTTCCCAGTACAGACAGGATTCTGAATGGAAGATGGGATTGACCCAAGGCACAATTTCTTAGCCAGAAGACTGTAAGTTGCCCCGAAATGAAACATTGACCACGGTTCAGTTTCAGTGGGAACTGGCTGAAACCGGCGTAGTGAATTCTGTTTTGAATGGGGCTACTTTTCTCTAAAACCTACGAGCAGGAATGGCGTGGTTGAGGTGGGGAGCCTGGGCCTGTCTTCTGCTTCGGTCCCCCTGTGAACACTGGGCGGCCAGGCCGGGACGGCTCGCACGCCCTGGGGTTGGCCTCCATTTCTCACTCAAGGTGCCCTGAGATGGTGACGGTGGTGACCACAGGAATAAACCGACACTAACATATCTCTGGAGTCCGCACACCATCTTCCCACCCATTCTTCACTTAAGCCTCAAAATAACCTAGTTATATTAGGAAAAAAACAAAAGCAAAAACAAAAAACCAGAGAGGATTAGTGAGTTTCCCAAGAGCACACAGCTAGGAAGTGGCCCGTTGTCTTCAATGCCTGTTGACGTCCGGTGCCCTGGACGCCGAAAGAGAGGATGGGCTCTGGGGAGCAGGGATGGGGAGGGGCCCAGTCAACTCAGAGCTCCAGCACTGCTCCAGTTTTCTCTTTTTTTACATGAAAAGATAATACATGTACCTGGTGAAAAATACAGAGGGTGCCAAGGTTAGCCCCGCTCCACCCTGGTCCCCCCCGTTTTCGTCCCGTCTCCAGAGGTAACTGTTACCAAGTGCCTGTCCATCTTTCCAGAGACAGTCTCTCCACATTCTGCACCAGCGTATGTCCACGTCTGCACGTGTGCAAACACACACACTCAAGTGGGAGCATACTTATTTTTGCACAGCATGGTATAACTTGGAGATTGCTTTGCACCTGTGTGTGTAATTTCATCTTGTTGAAACAGCTGCATAGGCTCCAATGTGTGGACGTAGCAGGATTCATTTCCTGCTTGGGTGAGTGGGCACCACCGAGGTGGATGACGAAAGGGGGGGCTTCCTGAGATGCAGACGAGGTCCCCCTCGCTGGGGTCCCCAGGAGGCTGTGTGGCCCCCTTTCTCCATCATAGATGCCCCTGGAGGGCTTGCTGGGTTTCTGTCACCCCTCATCTCTGGAGCTGCAAGTCCCCAATCTTCCTGCCCTTGACGTTCTCGAAAAAATGTTCCTGAAGACCAAGAGGGGCACAGGACTGTCCCCCACAGACTCCGGGGGGCTCCATCAGGTTTCTTCTTGGGCTCCCTTTGGGGGCCCCATGGGGCTGTCTGGACCCCCAAGTCAGCAGCCCAATTATGCTGTTTGCTGGTTGGAGAATCCCACAGAAACATTTTCAGGATGCCTTAGAAATATGCATTTTTTAATTAAAATATTTGAGTCTGGATTAGATTCAACCCCATAATGTCGTTATTTGCTTAATGACTGAAGAATATTGTCTTATCTGAGGAGAAGCAGGACATTTTTAAGACCGCAGAGCCCAAAATTAACAGCTTGGAATTTTCGCCCATGCTGGCTGTTAATTGACTCCAGCTATTAAAGGGAAAGAGATTTTGGCAAACCCTCAGGTCCTTGTACAAGCAAAGCCATGGACATGTTCAAATCATTTTAAAAGAGGCGTCTGGTGAACCGATCGTGTTCGGAAAACAGGCCGGTTGATCAGAAGGTTTGCAAAAGCTTCTGCGGCTCCTGAATAAAGTATCTGAAAATGGTTTCACTTCATGACAAAACCAAACCGCTAAAATTCATGTGCCAATGTCACAGAAATTGGCAACAACCATGTCAAACTTCAGTTTTCTCCCGGGACGTCCGGGGAGGCCTCGTCACCAACCTCAGAGCCCCTCGTCGCTGTGCCTGTTCTTGGTGCTGGGGGGTCTCCGGTGCCCACAGGCAGGTGCTCTGGGAGATCATCACTGGTGGAGGCAGAGAGAATCACTGCCTCTGTCCGGGGAGAAGGGTTCGGCTGTGGTGGAGGAGGGGGCACGTGTACACAGGGGGCAACTGGCCCCTGTTACCATTTACCTGATGTTCTGGGGGGGGTGGGCACAGTGATGCTTTGCTGACTTAGAGGACGCTTCGGCCTGGGCCATTTAAAAATAGTTCATGAAAACTAAAAACAGAGCTACCATATGACCCAGCAATCCCACTCCTGGCCATACATCCAGACAAAACTCTAATTCAAAAGAGACATGCACCTCTATGTTCACAGCAGCCCTATTCACAATAGCCAAGACATGGAAGCAACCTAAATGTCCATCAACAGAGGAACGGATAAAGAAGATGTGGTACATATATACAATGGAATACTACTCAGCCATAAAAAAGAATGAAATAATGCCATTCGCAGCAACATGGATGCAACGAGAGATTACCATACTAAGTGAAGTAAGTCAGAGAAAGACAAATACCATATAATATCACTTATATGTGGAATCTAAAATACGACACAAATGAACCTATCTATGAAACAGAAACAGAATCACGGACATAGAGAACAGACTTATGGTTGCCAAGGGGGAGGGGGTTAGGGGAGGGATGGATTGGGAGGTTGGGGTTAGCAGATGGAAGCTTTTATATATAGGATGGATAACTGACAAGGTCCTACTATATAGCACAGAGAACTATATTCAATATCCTTTGATACACCATAATGGAAAACAATATTAAAAAAAAGGAATGTAAAAAAAAAATAACCTCAATCAATCAAAAAAAAAAAGATAAAATATAGTTCATGATTTTCACAGAGTGTTTCCCCCCCCCCCCAGAAATGCCTGGTTTTGTGGAAAACACACGTAAGGCGACATCCACAGCTAGGTGTGCACTAGCCCTTGCCCGCTTGGTGCATCCTGTCTATAACGTGGACTGTCCCTTTGTCCCAGCTGGAAACCAGGCCGTTCTGATTTGCTCCTGAGCCCAGGCAGCCGAGGATGTGACTGCTCCCCTGGGGCTGAGGGCCCCCAGGCGTTGCCGCCAGAGCCCCCAGGGTGGCCTTACAGGCGCCCAGAGCTCGGCCTGGGGACCAGGACCCCTCCAGCTGCCAGTAGGGGCGTGGTCTCCAGCTAAGCTAAACAGGGGAACTTACTGAGAGGCTGCTGGGAGCCCCGGAATTGGCAGGAAGCAGGGCTGCTCTTGCAGCCGGGAGGAACCTCAGAGGCGCCTCTGCTTCTCCCCCCGCTTGGGGCCCTCATTCCCAGGAGGGGCACCTGCCCCCTCAGCCCCGCTTGGCTCACCTGTCTCCTGGGAGGTCGTCCTGCCTCAACAGTATCACTCGGGGGACAGGCAACGCCCCAGGGGCAGCGAGGGTGCGTGGGGCAGGAGAGACACGTCCTAGGGCCCCCTCACCCCCGAGCTTGCCCTGGGGGCCCAGCTCGTCTCAGAGGTGCCCTGCTGAGGGCAATGCCCGGGTCTTCACCTGCTCACGGACTGGGCTCCCTGTGGAGGAGAGGACCCAGACCCCCAGTTCCTTCCGGAAGAAACCCGACCTCGCGGAGACGCAGGGCCCACCAGCCCGTGACGCCCGCCTTCCACAGTCTGGGCTGGGCTCCGCGGGACTCAAAGCCCGGGAACAACGTGCTTCTCCCAGGAAGGTGTAGCCACCAAGGTGATGGCCCCCTCGCCTCCTGCAGGGAATGGAGAGGTCACACTGAGCTCTGGAGACCACAGCGGGGGCGCCACTGCTCCCCAGCCGGCTGGGTGCAGTGAGGGCTCCTCCCGAGTCATTTTTCCGAATGGGGGGGTCCATCTAACCGTCACCCAACAAGGTAACGGAGCTTTCTTTTCTCTGTGACCACTGGTTGCATGTCTAAAGTTTTTACATTAACTTTTCAGTAATAACAACAGTAACAGTAACAACGGCCAGGCTTTGCCTAGAACAGGCCAGATTGTGCAAGTGAACTCCTGCATTTCCTCTTTACTAACAAAGGCGAGAACCATGCCGGGGAGAATAAATCCTGAGCTCCAGGTGCCTCTTTGTGTAGGTGTGGTCGCCACGCTGGACCCTGCGCTGTGTGCAGGGCCCCTGCCTTCCCGAGGCCAGCTGTCCCCGACGGGAGGAAAGCTTGGGGAAGACAGGTGGCCTCTGGGAAGGCGGGCCGTGCAGTGGTTCTACCTGCTCTGCAGCCCGACTGCTTGGTCTGGACCCTGTCTCTGCCCTGTGTCCACCTGGGGCAAATGGCTTCACCTTGGGCATGTTTCCTCGCCTGCAAAACGGGACCCTGACAGACCCACAGGGCATGGTGGACCCTGCGGATGGACGAAAGCAGAGCACACAGCGCCACCCGGAAATGGTACCCTTCACACGGCAGCTGCGGTGTCCAAAACACTGGAACGTGGGCCGACCTTAAGTGCATATTTATGGGGGCGGAATGTTGGCAGACAATGTGGGGAAAAGAGAGAAAATGAAATGCTCTCACCTCTGGCTTGTCAGTATTTGCTTCCGGAGCAAAAGGGCCAAGTCGGAAGCACAGGCCCCCTTCTCCCTCCTTCGACCCAGCCCCCGGGCCCTGTCCTCGCAGCGCATGTCCTCCTTGGTGGCACCTGGAATCACTCGGGCAGCTTTTCCCCCGAAAATTGGATGCCAGGGCCCAACCCCCAGAGATTCTGTCTTCCTGGGCCTGGGTGTGGCCGGGCACTGGGATTTTTAAGCACCATGTGGAGAGCTACGTTCTGAGGCTGGGAGGACCTGAGGCTGAGGGCAAAGCCGAGCCCCTCCTGGTGGACCCTGGCACCCACGGCAACTTGGCCCCAGGGCACACGGGCCCAGCTGGAAGGGGCGGGAAGGGCCTCAGGCTCTCGGAACCTGCTGGGCTCTCATGGAGAGGGGAGGGGAGGGTCCATCGGAGCGGGCAGTCCCCCCCCAGTCAAGGCTAAGTTTGGCAATGAGCAGTCTCCCCTCCAGGCACCTGTGGAGTCTTTGTGGGGTACTCCAGGTGGTGGGGGGCTGGTACTGAGGATGGCCGCTGGCCACTCCGGGGTGTGCGGGCCCCAGGCTGCTCACCTCAGGCCCCTGGCCACCCGGCCGGGCTGTTCCCCGGAGGTGCCTCTCCCCGGGAGATCTAAAACTGAACCCCTCTGACCTCACCTCCGCTGTGCGTCTACACCTGCATTTCCAGGAGGGGCCAGCACAGCACTGGGCTGACGTTTCAGTGTTCGATCCTACAGCCCTAGAATTCATGAGTCACTTCATCAACACTTGCTGAAGAAAATCACAGGCGCATAAGGAACAAAATGATGCTTTTATTAAAAATCGTACCCATAGCACCTCTCTGTCTTCCTACATTTTTTTTCTTTTTTTTTTTAAAAGGAGATCTAGTTTTCTGCACAATTCCAGAAAATTGCCGGGAAGACTCCAGGACTGACCTAAGCCCCCGATAAACCAGCAGGCGAGGCTGACAGGAAATGAGGCACGCACAGCAGACCAGCTCAGTTCCTGGATTTCCACCTGCTCCCACCTTTCGGAGCTACAGGGATGCTGAATCAAAGAGCCGCATCTGGATACGTGGACCTGACTGCTCACTGGGGGAAGAGCTACAGTGTGCCAGGAATTCGTAAAAACCGAAAACCATGCTACAAACCATTAGCAACATTACGCAAACACCATGCTTCAGTCCCGTCGCGGCCCAGGGCAGGCACAGCGTCACAAGGGGCTTACGGAGCGCACGCCACCCTCTGCGGTCTCCCCCAAAGCTGCCCCACATCACGTCTCTTCCGCGACGACATTTACCGAGTGCTCCTTAAAAGCATGGCCGGGAAGGGGAGGCCTTGGTTTGGACCGATTTATTCAGAGGGAGGAGGTGCAGTAGATCAAGGAGATGTGCTCCACGGCCCGCTAACCACAGGGACTGCCCACAGCCCCGCCCTGCCGCTCACTGGCCTGGGAACCTGTGCCCGGAGTCCCCAGTGGGGACGGGAGCCTCGCGCAAACCCATCCCTGCCGCTCAGACAGACAGCGCGGCCCTGCGGCTGCTTCGCTGTGGGTCCTCACGCAGAAGGGGCGGCTCGCCTGCCCATCACGGGGCCTTCGATGGGGGACTCAGCGACAGCTGAGCGCGAGACACCTGACGGGCATCATGGCTCAGAAGGCGGCAGGATGGAACACTCCTCCTTGCCTCGGTGAGAGAAACGGTGCTCGTCCTTTCTTTCAGAACCGAGATTAAAATCCAGTATCCATTTTCCTATCCTGTGATTTTCTTTTTTCCTCCCTAAAGACGAGAGGTTAGGAATCAACGCTTCTCAACGCCCACACTACCTGGAGGCTGAAACCTAACCAGAGACCCCCCGCTCTTCCTCTGGTCCAGTAGCTCCCACGGCTCACAGCGCCGGTGCCACCGGGCGGAGCGCGGACGCCAATGCCCATCGCCGCCTCGGACCGCCTGTTCCGTCCCAAAGAAGTTCGCTCAAAGCAGAACACAGGAAGTATAACGAGCCTGGGGAAAAAGGCGTCATGTTGTCACAAAAGCCCAAAAGCCAGAAACACGCCTCAACCCAAGCCGTCCCCACGCTAGGACGTTTCAGCACTTTCGCACATATAAAGCAGCGGACGTGCGGCTCAGAGAGCAGAGCGCGGAAGCCAGCGTTCCTCCTCGTTCTCTGTCGATCGCTTGTCTTCCGAGAAACTCGAGGGGCAGCCTTGGGGCTTTCTGTCCACTTCCCCGTCTGGGGCCGAGAGGACAGAGGTGGCTGGCCCCGTGCCCTGGGTGGGTCCTGTCCAGGGAGCGATTCTCATGCAGGAGAGGCTTTGGGCAGAGCGTCTAGGATTTTTGGTTTAGAACGTTTCCCCTCTACACAGAAAAGGAAGGAAGGAACGGAGGGAGGGAGGGAGGAAGGAAGGAAAGAAGGAAAGAGAGAAGGAAGGAGGAGGAGACAGAGAAAGGAAACTTTCCACAGCTCCTACCTCTACTTTTAGAGAAACTGAAAGGGTTTTTTTTACCCAACACAAAACTCTCAAACAGAAAAGGCCTTTTTTCAGCAACACAAAACTCTCCTTGGTCTCCTGGGGAGACCGCACCCAGCAACTCTGAAATCAGAGGGTTAAGACGGCCCTCTGCCCGGAGGAGGCGTGGGAAGAAGGGACCCCGCAGACCACGTGACCCACGGGTGGCCACGAGACCGGCTCCCCGTGGCGTGGGTGGCTGGCCCAGCCCTTCCCCCCTTGGGGACCTGCAGGCCCGTCCTGTGCCCTGGGGGGTGTGGACAGGCTCCGGCTGACCGGGCAGCCGGCGGGGTCCTTCTGCAGTGCCCCCCGTGGGGGGGGGCGGGGCACACCCCGCTGACAGCAGCAGCACTCCCGGTACATCTGGCCCTGGGACCACGGCTTGACCACCTGTACCTCACACACCTTTTGCAAAAAATGATGTGATGGGCTAGAGGCAGAGCTGTGGTTTGGAGTTTCAAAATACTTCATGCTATTACCATGTAGCTAAAAAACGAAAACAAAACAGTAACAAAGTAAAAAACGGTTTCCAGAAAACCCATTAAGGCTAAGAGCTGGCCTGGGGTCAGGGGAAGGGAGAGCCACACCACAGTCACGGCAGCGGCGGGAACCCGGAGGCCCCAGGCCGTGCGCGCTCCAGGGAAAGCCGTGGGCCACGCGCACGGCGGGGCCTGGCAGGCACGGGGGTGGGTAGAGGGGCTGGGGACCCCGTCTTCTCAGAGCCGTTTTGCTATACTTGGAGACACTGTCGCTCTTCGTCTTTCCCACGTACAAAGCTAAACAATTAATAAAAAGGCACCTGGAGACAGCTGAGACTCATTCATTTCATGTGACATATTTTAAAAAAAGATAAAAAGATTTAAAAAATACTCTGGTTAACAATGCACACCTCTTACACAGCGAGCGATTCTGCAGCCGCTGCCTCGTTCGCTCGGGTTGGCAGGCTGGCCGTGTGCTGTGCGGTCGGGGAAGGAGCGAGCTCGCCGAGGGCCACGGGGGTGGCTCCCAGCAGGGGTGCTTCCTGCTCCTGCGCTGCGAGGTCGAAAGGAAGGAAGGGGGAGCCCCGAATATTTCACCCCTGGAAGGACGCCGAACGGAACCTTGGAATCTGTGGCCCCGCGGCCAGGAACCTTAAAGCCGATTCCTCGCCTACAAACTGCCGAGTGAGGACATTTCAGAGATGGACGCCCTTGGGTCCGCAGGCCCTGAGCCTGGGTCACACACATGCTCTTCGCACCCCGGAGACGGAGACGGTGGGATGGAGCCCCGGGCGGGCCGCTGGTTCTCGGGCAGGGGTTAGAGAAGAGAAGGGCGCGGCCTGCAAGAGGCACGGCCTCCCTGGACCCCCGTCTCCCTCCCCGCCAGCCTTCCTAGTCGGCGCAGGATGGAGAAGCCCGGGACCGAGGGCTCAGGTCTTCCCAGGTCGGGGTGACGAGCCCTTGCACCAGTGAAACACACCTTCTCGTAAAAAGAAAAGGAAAACAAAGAAACCCGCTTCCTGCAGCGATGTTACAAAAAGCCAGTAAAAAAAAACTTTCCTAATTGAAATCTCGCGTTCACAAGTGGGTAAAATCAATCATCAGGCGTCAGATCCTCTCAAACCCAAGCTGGAGCCCAGTTCCCGGAGGTGATTGTCTTAACAAGGGTCGCCGCGGGGTCGGCGCCGCTCACACGAAGGACGAGAAGCCGGTGAGCGGAGTCCGGGCGCCGTGGGCGGCGGGCGCGAACACGGCGCTCTGCGTGGTGACCACCGCGCGCGGGGCCGGCCCGGCCTCGGCCCCCGCCACCGCCTCGTACCTGTGCGGGGCCGCGCCCGCGCGCCGCTTCCACGAGTTGTAGTAGGTGGGGTCGCTCAGGTAGTGGTTGACGAAGGAGTGCTGGGGGAGCGCGTCCTCGGACTCGGACTCGGTGCCCTGCGGACAGACAGATGGACAGCGAGGCGTCAGCCAGGCGGCCGGGGGGCGGGGGGGGGGAGCTCAGGGGGGCCGTGGACACGGGGGGCGGCCACGGATGGGGGGAGCTACGCGGGAGGGCGGCCGTGGGCAGCAGGGCTGAGAGGGGAACAGGAAGGGCCAGGAAGGGGACCAGCACTGGCCGCCCGGGGTGGGATGGTGCAGGTCAACTGTTTCCTCCCGCTTCCCCCACCCCAGACCTCCTACACTCCACACAAGCGCGCACGGACCCCCCAGACCTCCCCCCAGGAGACCCGGGCTGAGCTGCACCAAGCCGGGCAACGTGCTGTCTCACTGCCCTTGAGTCTCTGCTCCCCAGCCCATCACTGTGCCTGGGCCGGTGCCAGGAGGGTCTACACTGCACTCGTGCTCCAGGAGAGGTCTACACTCCATCTCCCACCCAGGAGAGGTCTACACAGCACTCCCACCCCAGAGAGGTCTACACAGCACTCCCACCCAAGGAGAGGTCTACACAGCACTCCCACCCAGGAGAGGTCTATACCCCATCTCCCACCCAGGAGAGGCCTACACAGCACTCCCACCCGGGAGAGGTCTACACCCCATCTCCCACCCAGGAGAGGTCTACACAGCACTCCCACCCCAGAGAGGTCTACACAGCACTCCCACCCAAGGAGAGGTCTACACAGCACTCCCACCCAGGAGAGGTCTATACCCCATCTCCCACCCAGGAGAGGCCTACACAGCACTCCCACCCGGGAGAGGTCTACACCCCATCTCCCACCGAGGAGAGGCCTACACAGCACTCCCACCTGGGAGAGGTCTACACTTCATCTCCCACCCAGGAGAGTTCTACACAGCACTCCCACCCAGGAGAGGTCTACACTCCATCTCCCACCCAGGAGAGGTCTACACAGCACTCCCACCCAAGGAGAGGTCTACACAGCACTCCCACCCAGGAGAGGTCTACACCCCATCTCCCACCCAGGAGAGGTCTACACAGCACTCCCACCAAAGGAGAGGTCTACACAGCACTCCCACCCAGGAGAGGTCTACACAGCACTCCCACCCAGGAGAGGTCTACACTCCATCTCCCACCCGGGAGAGGTCTACACAGCACTCCCACCCAGGAGAGGTCTACGCAGCACTCCCACCCAGGAGAGGTCTACACCCCATCTCCCACCCGGGAGAGGTCTACACCCCATCTCCCACCCGGGAGAGGTCTACACAGCCCTCCCACCCAGGAGAGGTCTACACAGCACTCCCACCCGGGAGAGGTCTACACTCCATCTCCCACCCAGGAGAGGTCTACACAGCACTCCCACCCAGGAGAGGTCTACACTTCATCTCCCACCCAGGAGAGGTCTACACAGCACTCCCACCCAGGAGAGGTCTACGCAGCACTCCCACCCAGGAGAGGTCTACACCCCATCTCCCACCCAGGAGAGGTCTACACCCCATCTCCCACCCAGGAGAGGTCTACACAGCACTCCCACCCAGGAGAGGTCTACACAGCACTCCCACCCAAGGAGAGGTCTACACAGCACTCCCACCCAGGAGAGGTCTACACCCCATCTCCCACCCAGGAGAGGTCTACACAGCACTCCCACCCAAGGAGAGGTCTACACAGCACTCCCACCCAGAAGAGGTCTACACCCCACCTCCCACCCAGGAGAGGCCTACACAGCACTCCCACCCGGGAGAGGTCTACGCAGCACTCCCACCCAGGAGAGGTCTACACTCCATCTCCCACCCGGGAGAGGTCTACACAGCCCTCCCACCCAGGAGAGGTCTACACAGCACTCCCACCCGGAAGAGGTCTACACTCCATCTCCCACCTAGGAGAGGTCTACACAGCACTCCCACCCAGGAGAGGTCTACACTTCATCTCCCACCCAGGAGAGGTCTACACAGCACTCCCACCCAGGAGAGGTCTACGCAGCACTCCCACCCAGGAGAGGTCTACACCCCATCTCCCACCCAGGAGAGGTCTACACCCCATCTCCCACCCAGGAGAGGTCTACACAGCACTCCCACCCAGGAGAGGTCTACGCCCCATCTCCCATCCAGGAGAGGTCTACACTCCATCTCCCACCCAGGAGAGGTCTACACAGCCCTCCCACCCAGGAGAGGTCTACACAGCACTCCCACCCAAGGAGAGGTCTACACAGCACTCCCACCCAGAAGAGGTCTACACCCCACCTCCCACCCAGGAGAGGCCTACACAGCACTCCCACCCGGGAGAGGTCTACGCAGCACTCCCACCCAGGAGAGGTCTACACTCCATCTCCCACCCAGGAGAGGTCTACACAGCACTCCCACCCGGGAGAGGTCTACACCCCATCTCCCACCCAGGAGAGGCCTACACAGCACTCCCACCCAGGAGAGGTCTACACCCCATCTCCCACCCAGGAGAGGTCTACACAGCACTCCCACCCAGGAGAGGTCTACGCCCCATCTCCCACCCAGGAGAGGTCTACACTCCATCTCCCACCCAGGAGAGGTCTACGCAGCACTCCCACCCAGGAGAGGTCTACACTCCATCTCCCACCCGGGAGAGGTCTACACTCCATCTCCCACCCAGGAGAGGTCTACACAGCACTCCCACCCAGGAGAGGTCTACACTTCATCTCCCACCCAGGAGAGGTCTACACAGCCCTCCCACCCAGGAGAGGTCTACACTTCATCTCCCACCCAGGAGAGGTCTACACCCCATCTCCCACCCAGGAGAGGTCTACACAGCCTCAAGGGGATGGTGTGTATCCTCGCAGTGCAGAACACAGAAGAGCACGGGGGTGTGGAAGGCCTAGGGGCCGTAGCCTGCCCAAGACTATGACGCAGGCTCCCACAGGCCAATGGGATCCGATCCTGAGCGTGAGAGGGGCGAGGAGGAGGCTTGTCCTTCATGGGACACACATTCCCAGGGAATGTCACATCCATGCCGGTCTCTGAGGGGAGGTTGCCAAGAAAGGACACCCTAAATGAGCGCGGTGTCGTGGTGTCTAAAGTGCTACGGGCCCCTCCCTCTCCAGGCACTGAGGGACCTGACCCCTCACCATGCGGCCCCAGAGCAGCTGGTGGAGGAAGTGGGCCGCCCATTGATGGTTCAAGATCAGTCCCTCTGAGGGTCTTTCCCCCCTTTCTTTCTACAAAACAAAGCAGCAGTTTCTAGTAAAAGCATTTAGCCCGCACCGTTTCTATGTTCATTTTCTTGAAGTAAAGCTCCATGCCGTGTGTTGTGCGGTCTTGGGGGCGGGATTTCAGTGCTGGAGGGTCTGCAGATCTGGATAGTGGAGGCCGGAGTGCTTTCCCAGAGCGGGTGGGGCTCCCGGTTCCCCTGTCCCAGACCTGCCAGGTGGTCCCGGGGCCCCTCCCCGAATGCTCGGAGCTTCCTGCTCCCTGGTGGGTGGGGATGGCACCCAGGCTGCCCGGGCTCTGCTGTGAGGACCCGCGCCCAAGACGCTCCCCAGACCCTGAAAGCACAGGGCGTCCTCCCTGCGCCCGCTACCCCGGACCTCACAGAGGCCACCTTCCATGTGCCGAAAATGGGTCTGCAGGCACGGTGGCTTCCGGCCTTTCAAGTTCAGGGAGGGCACAGGAATCGTGGCCGAGTAAAGCCCCTCCCCTTGCGGGGCACCCTGCCAGGTGAAGGTCACCGTGGGCCGCGGGCGGGTGACTGGCTGGTCCGTCACACTCCAGCCGCCCACGGGCGCGGCGCCTCCTCGCTGGGCGCCAGGGCCGAGCCGGCAAGGGGCCAGCCACACCTGCCCTTCCCCCTCTCCCCGGAGGGTGGCGGAGGCCTGGGTGGTATAAAGGACTGAGTGTCCCGTGAATGCTGGCTCAGAATCTCCGGGGAGGTCTTGGAAGAGCACAGCTTCCTGGGCGGCGGCTCCCGCTCTGCTCTCCTGACTCAGTGGGTCTGGGATGGGGCCTGGGAACGTGTATTCCCTGGAGGCTCTGGAAGGATTCTGAGCAGAGGCCAGGCTGGGGTGGGGGCAGGGGAGGAGGGGACAGTCGCCTTCGGCCTTCACCTGGCGGTCTGGGGGTGACGGCCGCCCCCGAAGGCAGCTCGGACCCGAGAGCTCACGCTGTCCCGCACCTGGGGAGCAGCATTTCGTGCTGTGAGAGCGACGGCCTCTTGGCTGTGCAGACACCCCTCGTGTACATACGGTGGAGCCAGAGACTTCTGGGATTTTTTTTGGACACAGACTGAAACCCTTGCTCTAAATGGAATATTTGCATAAAGTAACGACGGTGAGTCACAGATCTGGGAATCCTCAGGACGTTAAATGTAAACCGTTCGTGTTGTGCCATCGTGCATGGCTGAGGCAGAGCTCCTGGAAATGGGGGCTGACAAACGTGCCCTCCCAACACATCCCAGAGGCGGAGGACAGCTTCTCCATCATCGGACAGCGATGCCGAGAGACAGCCCAGGCTTCTTTCCTGTGGACACTGCTCACGACAGAGTAGCCTCGTGCCACCTCTGTCGCTGCACCGTGACCCTGGGAGGTGGGAGTTTGGATTCCCAGTTTATGGATGAAAGAGGGCTGTGTAGGCCCCGGGCGGCGCGGGACCCTCCCCTGAGCCCGGCCACCCAGGCCTCGGCGGCTCCTGGCTCCAAGCCCCTCCTCCACGGCAGCTGAAGGGGCTCACCACCCCCTAGTCGTCAGTCCCAAGCCCATGATGCTCTGAAAACCAAAAGCTGTTTTTGCAACTCGTTTGGAGGCAGAGCCTGACCTGCGTTGAGCTAAGGTGCCGCGGACCCCAAGCTGAACTGCTGGGAGGCCAGCTGGTGTGGACATCCTCGGGGGTTGCTGCAGAAACACAAGTGGGTTCCACGAGAGTGCCCCCCGGCCCTGCTGGGGATGTGACCCGATACAGGACTCAGCCCCAACCTGAGAAACGCCCAGTTCTTGAAAGTGTATCTTTTTCAGATAAGAGATCAGGCGCCTGCCTCTGCGGCTGGTGGTTAAGATTTATCCTTCACCTGTTTTCTAGAGGCCTTGAGGGGCTTACGAGTCCGTGTAAACTCAGAGAAAGGAGGACAGAGGTCATGGAGGGAAGCCGAGGAATCTGTTATCAGTCCCTGAGTTGGGTCTGTCACTTCTTCAGACACTGATTTTGGTTCTAAATTTCCTGAAGCTCAGGGGAAGGAAGACACCGAAGCCCTCTTTCCTCATGAGAAATTCACGGAACGTTCAGGATTGGACGACAGCAATATGGTTCCTGGTTTCACAGACGGGGTCAGGGTTTATGATGATCTGAAGACTGAACGTTAGGATTCAAGATTTCACCCTTCAGTGTTCGGGGTCCTCCCCACCCACCGTCCCAACCACGTGAGGACGAATGTGAGAAGTCGCGATTGGGCTCCATCTCATTTTGTGTTGGAGAGAATGGAGGCCCACAGAAGCGAGTGACCATCTCAGGGTCGTACTGGCTGGGGACAGAGTGCGGGCGGACCCAGCTCTGGCATCGCAGCCCAGGTGGCAGAGACAGAGGCTTCTCAGTAACTCCTCGGGGCCGCCTTCAACCCCAGCTGTATAAAAGATTAGAGACACTTCAATGGGCGGGTCTCACACCAGGTCTCTCCGGTGATGGAGGCCATCATATGCGGCGGTCACTCGTTTTATAAACACGTCCCACACCCAGGGGGTGGCCCGGGGCACTTCTCTCCCCTCTTTCTACCCTTGTCCCCCCTCCTGCAGCTGTTCAGGCTGCGGGGAAGCCGGGTTCGCAGTCACCAGATGGGACCGAGGGGCAGCCTGGAAGGGGGCTCTGAGTTCTTGCAGGAGCCAGCACTTCTCAGAGTATGTCCAGCACTGCTTCGAGAATGAACACATCACGTGTCCCACACTCATGTGTGTGTTCACGTGATTAACAAAACGTAGTTTCACTGGAGACCTCTTAATAGCTATGTGTCCTTATGCACTTTCTCAACCACACATCTCAGTGTCCTCTAGGCCTGTGACAAATGTGGGCACTAAGAAGAGGGCCTGGCAGGAGACAGTCGGGGTTGGCTGTCCAGCTCACAGTGATGTCCCAGTGTTTGTGTCTGAACTGTGACCCTTTGAAGGAAGCGACCCTTGTCCCACCTTTCCCTGTGACATGGGCTGAAGGGTTTGACCCTCAGAAAGCAGTGATTGGCTAATGGGTGGGCATGTGGCTTAAGCTGAGCCAGTCAGAACCTTCCCTGGGATTTTTCCCACTGCATCTGGAAGAGCAGAGTGCTTCGTGTGGGGACCAAGCTGGGCGGCTGTCAGCCTTGAGTGGCAGGGCTGCAGGGCCAGCCAAGTGGTCCCAAAAGCCACTGTGAGAGAACAAAACCATCGTGCAGAAAGGAGAGGAGAGACTAAGAGCTGCTCCTTTAGCTTCTTGCTGTTCATTTAGGGAGAGTGAGAACGTACGCAGGTCTCATGACACACGAGGGTGAGTGCGAGGGCGAGGGCCTCCTGGCTCCTGCTCAGGTCTTGCCTTTGCCTTCACAAGAAAGCACCGAATTAAAATGCCATTCGTCCTTCTGCTGCCTGCCCTGCTTATTGTTTAGATGACATTATTATTTTTTAATGAGGATGTATTTTAGTGATTTAGAATTGTCGACAAAAAGGAAACACTGCAGGGTCTTTTTTTTTAAGTTTCCTGTGTGATATGAAATAGCGATGTGTGTTGGTTTCCCAGGAAACCGTAGAAGGCCAGCCTGTGATTGGATGTGCTGGCAGACGGACTGTGAGAGTTTCTACAGGTGCATGGACGCCTGGCAAGCATCTAATAGAGATAATCTCAGCACTTTTGGTACTATATTGGCAAGATGAAAGACTCAAATGTTATTAGGGAATTAATTAAGCATGAGGGGGTTGGTCTAAGTTGGTTGGAGCAGGAGAGATCTTGAAAACTGTTTCTTTGGATTTTGAAAACAATTTTTAAGATGCGATTTGAACAGTAGCCCTGATGTAATTCATAAGCATCTGTGCGATAAAACAGAGACAAAGCCTCTTATTTCTAAACAGAGGGACATAAAGAGCCACAGCACGTGTCATGTGACGCTGATGGCCTAATTCAGAGCAACTCTCATCAGGCAGGTTGTTGTGCACCTGTGAATGGATTCTTAGAATTTTCACTTGAGCAATATTTCTGAAAATTGGGAGAAAAGGATGGCATCACTATTTTTTTTTTTAGTGAAATATTAGCTTTGCAAAAGAGCTCTTCCGGTCAAGACCTCATAGGGTTTCTGGCTCTGGAGGAGCGGGTGGGCAGGACGGGAGGTCAGGAGACCCCGCCGCAGTCGGCCAATCATCAATACAAAGATCCTTCCAGAATGGCTGGAGGAGCCAGCAGGTCCTCTCCCTAGTGGAACAATGATTTAACTGGGGAAAATTATCTTATAAACATTTAGAGTCCCTGGAATTGGTGCCAAGGGCATATAGCAAAGGGGGGAAGACTTAGTCCAGAAAATCTAAAATCACTAAGAATAGCAAGAGTCTGAGCCACTTGACCTATGACCTGCTCCCCCTGCCCCTCAGCCCAGGGTGACAGAAGCTCCACTCTGAGCACATGTGGCCAAGAAGACCCAGCTCCTAGTCCAGCAATTTGGTTTGACCTGGAGCAGGAAGCTGCCGGCATCTCTCATCCAACTGCCCACCCCCAGCTCCACAGGACAGAACTCTATTCCAGGCAGGTATGGCCAAGAGAACTGGGCTTCCTTCCCTCACCCAGTCTTTGCTGGGAGGCTGGATGATATGCACCAGGCACAGCAGGTCGAGAATACTGAGCCCTGATTGCCCCCACCCCAGCTGGCTAGTACGGAAGAAGTTCCACCCTGCCCAGAAGACCAGGGGCTACCGTCTCCACCCAGCGCCCCACTGGTTCAGCAGGTGCATCACTATGGAGAAGATGTTGTCCCCACTCCAGCTTTGGTGCTGTGACACAGAGGTCCTGATAGGGGCAGAGTCAGTCCTTAAGAAGAGAGAGCTCCCCTGCTCCGCCCGAGGGGAATGGCTGTATTTGGACCAGAGCAGGCCTAAGGGCATTGTTGGAAACAATGGCGACCTCAGGGGTGAGAAATTGAGAGGAAGCTAGCAGCTCCATGATAGCAACAAGTGAAGTAATAATAAACCGGCCGGAAGTTTAGCAGCGAGAACCAGGCAAAGAGACAGCTAAGGAGAGCCCTCTTGGGGGTTAGAGAAAAATTCAAAGGTTAACAACATCCTGCCACTGCAAAAGGGCTGGGCTGTAATTGGATCAAACTATGGAGTAATTTATACCCTGGAGCATTGTCAAAAATAATAGAGCTAGCAGGTAGTGGAAGTTAACAGCTGGGTGTGAGACCCGTGGTGGTAGACAATCCGGAATCTTAATGGGGAGGCAAGAACAAGAGACAAGGGGACCCTGGCTAAGACCAGTCATCCCTGGTTGTCAGGGAAACTGCACGTGTGCCCAAGGCTGCCCCTCTGAGGGGTGACATCGGAGGGTATACATTGCTGAAGAAACGGACTTCCCTGAACTAGTCCAGGCAAGTCACTAAACAAATAAGCAGATAAGCAAACCACAATGACAACAACCAGTGGGGGTTGAATATCAGTATTCTAAGTTGATACAATATGTTATCGAAAATGAGCTGTTTTCAAAAAACAGGAAAGTGTGACCCATACAGAGGAAAAAAAGCAGGCAGCCTCTGGGGAGCCCCAAATATTGGCAGACAAAGACTTTGAAAGTAGCTATTATAATATGTTCAAAGAACTGAAGGAGACCATGTGTAAAGAATTAAAGTATGCTGACACTACCACACCAAGTAGAGAATGTCAATAAAGAAACAGCAATGATTTAAAAAGAACCTAATGAGAAGTTCTGGAGTTGAAAAATACCATAACTAAAATAAAAAATTCACTAGGGGGACTCAGTGGTAGATTTGAGCTGACAGAGGAAAGACTCAGTGCACTTGAAGATAGAAATGATAGAGATTATGCAATCTGAAAAACAAAGAGAAAAAAGAATGAGAAAGGAAAAAAAAAGAACAGAGCACCCAACAAATGTGAGAACGCACCGAGCGTACCAACATAAGCATAGTGAGAGTACCAGGATGAGAAGAGAAAGAAAGAAGCAGAGAAAATACTGGAAGTAATAATGACTTAAAACATCCCAAATTTGGTAAAAAAAAGTCTACAGCCCTGACAAGCTCAATAAACCACAAGTAAGATAAATGGAACAAGATTCACACCCAGACACATCATAGTTAAAATTCTGAAAGACAAAGACAAAAAGAAACTCTTGAAGTCAGCAAGAGAAAAATGACTCACCCAGTACAACAGAACTCAAATAATATTAACAGCTGACTTCTAATCAGAAAAAATGGAGGGCAGAAGACAATGGGGTCACACATTCAAAATGTTGAAAGAAAACTGTCAACCAAGAATCTTATATTCAACAAACTATTTTCAAAATGAAGGTGAAATAAAGACATTCTGAGATAAACAAAAACAGAAAAATTCATTGCTAGCTGACCTGCCTCACAGGAAATACTAAAGGAAGATTGTCAGGTTGAAAGCAAGTGACACCAGAGAGTAATTCAAATCCACATGAAAAAACAAAACGTACCAACAAAGGTAATTACATAGGGAATTATAAAAAATAGTATAATTACCTATTTGTTCTCCTTTCTTCTCTTATCTGATTTAAATAGCAATTTCATAAAATAATATGTATGTAATTGTATCGTTGGGCCTATAATATATAGAAATGTAACATACTTAACAATAGCTGTGCAAAGAGGCAGAAAGAAATGAAGAGAACCAGAAATAGTAAATAAAAAGGTTAAAATGATAAACTCTAAATAGATACTTGCTCGCCTTTCTTCTCTCAACTTCTTTAAAAGACACAAAATTCTATCAAATGATACCTATAAAAATGCATTCTTGGGTTTGCCACATATATGGACGTAATATGTATAATAATAGCACAAAGAGGGGAGGAGGGTATAGATCTATACAGAAATATAGAGATTTAGGATAAATCTGAAGCAAATACTGATACTAGGGCAATCACTATAAAAAATAACTGAAAAAATATATAGCAAAAGCAAAACAAGGGAGTTAAAATGGTACACTAGAAAATATCCACTCAACAGAGAAGACGACAGCAAAGGAAAAATAGAGAAATAGAGATATGAGACTTATAGAAGGCAAACACCAAAATGGCAGATGTAAATTCTGCCTTAGCAGCAATTACATTAAATGTGAATGGATTAAACAACCTGGTGAACAGGTAGAGATTGGCAGAATGAATAAAATAACATGATCCAACTATATGCTGCGTGCAAGAGACGCATTTTAGATCCAAAGATTCAAATAGGTTGAAAGTGAAAGGATGGAAATGATACACTATGTGAATGGGAACCAAAAGAGAACTGGAGTTGGCTGTACTAATATCAGACCAAATAGACTTTAAGACAAAATTGTTACTAGAGACAAAGAGGGACACTCTGTACTAATAAAAAGGGTCTATCCATCATGAAGATACAACAGTTATAAACATATATGCACCTAAAAACAGCCTGCAAATACATGAAATTAAAACTGACAGAAATGAAGCGAGAAATAGACAACGTTAACAATAATAGTTGGAGACTTCAATACAGCAGATGGCAGAAGATCAAGAGTGTGGAAGACTTGAACAGCACTATAAATCAACCAGACATAATAGACACACACGGAACTCACCACACAGCAACAGCAGAGCAACACACCCTTTTCAAGTGAATTCTTGCAGCACAGACCAGATGCTATGCCATAAAACAAGACTCAGTAAATTTGAAAGGATTGAAAATATACGAAGTATGTTCTTTGACCACAATGGAATAAAATTAAAAATTAGTAACAGAAGAAGATTTGAGAAGCTCATAAACCTGAGGAAACTAAGACACACACACCTAAATAACCAATATGGCGAATGGGTGACTTGTGCGGTGTGTGAATTACAACTCAATCTGGTTGTTTAAAAGATGTGGTTCAAAGGAAATGTTCCCATTGGAGCTGGCACTTCCAAGATCCCTGTGTTGGGATCCCATGCATCTGCCTACAACTCTCCCAAATCGTAAGGGTCAACGTCGGGACCCAGCAAGATTATAGCGCACAGAATTCTGGAAGAAAGATGGGCCTCACCCTATCTACCTGAGAACGCAGGAGCAGACAGAGAGCCCAGACATGCGAGTTCTTAGCCTGGACTCCACGGGGCCTTTGCTGGAGGCGACTACCACAGGCTTCAGGGGGGCCTGGAGCCCCAGATTCAAGGTGAAACTCCTGGGTGGAGAGAGCACCCACACCTTTGATCAACTTTCTTGAACCAAAAAGCATTAGGACCCAAAAAGCATCTGTGGGAATCACAGAAGGAACCCCTTCCTCCAGGCACAGGGCTGGCCAAGGCCCCTCCTTCACTCAGCCACACGTCCCGGGGCTACGACAGCTCAGCTCTGCACAGCAGGTCTGGCAGGAGAGATGGAACTGCGAGCCCGAGGCCCATCAGGGTGTGTCTGTCAAGCCTCGGCTCTCTCATCTATTACGGGAGGATCCGAACAACCTCCTTGCAGGAGGTACCGTGGATTCCACGTCCCTCTCTCCTCCTCCCCCCGCCCTCCTCCCTTCCTCCCTCCCTGCCTTCTTCCTCCACATGTGTACACGTGTACTTAGGAATGCGTGTACGTGTGCACGTAGGCATGTGTGTATATGCCTAGCTCAGTGCCTGCATGCATTTAATAATCCTCCATGCAAATCAGCTGAATCTGGATCTCAAAACACCCGCCTGTGTGAGAGGAGAAACAGACTGAATGCCTCCTATCAACCCATTCTGAGAATGCTTTCATGAACAAAGGGTCCAGAATTGATGAATCCAGTCCTGGCAGCGCTGGGAATGGCCACAGGCGCCTGGGAGTTGGGCTGCAGGAGATGGTGAGGGCGGGGCTCAGTAAGCTCTGCACACATTTGGCGGGGGGAGGGGTGCGTCCAGCCTCAGCACCTGCATGTGGGACGGCCTTGGCCTCAGGCTTGTCGTGTGAACAAGGACGAGAACTGCTCTACCTCGCACGGCTGGTGTGAGCGTTGAACGAGCGTGCCCGGCCCAGAGCAGGCGCTCAATCAGCGCTCAGCACACGCGGAACCGTGAAGAGCGCAGCCCGCAGAGCTAATGCCCGGTCGCCGCGAACACCACCCATGAGGCCTGACGCTCTAAAAGCAGCAAGCCCAGGAATCGAGGACAGATCAAGGCAGGTGCTGGTGACTGTCTCTAACTGCTGACCCAGAACGCGCTGGACGGCGGGCCTGCCCCTTCCCAATGTGCTGCTTTTGGTACAAGCTGCGGCTTCCTTATCAGGAGGAGGCAGGTCAGTGTCTGCAGCTTTTCACTTGAAAATCTAAAGCCCCTCAACTTTAGACAAACGTTCCTTCTGAACATCTGCAGTGCTGCCTGCTGTTTTCCCCGTGCCCACGGCTACGGTACAGACGGGGGGCCCGGCGTCCTTGTCAACAGAGCATGTGAGGCCGAGCGAGCTGGTGCCACCCTGCCATCCCCCTGCTGTCTCGGTCCCACTGTGAGCTCATACGCAAGCCACAATTTAAAAGAAGCCATTTTAGTGAGCCTCAGGGCTCAATAAGGCCTGAATTCAGATCAGAATGAAGGTGAGACTTATTTTAGATTAAACATTGATTTAGAGTGTGAATGCCAAGGGGTGCGGCGGGCCTTCGTGTCCATCAAAGAGCTTGGTGAATTTCATCCCTGTCAAGGCTCAGCACCTCTGAAACTGAACAGTCTAGGACTGACCAGGGCCCAGCTCTCTACCGGCTGCTTTGACCGGTTTTGTTCGTGAACGTGAGAGACTGACTAGGGCGCTTGTGGGGGAAGCGGATCCCCTCCCGGAGACGCGGCCACGGCTGCCTCCAGGGAATGCCCCCTTCACCCACCCCCGACGGAGGCCTCACCCAGGACTCGCTCAGCTCCACGGAGAGTGCCCAGGTGCGAAGGAGGCCTGAGACGTGCAGGGCAGAGTCCTGGGGGTCTTGGCGGGAGTCTGACAGCCCCTCGGGGCAGGGTCTCCCTGGTCCCAGGGCTCCTGTCCTGCTCACCTGACCCTGTTAACTGACCCGGCGACGCTGTGACCAAAGTCCCCTCTTAAGCACAAGGACGCAAGAAGGGAGGCTGGCGGGAGGGGAAGCCGACGCCTGGGGCGGGGGTCCCAGGTTGTACCAGTCTGGCAGGCTCGGGGCCCCCCTTACCCAGCCGGGGTCTAGAGGCCACCAAGTTCCACGGTGACCTCCAGAAAACTCCGGGTCTCTTTCTGAAAACAAAATGGAACGAGGATGGTTTGCGGATCCGACGTCCACTTTGGGCGAGTGACTGACCTAGGAGCCAGCCTCGAGCCAGGGACCTGGGGGCCAGAGACGAGCGAGGACCTTCCTCGTCCGGGAAGGGGAGCCGCTTGTCCCCGGCTCTGCCTGCCCCGTGCGGTCGCGGGGCCCCTGGGGAGGACGGGGCCCCCGCGTAACAGGCACCCACCTCAGACTCCGTGGCGTCCCCCGACTTCTCCTGGAGGGTCCCGCCCTCGGTCAGCGCGGCACCGTTGTACTTGTTGCAGATGTCTTCATCTGAGTAGTGTAGCCCGCCGGGGCTCGGCCGAGGCGGGGACCTGGGTGGGACGGGGACACCAGTTACCCCCCACTGAGGCCTCCCGACCCCCCCTCTGGCCTGCTTCAAGGCTGAGTGGGAGAGATCCGCCGCCTCCGGCACCATTTCGGCCCCAGTGCAAACAATTTGCAGTCCCCCTGCAGCTTCACGTGACGCCTGCCCCATCTGGGGCCGGGAGCTCTCCCAAGACCATGTCCCTGCACCTGAGACCTGCCCTCTTCTTCTGCCTCTGGAAATGTCTTTCAAACATCCCTAACTTCCCCCCACCCTGCCCCCACCCCCAGCTCGGCGCTGCCCCACTGGGGGGCCCGTGGGTGTGGGCCCGGCCGAGCGGGTCCTCAGGTGGAGGCGGCACCGGGCACTGGAGCTCTTGCAGCCCTACCTGGTCCCGTTCTTCTTTGAGAAGGTGTTCTTGACGTTGAGGTGGCGGGTGCTGAGCTCCAAGGTGGCAAATCCCCCGTTGTCCAGGGTCACGGACTCCTCCACGTTGGAGATGCTCTTACCTAAAGCCGGGCGGGGAAACGAGCACAGATGCTTCAGGAAGTTGCTCCCCGACGGCCTGCTGGACGGAGCCCAGGGCCGGGCCGGTCTGCGTCAGCCAGCCAGGCAGGCAGAGTCAGGCTGGGGAGAAAGGCTGCACGTCAATCCTGCAGCAAAATGACAACGTTAGGCTTTTGGAGTTCATTTTGCTTGACACCAAAATACAAGTACTTTGATCAGTATTTTATTAAAGAGTACTCAGAATACGTGAACTTTTTAAACCATTGAGGAAATTAAATATTCAACAGATTTCAGAATAAAAGCCTCACAGTCACAGAACGAAACAGTAAGTGGAGACTAACTGCATAAGAGTGACAGCTACAGGGTGCAGCGCTTCTTTCTGCGGTGATGAAAACGCTCCAAAACTGACTGTGGTGACGGTCACACGTGTCTGTGAACGTAACTGAAAACCACTTAAAATAAGTCTATAAATACACATCAAAACATATTCTAAAATACATTAGCCGGCCACAGTTACAAGTAACCCGAGGACACGAAGAGGTCCTGGTGGCTCCGACCTCGTTCGGCACGAGAGCTGGTGTCCTCACAGCTGCCCCTCTGCTCGGGCTGGTCTCCCCCCCTTTTCCCTCCCCCGCCTTGGGAGCCCCTCCCCCAGCCACCTTCCTGACTTATCACTCACCCCCTCCTTCAGATCACAGCTCAAGGGTCGTGAGACCAGAGAGAACTTTCGGACCCTGAAGTCTTCGCCCTGTGCTTTTTCTCTCCGTGGTGCCGTCACCACGTCTGCCTTTTTCCTGTGCTGGCCTGTTCCCCGTGGTCGTCTGTCTGTCTTCCCTACCAGACCATAAGCTCTTGGAGCACAGACCCGGTTACGCTCACACAATTACGCTCGTAGTTACATCCCAGCCCCCGGGACACTGCCCGAGCACACACCAGGGGCTCCGTGTGTGTTTGTAAAATTCATCAGCCTTTCTAGACCGCGAGGGTCCTCTCTGCTGGGGGTCCCACAGCCCTCAGCTCACCTTAATGCCCTACTCGTGTGCAACGGGCAAAAGCCAGCAGGACACAGAGAGTGGTGAATGAAAGGTGAAGTTGCTTGCGAGGGGGGATTTGGGTTGATGGGAGGAGGGCAGGTGGAAACTGTTGTCAGAAGGGGAATCTGACGGCGTACACGGGAGCACGAGCGGGAGGGTTCGAACGAGACTGCAGCAGCAAAGGTTTAGGTTGTGTGTGTCTCCTGGGCAGGCAGGGAGACATTCTGGTAGACAAGTGTTTCTTTTTTTTTTTCCCCTGGGCTTCAACGATGACGTTAAATTAATGCTCCAGGGTGAGGCTGAGTATCAGAAACTGCAGGTCAGATCGGACTTTTCAGGCCTGTTTCCCAGATGGAGAAGGAGAGCGAAAGCGGGGAGATTTTCTCTGCGCCAGACATCGGATTCTGTAATAGCATTAACTCAGTAAAATGACATGCCGTTCATACACTGTAAATCCCGTAGGAATAAAATCTGATTTAAGAACACTTGTTAGAAGTGAATTTATACAGAAAAAAATAAATCCTTTCTTGGAGGGATGAATGGCTTAATGTTACAAAAGCAAATGGCAGGCACTTTAGGTGCCTGGTTTTATGAACCCTTTTGGTGCCGTGACAATGGTACCGGGGGCTGGGGTCGGGGGATCTGCTGGTCCCCGCTTCACAGAGGTATCAGAGTGTTTCCAGCACCCCGTAAGGTTCCCTCACGGACCTTCGCTGCTTATACTTCTCCACTGAGAACACCCACCATCCTGCCTTCTAGAAACATCCATTCATTAGGTTGTTCCTGACCTTCCTGTAAACGGAGTCACACTGTATGTGCCCTTTTGTGGTCGGCTTTGCCCAAGTTTGTCCATTTCTCTAATGATGGTGATTCCTTTAGCAAAGGACGCTTACTAAGCACCTACTACACACCAGGCCAGGCTGTGCTGGGAACACCGGGGACCTGGCCCACAGAGGGCTCAGAGCTGCGACGCGGGACCTAAGGCAGGTGCTCACCCTGTTAGTGAGAAGGGCTGGGCCACAAACACGATTCTGCACCATCCCCGAGCCACGCCGGAATGCCTGAGACGTGCCCCATTCACTGTTCTCGTGACACTGACGAGTGCGATTTTTCATCTGTTTAACGCTTTCCACTTTTTAACCATCACTTAACAAAATACTCCTGCATTTGAGCAACAGTGCAGATGAGGAAACAGACTCACAGAGGCCAAATGACCCAAAGGACACACGGCCCACTTGAGGGCAGAGCTGGGACAGAATCTGGTGGCCGAGGTCCAGAGCTCCTGTTTCCCTGCACCCGCTGCCTCCGAAGGGATGTCTGTTGTGCGTGTTTTATCGAATGAAATGGAATGTGGATGTGGGCACCCCGGATCCAGGAGCGAAACCCCAGATGTTTCAGCTCCAGAGCTCCCCCGTGGGGAGACAGGGAAAGGCAGGCGCCGTCCCACCTGGGCCGCAGCTCCCGTACTTCTTGTTCTGGCCGTGCAGGACCAGGGCGAACACCACCAGGAGGACGACGAGCAGGCTGGACAGCGCCACCACCAGGAGGAACCACCACTGCTCGTAGAACGGGGTCTCCACCTGAGCTGAAGGGCGACACGGCACACAGACGCGGTCACGTGGGGCAGAAACTCAGTCCCTGCCGTGAATGGGGGAGGGGAGGGCTTGAGGGGCAGCCCCGGGCACGGGGAGGGTGAGACCCCTGCCTGGTCTGGGTTGTTGTGGGCAGACCGACCCAGAGACAAGGCTCTGGTTCCACCGGCTCTTTTGGGCCCAGGGTCCTGTCCCCCCCCCCCCCCCCCTGCTCCCACCCCAGAGACTTCGCTGTCCTGGACCCTGGCCATCGTGCTTATATTCCCTCAATTTCATCTGCTTACAAATGCTGTCTGGGTTAAAGGGGGGGAGGAACAAAACCGCCTGGATTTGCTCCTCTCTCCCAGGGCCGGGGCTTCCCTCCCAGACAGCCCCCAAGTCCCCTGGCCACCTCCATCCCCGCTGCCACCCCCCGGGCCACCACCGCCGCCCGGGCCACCGGAACCACTGCTCAATTGTGTCGCCTCTTCCCGTTGTGCTCAAACCCTTGACGTCACAGAGAGCGTTCTCAGGTGGGAAGTCGGCCCCTCCTAAAAGCCCTCAGTGCTGCCCCTACTGGCCTCGGGGTGCGGTCAGTCTAAGCCTGGGAACCCCGTGACCCGAGCCCTGCCCGTGCCGAGCGCTGGACCCTTCCACACCTGCCCAGAAACCTCTGCTCGCACCCTCCGGCTGGGTGGGCCAGCCTGACTACCTGTCGGCCTCCTCCGCTGCATCAGGGCCCCCGACCCCGGAGGCTGGGCCGTGTTTTATCTATTTCGATCCTCCCGCAAAACTGAGCCGAACAACGGGCCCCCCTTAGATACGTTTTCCCAGAACGAACAGAAAAGGTTTCACTTGAAAGTTGCTTTGAAGAAGGATCGTCTTCCTCATGTTTTATTCCGTTTACTAAGAGGAGAAAAATGGGAATTGCTTCTCGGTAGGTGTTGGATGGCCCTGGGGTCCCACTTGTGCCTTCCACGAGCTTCCCTGTTTCGGGGCATCGGATGTGAGGGACGGAACAGGAAGCCCATTACAGGTGGAGCCCAAGGTCTGGCTCCCAGGAGCAGAAATCCGCAGATAAGACCTCTCCCTTATGCTAAATACCTCACTGGTTGGATGTGAAGCGTGTGCACCCTGGGAACGAGGGGGACGTCTGCTCTGGATCATGTAACAGCACAGGGAGGCTTGACAGATGACAGCACTTTAAATCCAAAATACATGAGCTGGATTTCAGGCTGTACGTTAAGTCTTCCATCTAATAAGGCCAACACATCCAAGCCGACCGCTGGGCAGTGGCGCAGAGTGGGCCTGGGCAGAAAGGTCTGGGCAGAAAGGCCTGGGCTGGGCTACAGGACTCTGGCCCCGGGTAGGGCTCCCCGCCCCCGGTCTGCACAGCGGGGCCTGAGGAGTGCCGGCAGGTGACGGCCTGCTGGCTTCTCGAAACCATGAGATGAGCGGACTGCCGACCAGCTGGCAGCCAAGGCCAGCGCGGGGATGCAACGGATTTCAGAGGAACGGTCCAGCCACGGTGCCCCATGACCTCAAGGGCCGGGAGCCGCGTGCTTACGTAGGAACTAGCCTTTGCCACCGGTTACGCGTGTGCGGAATTAAAAGCTCTGTGCATTTGGAATTGCTTTCTAATGATTTCTTGTTCATGAACGAAGGGAGGCATATCTTGAATTGCTGAACTGGGGCGATGGGTGATGGGGGTTCCTTATTCTATTCTCTCTACTTCGGGGTATGTTTACAATTTTCTTAATAAAGATGAAGGAAGCGAGGAAAATTTGACTTTTCTACGCACTGTTCATTAAACAAGCGGGTGGTGCCAGGGTCCTTCCTGCAGCCCCTCTCACTGGGCGCCCCTGGGATTCATGTTGCTCCTAGACCAGGGGCCTGAGCGCCCAAGACGCTACCCTTCCTCCAGACTCACGGCAAGGAAAGGATGAAGGATGCCTTCAATTTAAACAAGTGCAGTCAGCAGCTTGAACAAACGTGACTGCAGGGAAGGGAGACATATTTGTCTTGGTTGGAAGGAAGGCTCTCGTGGCTTCTGGCCCAGACTCGGCCTGCTCCCTTCTCCAGGGCACCTCCAGCGGTCGGTCAGCCCTCACTCAACCCCTCTAGAGCCCGGCTCGCGATCTTGGCTGCACGTAAGGACCGCTGCGGAGCTAGACGATCATCAAGCCCAGACCCGCGCCCCCGGCGATGCAATTGCTGTCCAGGGTGGGGCCCTGCTGTTTTCTAAGCATTCCCGAGGGGTGACCCTAAGGTGCAGGCGGGGTGGAGACCCGCTTCCCACCCGCGCCTGGGACCAGCCTCACCTGCCCTCCCCTCCCCACCGGCTGGTCCTCACTGGGTTCCTCACCGGCTACTTCCTCTGCCTCGTCCCAGGCTCTCCCTTCCCTGCAGCTGCCCCCCTGCACCCTTCCAGACCCAGACCCGGGCTCCCTCCTCCGAGAAGCCCTTCCTGATTTTCGGGCGGTCACTTTGTCCCCCAGCTGTTACACCCCTTGCCACGTCACTGGTGAGGACAGAGTCCGTCGCCACTGACACTCGAGCTCTGGGAAAGGCAGCCTGGCCTCCCCCGTGTCTACGGCTCCACCCAGAGCAGGGCGGGGGGCGGGCACCTCCAACTTCAGGCGCAGGGCTCAGCGGGGCCCCCGTCGGACACGACCGCGTGTCAAGGGCTACCACACTCCCCGGTGGCTGCTGGGGGCGATCTCTGCTTTTCAAAACCGGCCCGTGGCTCCACGGTGAGGACGCGTCCCCTCATGGAGGGTCCTGGGCTCCACTTTGCCGGGGAAGCCTCCTCCCCGGGGGGACCCCGCCCGGCCGGAGCTGGTGGCTCCGGCGCTCAGGGAGAGACGAGAACTCAGAACGGCTGGAGCACAGCGTGGTCGGGAGCGCGGAGCGCGCGGGAGACGCGTGCCGGTTCTCCTTCCATCCCCGTGGCTCCAGGTCACCCTCCCTGCCCCCGAAGGAGGGGCATCGCCCCGGGATTCCCGGGCAGGGCTCCTACCTGACACGGCAGCAGGGGGGCTGCTGGGCTCTCCGTAGCCCACCTGGTTCACGGCCACCACCCGGAACTCGTAGGTCACTCCTTGCCTGAGCTTGTCCAGGCTGGCGGTGTAGGATGTGGCGCCCCGCGGAATGTCCTTCACAAACATGTCCCACAGGCCTTCATCTGCAGGGCGGCGAGAGCAGAGGTCAGGGCGCCCGCGCGTGGATGCCCACTCCGCCCTCAGCTCCCGGCTCCCTCCCCGGGGGGCGGATGTGAGCAGCGGAGGCTGGGTGAGCTGCCGGGGGCGGGGGCACAGGCGGGAGAGGGGCCTCCCCCTGGTGACCAGACTCCGCTAAGGCTGCAAGCTGGCGGAGGCATTTTCCCCAGTGCTCTCCGGGCCTCTGGTTTCTCACTGGATCTCGCCTTCGGTGTAGGGTTCCGGCTCCCTACAGACCTCCGGCCACGTGTCCCTAACCCCACCTTCCAGGCTCTCTGAGGACACCCAGCCGGCGGGTCAAAGAGAAAACTTTGAACAACGCCTCTTTTGCCAGCCAGCTGCCAGCCTTGCGGTGATGCCGTCACGCTGTCCCCGCCGCCTGGGGCGGTCGCTGCAGTGTGCTCGGCGCAATTTTCCATAATCGATAATGGGTCGTGTGCTCTCGTGGGGTGAAGTCGCCGAGTGGCAGCTGGCATGGAGGTGCACGTGCTCTGGGACAACCCTGCCGGGGCCTAGTTCCCTCACCTGGGGACCCTGCCTTAACCTGCAAACCAAACTCCCCAAGTGCCAACCTCGAGTCTGAGCATCCTTTGGAAGGTCTGCAGCATCAAACCTGCCCTAAGACCAGCAGGTATTTAATCTATGCCCAGGTGCTACCGAATACAAGTATAAATTTTAAAACATATACTGAATTTTGAACAGACACCGATACACCTATGTTCATAGAGCATTATTCACAGTAGCCAGAAGGTGGAGGCAACCCAAATGTCCATCAACAGAGGAATGGATAGAGAAAAGGTGGTCCATCCATACAATGAAATATGATTCAGCCTTAAAAAGGAAGGAAACTCTGACACCTGCTACAACATGGGTGAACCCAAGGACAGGATGTTCAGTGAAGTAAGTCAGAAACAAAAAAGATAAATACTGTATGATTCCACTTATAGGAGGTCCCTAGAGCAAATTCATAGAGACAGAAAGTAGCAGGGTGGGCGCCAGGGGCCGAGGGAGGGGGAGGGGGAGTTAGGGTTTGATGGGGACAGAGTTTCAGTTTGGGAAGATGGACAAGTTCTGGAGGTGATGGTGGTGATGGTTGTGCAACAACGTGGATATACTTAATGCTACTGAACTGTACACCTAAAAATGGTTAAAATGGTAAATTTTATGTTATGTATTTTACCACAATAAAAATACATATTGAATTTCTTTAAGCCCTGACGTGTAGGAAAACATTAATAAAATTGAAATTAAAGCCAGAAAATCAGGTGCAGAGAAAAAGGAAGAAGCTAGACAGCCTTGGTGTGAAGCCTGCCTCACCACACATTAGCTGTGTGACCTTAGGGAGAGTACTTAGCCTCTCTGTGCCTCATCTGTAAGACGGTGACAACAAAGGGCATCGACATCACAGGTGTGTTGCAAGGGTTAAACAAGTTAATACTGATAAAGTGCTTAGTAAGCAGTACACTCCGTGAGTGTTGTGCAAAATAAAATATAAATCCAATTTCTAAGGAGGTTGTTCAGTAAAAAGTGGGCTCAGGGCCCAAAATGTTCATTTGAAATAGTGATCCTTCATGAATTAGAAATTCTTTTATAGGCACAGGTTTGTGATCTTTTAAAAACAGCAGGAGATCTGGAGAGGAATCTCCATGCACATTTGAATATGCATGCATACGTGCTGACAGCTTTACTGGGGCGGGGGTTATCTGGAAACCAACCTTATCACACACCTTGGAACACCAGATATGTTTGAGAGGATCAGCCCCACAGTAAACAGAAAGAGACCACTAGTGCGTAAGTTGTATTTGCATAAGGTTTAGAGTTTGCACCAATTAAGCCCTTGTAGTCACAGGTTAATGAAGGAATGGATGTGAATGAGACTTTAAAGGCATAAATCTCTGTACAGGCAAAAAGGGAGTACGATGATTATTTATTTCTAAATATTCACATTTATAGTAGTTTCTCACCAAGTTACCCATTACCACTAATAATGTCCAAATGGCAAGTCATAGCTTAAGCCTTTCTTTTCCTTCTAAAAATATGAAGGTTTACACTCATGATTGTCATAAGTGATTTATTTCTGCTTTGGCAAGAATGATCGGGGAATAATAGGCACGGAGGGTGCGCTTTCTCTGCACGTGCCACTCCCTCTGCCTGGAGACCCCGGTGTGGTGGCGGGTGTCCTCCCCCTCCACCCCCTCTCAATCATCCACGCATTCGATCCACAAATATTTAAGTGCTCCCTCTTCGGTCAGGTCCTGTTCCAGCCAACAGGGGATCAGATGAGATTTCTGCTCTCAGTGAGCTATTTATAAGTCTATGGGGGAGGGGGGGATGGAGGAAAATCAGCAAGGTCATTGCACCCTTTCAGATTCATCTTTTTGAGGCCAGCCTTGACCCACTCCTACACTCCAGGAAGAGATGGCAGCTTCTGCCAATGGGTCTCCAGAACACTTCTTTATATTTACCTGTCTGTTTGCACCACTGGGCTCTTGAATTTTTCAAGAGTTCAATAAATATCAGTTGACATGATTCATCTCCCCTTCCTTACTCCTTTCCTTCCCTTCCCTTCCCTTCCCTTTCCTCCTTCCATCCATCCTTCCATCTACCCATCCATCCATCATCCATCCCTCCATCTGTCCTTCCATCCATTCATCTTTGTGCCCCCATAGTCTTTCACAGGGCCTGGCACAGGCAAGCTTTCAGTAAATAATAACCACCACCATTTTATTTAGCACTTACTATGAGCAAGTCACTGTGCTAAGGGCTTTAAACATTGAATAAATTGTGCAATGTTTTCCCTCTAAAACGACAGATAATTTTATGCTGTGAAAGAGACTGAAGAAAAAGTACAGACTCTTGTAAACTGGATACTGCTTGAAACCATTGAAATTAAGGGACTTAAGAGTGTGAAAGGCATTCCCAGACCATCTGCAGCAGCCCTGAACACTGCTGCAGTGGGTTCTCTGGACGTCTTTTACACTAATGTTTCTGTAATGCTTTCCCGCTACTGAAGAAAAAGAATTACTTCCCCTTCCTCTACTGTCACCTAAAGTCCACATTTTATTTTAAGCGCTCTGTCATAGCTCCAGGAACTATTTGCATTTTTCATAAAAACATTTTAAAATATTGATACAGAATCTCAACACACGATTTACTTTACATTGAAAAACGCTGGGAGGGGAGGAGTCATACCACGAGAATTTCCTTCTGAAGGAAGTTCGCACTTTTATTCTGCTTAATTCCGCCTTTCCAAAATTAGCATACTCAGCATTTTAGGCTCCGCTTGTGATTCCCTGGGCTATTTATCCACTCTAATATTCACACTGCGATCACGGCGGGCAGAAAAGCCTGGCGGCTGCCGAAGCCTCCACTCTGTCTCTCCACTGTGGACTGTTTTCCTCGCTTGTATTATGTTGTTAAATATCTCAATAAATCAATGATGGAGAAAAGTATGTCTACAAATTAGGGGGGAAAATAACATTACAGAACTATTAAGCATAATGAGATTTGTGCAACTGATTTTCCATGCACCAGGATAATCCCCGGGTCTGGATTTACATTCTCAATCAATACTTGAGGGGAGTGCGGGCCCTTGTGTTTTTCTGGGGATGCACTGAGCCGGCTGCCAGACTCCAGGCGAGGTCACCCCACCGGGTGCTCAGCAGACCCCAGCCTGCCTTCCCTCCCCACTGGGGGCGCTCCTACTCCTACATCACCCTCGCGTGGGGACCTCGTGATTGGCCCGAGGAGAGCGGTTGCTCGTGTTTCCCAAAGCCACATCCCTGGGTGGCCGATGCCAGAGGCCTGAAGACCAGCCCTGCGGGCGGTGCCAGGACTTCCACCTTCCTGGGAGTCACGTCGACCTTCAGGCCGGGGCCTCTTGATGTCTGTGGCGGGGTGTCCGTGGCATCTTGCTGGGCTTGGTTCCCCTTCTTGGACGCCCAGCGCCTTCCTGGCCTCTCCTTACTGTGACACTGCTGGGAAGACGCCACCTCGAGGTATGAAGGTGGGGGAACCGTGGAGAAATAAATGTGGCAGAATGCTGCTCGATAGGCCGCACTCCGGTCACACACCTCCATCCCTGCCAGGCTCGGAAGGAAAGCTGCGTGAGGGTCCACACACGCTCGTGCGTCCCACTGGCTGGGTTTCCTTTAAAGATATGAGCTCTCGGTCCTGGCTGCCCTATGGCAGTATTTGTTCACTAAAAAAGGAGAACGGCTAATACTGAATATCCTCGAGGAGAGCAAGCGCCTTCAGTCCACACGGGTCGCTGCCCCGACCGCACTTGTTTCTGGCGCTTGGCGCAAGGCAGCTTCTCTCCCGCGGGGCCAGCACCTCACCGCCCAGGCACACCTGCTCCCGGCCGTGCCCTCGAAACCGGGGAGCAGGGACACCGCCCTCCCGAATCCCAGGGTCCGCGCTCCACTTACCCTGCCGACGCCCAGAAGCGTGTGTCTGTGGCAGGTTTCAAGGCAGACGCCAAGAAAGACGTTTGACCTCGTGGACAATCCAGCAGGGTCTCCACGCTGAGTGAAACTGTCACTCACGGCCCAAGGGTTCTGGTTCCACTAACTCACATAACCAGCACCATGACGTCGGCTTGCAGCTCTGAGCCTGGCAGCTGCTTATGTCTTAAACGCTGCCACTTCTCTTGGTGTAACTGGGCTGGGTCGGAAATTGAACTGAAACAGGTGGGGCTTACACCCGAGGCTAAATACATCTGATGATAAAACAATTGTATGTTATCCGATCCTTGTTGAAGGCAGGACGCACAATGAGATGAACGTGGAAACGCAAAGGATGGCCGGGGACCAGGACCCAGCCCAGAGAGAAGGGGCTGCAGAGCCCGACAGGCTGTCGACTCGGGGTCGTGAAGGAGAGAAGCAGTGAACACAGGCCCGTGACAGAGTCAGAACTGCGGCCGCAGCCCTCGGGCAGAGGACGCTGACTTGGCAACTTCCGTGGATGTTAAACCTTCCGAAAAGCATGGATTTTTTTCCTTTGTTCAGTTGAAAAGTCCCGCAGGCAAAGATGGGAAGTGGACAGAATGAGCGGGGAGGGGCCTGGGGGGCCCCCAGGAGGACTGCAAGTGGGCAGGGAGGGGCCCACGGGGTCAGGGGCCCTGCTCCATCTCACCCCCTCTCCTCTCTGGGCTAAATACACTACTCGTGAAAAAAGCAACACGATGTCTGCCTTGCGTTGGGTACATCCTAAATATGTATTTCACGGCTGCTGTGGGGAGGAAAATATATTTATAGTTCCTTTAGTGCCATGCTGGTCTATTGTGTAAATATGTAAATTAGGTTCCCTGATCTATACAGTAAAATGCCTCGGGACAATTTGTGCAAATAAATCATCTGCATATGCCCACTGCATAGTTTCCACCGCCTTCCTGGGAGCTTAGCAACACCGACCGGGAGGAAACAAACCTTCGCCCAACCGGACAAATGAACCTTCGGCAAGGCTGTCCTGCGGCGTCTGGGGCCGCGTCCACACTCGCTGACCGCCCTTCTCCAGGAGTGAGAGGGGGTGTGTGTCCTAGTCCGATGTGAATTTCACCAGCTGCTGTTCAGTTCGGTGTTCTCACGTTAGGGCATCAGCAGAATTTGCAGACGTTCAAGTGAAGATGCACAAGGCTGCAGGGCCACCCGCCCCGCGCCAGCCAAGCGGACGAGCTCCGTGCCTTCCAAGGGCAAGACGGAGGTGAGGCCTGGTGGGGAGATGGCAGGCAGCCTGGGGCCCCCAGGGCCACCCAACGAAGTGGCTCAGTCTTTCCAGACGCCCGCGGTGATGGGAACCTGGGTGGCCCCCTATTAAAAACTACCCCTCCCAGGGCCCCACACCACTACCAAGCTCCCTGCAGACACCACTGCCCTGCCCGGAGAGAGTGTCGCCAAAGAGCTTCGGGGCGAGAGTAAGATGATGCAGCATTTACTGTGCTGTGTAATGAGGCCTGTAATAGATGACAGCTGAGATCCAAGGCCCACGGTACCGGCACGGTGTTTAAATACTGACAATCCGTAAGTGCATTTCATCTGACTCCGAGCAGCCGCAGGCCTCCGTTAAGCGGGGAGGGCCCGGGGGAGAGGGCGTCTCTCTCAACTTTCAGTGGCTGGACGGTGAGTCCGGCAGCCTGCTCTGGTCCAGTCGAAATCGCTGGCAACCTGCTTTCCAGTGTTGAGAAAGTGAAGCAGAATCTTCGGGGCTCACTGAAAACGACAGCGTCCTCCAGGTCAGTTTCCTGGCATGTCTTGGTCCCCGTGGGTCAGCTTCCTTCCACCTTCTGGTAGTGACCCGGTGACTCAGACCGCCGGCTGGCCGCCGAAGGCTCGCGTCCGGGTGAGGCCCTCGGGTGTGGGGCGACACCCCATCAGTGCTGCACCACCTTCCAGACGCCCTGGAGCTGCACTTGTCACCACCGAGCACCCCGTTTCCTTCATCACAGCAGACGGATGAGCGAGGGCGGCACGAGGGGAGATTGACCAGCTCCCCAGGAAGCCTGAGAGCCCGCCCTCCGCACCCCGGGACGGCCCCGGGCACTCACCACGGCTAAGATCCCAGGCCCACGCGCCTGCGTCTGGCTGGCGGGGAGGTCTGTTCCCCGCAGGCCCATCCCTGACGCGAAGGTGCTCGTTTCAGAGAGACGGTGCGCTCGACTGACCACGGTGAGCAGACCATCCGTGGAGATTTAAAAAAAAATTTAAGCTAAGCTTTTTATTTTGAGATAATTGTAGATTCCCATGCAGCTGTGGGAAATAGCACAGGCATCCCATGTGTCCTTTATCCAGCGTTCCAACCCCCCCGTTCCCCCGCAAGGGTGTCGTGTTGGGAAACTACAGTACAGCGCAACCGGGAAACTGATGTTGACACAGTCCTGATGGGACCCTTTGCTGCAATGCTTGCACTTGGACACGTCTCTCCTCGAGAAACAAAAACCAAAGAAACTGTATGAGACTAAAAATAACTACGTGCATGCCCAGTTGGGACAAATTCTGGACCCAAAAGATACAGAGACCCAAAAACCCAACTGCCACTTCTGAAGAGACTGGAGCAAAAGCAGGGCACTGAGCATGCCCCCTGCACACAACACCACCTGAGAGGTGGGCAAAGCACCTAAGCCTCCCCTCTGGTCCGACTCCTGGACACACCCCTACCCTCACCCCGTATAAGGAACAAGCTCACTCCCCCCCCCGCCCCGCCCCCGTCAGGGCGTGAGCAAGCAAGGGAAGCTGTTGTTTGTTCTCGCACCCCCTGCTGCAGCAGGGGCCCCAATACAGCCTTGCCTGAATTTCCTGTCTGGCCTCTGATCAATTTCTATCGAGGAAGGAGGCCAAGAACCCTGGTCGGTAACACTGATCCAGAGCGTTTCCATCGCCCCAAGGGTGCCTCGTGCGGCCCTTTTAGAGCCACGTGTCCACTGGGATCTTTAACTCTTGTCGGGGAGACAAGCTTTCAGGTAGAAGCAAACGACTCGGCGGGAGTCTTGGGTGCGTGTCCTCTAGAGCGAGGCTTCCTAATCTTTTCTTGGTGCCGTGGACCCTCTGGTAACCTGCTGACTCTGAAGGACCCCATCTCAGAATGGTTTTCATGCATAAAATAAAACTGAAAAGGAAACCAGTTATATGGGTGATGCACCTAAATGCCTAGCAGTAACCGCAAGTTCACAGTCACGTCCGTCTCCTGGTTACGCAGAAGGTCTGGATCACGTGGGTTTTCTTTGCACCCTTGTTAAGCTACGCGGTCTTTGGAAGATGTGGTGGAGAGACGTGCATTGAGGTGACACCCTTATCTCAGGGAACTCAGAAGTCTTCGCTTCTTCATGAACGCTTTCGATAAGAAGGTCCAGCAGGGTCTGCAGACGACCGTAATTTCAACGCCCTGATGAGTGTGAACGATCTTGGGAAATCTCTGCACAGCTGGCACGTGATGTGAACGTAGCTGTGATTTCTACTGCTGGCGGTTTCACAGGTACTGCAATTACTTACGTGGTTTCTCACCTACGGTTATGGGTTGAACTGGGTCCCCTCATCATTCATACCTTCAAGGCCTAATCCTTAGTATCTCAGAATGCGACCTTATTTGGAAACAGGGTCTTTGCAGACGTAATTAGTTAAGATGAGGTCATGAGGGTGGGCCCTAAACGAGTATGACTGGGGTTCTTCTAAAAGGGGGAAGTTTGGACACAGACAGGAACACAGGGAGGAGGCCACGTGAAGAGGGAGGTAGGGGTCTGGCTGATGATTCTGCTACAAGCCAAGGACCCGCAAAGGTTGTTAGCGACACGCCAGAAGCCAGGGGAGAGGCCCGGACCAGATCCTCCCCGATGGCCCCCAGAGGGAACCAACCCTGCGTACACCTCGATCTGGGGTTCCAGCCTCCAGAACTGAGAGAGAACACGTTTCTATTATCTAAGCCACCCAGTGTTTGGTACTCGGTTATAGTAGCCGAGCAAACTAACACGTGTTTATAAGTGAAGGGAAAGCTAAATTTCAGTTAGAGGGCTAGTGAAGATAAAAACGTATTTTTTCCCGTTGGAGCTGATGGAGCCCCTTGGTGCGCCTGAGCAAGGCAACCTCTGCAATAAACGCTCTCCCTGCATTTGGGGAGCAAACGGCTTTGCCTCCTCAGGTCAGTGCAACCCCCACTGCCTCAGTCTGGGCCCAGACCTCGCAGGGCCTTTCAGCCACGGCACTTGTTGATCTCCGAAAGTGCCCCGGGTCAGATGTCGCCAGCAGAGAGCTGGCTGGCTCTTCTGGGGGCCACTGCTTTCAGAGGTACGGGGGGAACACGTGACCACAGAGGCCTCTGGCGAGTCCAGCCCCGTCACGGATTTGGGACCCTCCATTTCCAGAAAAGGCCAAATGCCCTGCTTATCAGAAACTTCCGGGATGCCCCAGGCCCGGGGCTGAACGTGGGCATTCTTGAGCCAAAGAAGTATTCACATCGCCTTGACGTAGAAACTGTTTCGGTTTTATGTACTAGGTTTCTCCTTAGAAGTTTCTAGAAGGCACTTCTAACCAGTAATCTTTCGAAAGCCATTTGGTGGGAGGAGGGGCGCCTGTGACACAGTGGCGTCTGCAGCTCCGGGGACCTTCCCTCTTGGTCTAATAGCTTCTTTAAACACCACACTGACATGCTCGCGGCGCCGCAGTCCAGCTGGCGGCGGGGCCTGGTGATTCGCTTTCCAAGTGCGTCCCTGGCACGCCGTGTATTTTCATGCTCGGATGTTCACGCTGAGACGTACGGCCGTCTGAAGGTCGCGGTGAACGTGCCCGGGGCTCCTGCGAGGGTGATACCCCCCCAGCTCCAGCTGTAACATCCGACTCAAACCATCGTTCACTTTCCAGTGATGTCCGCCCTTAGGTATTACTTGAACAGAGAGAAGGCGGAAGCCCTCTTAGGGCAGATGGGGTCGGGGCGGATCTCAACCCGCTCTCAGCGGATGGCGTGTGGGTTTCACTGCTAACAGGAAGGTTCATAATGATCCGAAATGAGCAGGTCGCCCTCCACCGAGATCTCGAGCGGAGCCTCTGAAAACACGCGTGGGTCTCACCGGTGAGCTGAGGACGTCCTTAAGGGGCCCTAAGTTCTCATGCATGTGTATCCGAGTGACACTCATCCTCCCCCTAAGCCTGGGTAACGTGGCCAGAACGCCATGGGTCTGACGCCCGTGAGGCCGCTAGCGCAGCCGTGGTTATGAAAACGGGGGGATGGGGGCTTCCCCGGTGGTCCAGTGGGTAGGGCTCCGCGCTCCCAATGGGGTTCCATCCCTGCTCAGGGAACTAGCTCCCGCAGGCCGCAACTAAGAGTCCGCAGGCCGCAACAAAGATCTCGCGTGCCGCATCTGAGACCCAGCGCGGCCAAAATAAATAAATATTAAAAGAAAAACAACAACGGGGGGTGGGGGAGTGGGAGGGAGCCTCTCATTTCAAGTCAATGCCCTCCGTCTCCACGTCATCAGGGAAATGCTGGGCCGGGGAGGCCCCAAGCTCTGACACGTCCCCTCTTTTACAGATGCAGAGACACCGTCTCGGGGTTTCGCCCGCCCTACCTGAGGGCCTGGCCTCGATGACGTAGCCCGTGGTGGGCGTCCTGCCCGCGCGGCCCTCCGTCCACTGCAGGGTGAGCTCAGAGGCGGATCTGGTGACCGAGACGTCTCGAGGGGAGCCCGGGGAACCTGTGGACAGAGGAGAAAAGAGCGGGTGGGCTTTGGCCCGGGACTCCTGGGCCTGCAGAGGGGCCAGCTCTGCTGCTAGGTCTCCAGGCGGGGTCAGTCCCTCATCTTGAAAGTCGGGGTGGGGCTGACACTGGCCTCACAGGGTCCGTCAGAGCATCAAGAGAGCTGAGGCGTGGAGGTGCCCGCTCGATCCACTGCCCTCTCCTCCGAAAGCGCTTAAACAGAGGCCAAGGGCATTCGTGCAGTGGGAACTGTGTGGCTCCTCTTCATGATAGGAAGACTTTAAATTTTTCTCATGTATCTTATTTCAAAAATTGAATGCACTTCTTTTCTCTTACTTTTTTTCCAGAAAACAAACACAAACTGGACACGCTTAACACCTAAGCACTTGCTCGCCCGCACTGAATGCGTCCACGTGCAGACGTTCAGGTAACACACGCCTTGGAAGGCGGGGCCAAAAGAGTCCTGAGACCCCTGACCAGACAAAGGAGGCCCGATACTCACCCTCGGCCGGGCCGGCCGTGACGCTGGCCCGCAGCTCGGGCCCGTAGGCGATGGTCCGCGCTTGCACTCGGAAGAAGTAGGTCACCCCCTTGGTGAGGTCGCGCACCTTCAGCCAGCGTTGCCAGTTCCCCTTCACGTCCACCGTCACCACCTTGCTCACCCCTAGAGCCGCCGGGAAGGGCGAGAGGGGCCCTGAGCACCGAGGGGGCCGCGGGGTTTGCTGAGGAAGCATTTCTCACCACTGGGACGTTAAGTGGTGGTAATGGCCGGTTTCCAACACAGATAAGTGCAATTAGAGTCTAAGCTTGATAAGCGGGTGCCGACACAGGGAAGAGCCCCCCTCACAGCACGCGGGAGGCGGTCCCGGTTCACTGGCCACGTCGGGGTGAGAGAACCCCGGCGACCGGCACCAAGGGGGGGGCAGGCCCCTGACGTCTGGAGGGTCCCTCCCCACTTGGCTCGGAGCTGCACAAAGCCCTGTGTCACGTCGGAGGCGACCTCGGGCTTCCCAACTTAGTCGGGGGGGAGGACGTGGAGGAGGGAGATGGAGCAAGGCTCTGCATGGGCTGAAGGCGGCCCCCCCGCGGGGACCACCCTGCGGCCTAAAGGCTTTGGCGACGCATGACAACTTCATCCACAGACCCTGAAACATGGCGAGCCTGTCACCACAGAGAGCGGTGGTGACACAGCTCCACAGACCTGTGCCAGCACAGAGACGCTTCCCGCACAAAAACAGACACCGAGCAGATGTGATGCTGGGTGTACTAGGTTTAATTAGAAAATAGAGGTGGGACACTTTGGCAAGGGGATACAAACTGAAAATTACACAAACGCAGCATTTTCCAGAAGGGAAAATAGGGTTCTCTGGTAAAACAAGTCTGAAAATGAAGCATTCAAACAAAAAAAGCTACATAAGCTCTAGACTGCGGGACTTCTCAGAGCCTTCAACACACCGGTGTCTGTCGGGCACCTCTTGGAGGAGGATGTCAGGCTGGGGCAATTCCAGGACTTGTTAGTCAGCAGAGGTCGTGTGGAAGAGCCACACTGGGTGCCTGCTGTCCTGGGTCCAGCGTCCACGCCACCGTGTCCCACACACAGAGAACGGCTGTCCTTCCCAAGACCAAGGGGCCACCTGCCCTCGCTGCGACCGGCCGGTGTTATCGGCACCTTGAATCCTAGGCTGGCCTTGACCTCAGAAGAGCCCAACAACGTGCGTCCTCGCTACAAAGTGGGTCCAGCTTTCAAAGTCATCAAAGCAAATTCCTCAGATCCTACAGGTCTCCAGAACCCCTTCTAGTTGGTTTACTGTCTTCATATTGAGCCTTTTATAAAACATTTGTTCAGCTAAACGATTCTCTTCCAAGTTATTTTGGAGCAACTTGGGCTGCTCTTGCGTGATTGGAGCTTTTCGGTAGAGAAGCAGGGCCATTTCTGCACAGAGAGGCCGCCCCTCAGCTGCTTCGCTCCAGAATGGGGTTTCAGGGATGACAATCTGCACACGTGGTTGACTGTCAGCAGTGAACACACGGGATCCTGCCAGATATAAAGTTTTTCTGGAGAGCAGCCCCTTTTTTTGTTAAAAAAATGCCCTCCTTCTCCTCGGAGCAAAACCAACCCCGTGCACAGATTTTGTGAATTCTGTCCCACCAGGAGGAAGAGCTAGTCTGCTCCCCTCCCTCCACCCCATCCCAAGCACGTCAGCATCTTATTTATTTAGTCAATTTTAAAACCATGCCCTGCACTCCAAACCTCAGGGTGCAATCGCCTGAAATACTTCCATTTCAAACATGTAAGAAAACATAAAAATAGCTCTTCTACAGAATCAGATTCCCAAGAACACGAATCAGTGTTCCGAGGGTCTGGGGGCTCCCCACGCAGCCAGGCCTACTTTCCTGGTTGGGGGACCCGGGGTCCACAGCACTGCAGTACCACATCGACGCCCCTGTTCCCGGGGCCTGGGCTGCAGGCTGCCTGACCGGGGTCTGCAGGTGTCCCTCCAGACGCTGCCCGGGCCTGGGGGAGGGGGCACGAAGAAGGGTCACCCCAGGGTGAGGTCACTGCTTTACAACTGCTTTTTTACTGTCTTTACCACAAACTTGTGTATGTGTACATCAACAAAAATATCATATCTTCGGTGATCTTCACAAGGGAACTGGCGTTACCACAGAGAGTTAATATAAAACAAAGATGCTTGAGGTTCTCCGTACGTTTGCAGCCATATCTCTGGGAGATGCACGGGTCCTCAGAGGCATATGAGAGTACTGAAATGGTTCGGAGTCCCGCTTACTACTTTCATGGTTCCCTGCGTAAATCCCAGATCCAACAGCGAAGGGGGTGAGGGCCAGGCTTCTCCAGGAGATGCCTTCCAGGAGGCCTGCACACCCATCACATCAGCCAGCCGCCCTAAGGGGAGGAGATACAGAATCGGGGAACTGGGGGCCGCTGGGGAGGGATGGGCCCAGGTGTGGGGACGTAGGGCAGCCAGGGCTGGACCAGGGCCCGAGGTGCCGGGCAGCCTGCCCTCAGCGGGTCCGGGAAGCTGTGTGGTGCTTTCACAGCCGCGGCCTGGTGTTCAGCCTCTCTGTTCTCACCCACAACTCTGTCCACGGTGTCGGGCCTGCTCAGCTAGGCCACGGCGCGGTCTTAGGTCAGAATGCCCCAAAGAGCCCTGGCAGAGAGGCGCCCAGGGCGAGCGCCGCTGCTCCAGGATCGGCCGAGGGCGGGTTCCCTCTGAAACTCGCGGGGTCGGCCAGCGGGACGGGGAGTGCGGACGCCCCGGGATTTGGAGCCTGTCCCAGGCCTGTTACTTCTTCCCCGTGTGACGCCGGGCGACGCACTTGACCTCTGCAGGCCTCCGTTTCCCGTCGGTCCTGAGTGGGCAGTGCCCACCTCACAGCAGTGTCAGGAGGCCCGGATCCCAGACCCTGCAGTGACTGTTGGAAAGCACATTAAACTCCGGGTGCTGCAATCCACCTGGGTCCCTGGCTGAACGTCTCCCACTCCGGGTGGCCACGCTGCCCCAGCACCCAGGGGCTCGTGGCGGCCACCGTGGAGCTCAGCCCGCGATCCTGCTGGGCAGGCCTTGGGAGGCGGCTGGCGTGGCCGATCGCGGCCGGGCTCCTGCGTGCAGCTGTGGCTGGTCCTCACGTGCCCGGCAGGTGGCCGGATGTCCACCAAGGCAAGAGGACGGAGGGGTCACGTCCTTGTCATCGCCCCGAGGGCCGGCTCACGCGTGTCCACGAGGCGGCAGGGCTGCCGGAGCAGCGAGAGGACAGGGTGCCTCTGGCGTGCAAATGCTTTCCACGCCTCCGCCCGCCCCACGGCGGTTGCTGCTCCCGTGGCCACTGTGAGTCACGCGGCCAGGTCCGGAGGAGCGCAACGGGGCTCGATCTGGGGTCTTCCTGTGCTCGACCCGTGACACCCACCACCAGGGGCACCGCCACCGGCAGCCACTGCCCACGCCCCACGTGACGGCCTCCTTACGGCCCCACTTTGGCCGGGCTGTGCTCCTCTCTGGCCTGTGAGGCTGCCAGCCGTGGCCGCCGGAAGGGTTCAGGACTAGTGTACATCTGGCTAAGTCAGGGGTTCCGGCAGAGGCCGTGGTCCAGGAGGGCTCGTGGTGGGATCCTGGGACGTGATGCTGGGTTGGCAGTGAGCGGGGCACTTTGGGAAGGTCACAGGGTCACCAGGGTGGCACCAGGGCAGTGGGTCGGTGAGCTCTGCTCCTGGGGAAGGGGTGTTTGCTGGTTGCCAGGGGGCCGGGGGAGGCTCAAGGCCTGTGGCCAGCCTCACCCCAGCGGGAGCAGGGCCAGAGCTGTCGGGGGGCAGGGTGGTCTGCGGTTGGGAGCCCGGCTTAGTGCAGGCCTGGTGCTGGAGGCAGCCCTGCGACGCCTCAGGCGGGACTGGACGCTTCCTGTCGCCGTCACTGTCACGTGGGGTAGCCCCAGCCCTGCACCGGCCACCTGACAGGCAAGCAGGCGTCAGTGGGTCAGAACCTGGCATCTGGGCAGTTTGCTGCTGAGGGCGCAGGGGCCGGGGCGGCGGCTGGGTGAGCGCAGGGCTGAGCCCCCGTCCCTGCTCCGATGGCATGGTTGGCACGCTGGCCAGAGACCCAGGCTGAGAGCAGCGGCCCTCCCCACAGACAAGGGGCGCTGCTGCGGACGGCGGGCGTCTCAGTGCTTGTGAAACGAGGCGAAGACGGCTGTGACCGAAGTGACTCCACCTGCTGTCACCCCAGGGAACGGCAAGCCCCACCCGCGGCCGCGAAGCAAAATGCTTTCCTGACTGCCCCTCGGGCTCTGTCTCTGCCGCTCACCATCACGTCCACGTTCAGAGACACAAGTGCTCCAGACGTCCCCGTCGTGTGACAGATAAGACCTCGGCTCTTGAACCCGCCCGCCTGGGTTCGAATCCCTCCTCTCCCCCCATCCCCCCACCGTAGGCCGCGCGGACAACGTCTTAAGGGCCTGAAGCCCGACTGCTTTGTCTGTAGCCTGAGGATAGACGCGGCCCGCCCCGCAGGGCTGTGGTGAGGCCGAGGGGAGAACACACGAGAGCGGTGGGTGCGGCCTGGTGCGTAGGCAGTGCCGGAGGGACAGCCCCTGCTGGTCGGAGTGCTCGGTGGGGTCGTGTTGACGGGCGCACAGGGAGAACCCTGTGAGCTGCTCGTGGTGACCCTGAGTGTCCAAACAACGTGGAACAAACAAGCAAGCTCAACCCCGAGGACACGGGGAAACCGGAGCTGCTGCGCCCCCCGGCGATGAGGCGGGGTGGGGGGGGCGGGGAGCAGGCGTGGGGAAGCCTTGCGGCAACCCGGCAGCAATTCGAACGCCTGACCGTGCGGAGGAGGGTAACGGGGGGCACAGACAGGCCCCGCGGCGGAATCCCGCCGGGCGATGGCCTTGCCTGGAGGCCAAGGAGACAGGTGTGGGCCGTGGGGTTTCTGGAAAGACTGTGCAAACCTACCCACACAGATGCTCTGCTCAGCAGTCAGTCGCTTACTTGCGGAAGCGTGGGAAGCCTCACTCACGGTCTGGGGTGAGGAAGGAGGCGGAGGCCTGTCAGGCACCATTCTTGGCAACCCTCTCTCGTCTGAACAACACTCGTGGGTTAATACCCTTGAAAAGGTGTTTGGGACCTGGGCTCGTGGAATCTGTGTGCGTGCGTGTGTGTGCATGCGTGTGCAGGGAACGCTGGTGAGCAAAATGAAAGTCTCCAGTAATTCTCGGCCCTCCCTCCCTACTGAACGAGCAAGAACGTGGCCCGTCTCCTTCTGGACCTCGACCCAAGCCACGCCCAGGCCGCCTGTCCCCAGACAGGTGCTGGGTCCTGAAAGGATACAGCAGAGCACGCTAAATCAGTGCTGGTCCCCAGCCTCTTGGCTGTTTTACAAACCGTATCCACACGTCGCCTCTACTGTTATTTACCTAAGTTCACTGCGAGACAGGAAGGACCCTCTGTCACCTCTACTGTTATTTACTTAAGTTCATCGATTTTCTGAGACGCAATTTTTCCCCCTCGCATTTTTACATCTCTGATTTGGGATGCAGCTCGGAACTGATGCTTCAAGAGGACCGGGCCGTGGTTTAGTGGAAGCATTTTTTCTTTCTCAGCACTTCATAAAATAACAATGAATCTCACAGGCCATGGCAGTGTAGATTCGATGAAATAAAATCTAGGGCTTAACTTTTCTTCTTCAAATCAACTCCCTGTTTTACTTGAATGTGCTTGTCTTAAAAGGAAACTTTTATCACAGCTTTAAATGGAGAGCCAATATCATTTGATGTGTTGGTGATATCTTTTCCTCCCAGACATTAAATAATCTATAATTTCTACAGTCTGTCTGCGTCTATGACCAGGGCCTCACCTCCCTCCTCTGCACCACAGTGCCGGGCACACGGTGGGGACAGAAAGAAATGCCCACTCGGCCCTCGGTGTGCGCTCCGGGAGCGGGGCAGCGGGCAGAGACGAGTGGATAAGAAATCAAATCAGCACAGAGCTGGCGGCACCAGCTACAGCCGGGGCGCAGGGACAGAGACATGCCGTCACGGCCCAGTTCCTTCCCGCCTGCCCTGTCCACCCCGCCCCTGTCCTCTCCTCTCCCGTCCATCATCCCCGCCTGGAGCCCCTGCCAGCCCCCCTGCTGGCGCTGGGGTTTATTCAGCTGGGGATCCCGGTCTCCTGTAACTCAGACCCGGTGCCCCTGGCTCCACCTCGGTCCCATGTCACTGGCCCTGCGGCCGCCCGGACGACTGGCATCGCCCCCTCCCTGCAGGCCCCGCGTGACCGAGCCTCTGTGGGCCAGTCTCGCCTCGGACGCTGGGCGCCTGGGCCCTTCCTGTCTCTCAGCGCCTGCCCCCGCTCCACGCCCGACGCTCTCACGCGGCTCTGCTCTCTTCTTCATGGTGCTGATCACTACCAGACTTTGTTTGTGTGTGTGTGTCTGTTTGTGTGTTGCTCTCTCCTCCCTGCAGCACAGCTCACTGCACTCAGGAAAGCAAGGATCTCGTTGAACGGGTCAGCTCAGATCCCAGCTTCCCTGGATCCACAGACTCCAGCATCTAGAACGGCACCCGGCACACAGCAGGCACTTAAAACAGACTTGCTGAGCGGAGTTCCCTGGCAGTCTAGTGGTTACGACGCGGCACTTTGCGGTGACCCAGGTTCAATCCCTGGTGGGGAAACATCCCGCAAGGTGAGGGCCAATCCCTACCCCGCCCCGACACGATAAACAAACAAAAACCTCGCTGAGTAAACGGAAGAATGAAGGCGGCCCCAGGGGAGCACCCGAGGGAAGCATCCGGGCCCCGTTGCCCACGTGGCTCCAGCTCGTGGCACCCAGGGTGGGACGAGCACTGAGATCCCAGGCGCAGCAGGAGAGGCGGGTCTTGGGTGATAAAGAGGCCGGGTCAGGGGCCCTGCGGAGAGGGCCGTGTGGAACCCCGGACGCGCTCAGCCGGTTCACCCGCCCCTCCAGGCGCCGCGCCGGGTAGACGGTGGGTGTCACGCAGCCGGGAGGCTTACCTTGGACAGGCGCTAAGGGCTCGTACACCACTCGGTAGCCCTGCAGGACGCCATTGGCTGCCGTGGGCTCCCCCCACGAAACGTTCAGCGTGGTGGAGGTTACTTCCGAGAATGCCAGAAAGCTGGGGGTCCCGGGAGCTGGAGGACAGGACAGAGAGGACGCTCGCCGAAGCCCCTTTACGTCACCTACGTACGTGTCTGCGTCTCCGCGCGGAATAGAGATCTTATTAGACGGTGTCTTCAACTCAGTGCAGTCTCAATGCCGTGGATGAAAAGGAGATTTATTGATCATCTCCGAACTTCCCAGGGTCAATCAGAAACTCACACCCTCCCGAGAAGAGGAGAGGAAACGGCGGTGTTTAAACACAAAGGGGCCTGAGAGATGCAATGGCAAAGGCATAAAAACGAATCATGGATGGAAACAGAAAATGAAGTGCAACAGAAAATGAAGTGCAGACAGCGCCATCTTCTAGCACCTGCTGGAGGCTTCCACGGGCTCCAGTCCTGCTCCTCTGGGGAGGGGTGGGCTCTCCCCTCCCCTCCTGGGGGGCCCCGAGGCCTCCAAGGACACCCCCGCACACTGGTCCTCATCTGACAGCCCACAGGCGCCCGGCCACCTCACTGTCCCCCTTGGTCTGGAGGTGGGGGAGCTCACGCGCCACCCTGAGCTGGAAGAAGCTCCTGGCAGAGGCAGAGGCAGGCTGTGGGGCCAGGGAGGACGCCGACCCCGCCCGCGGCTCCCGTCTGCCTGGGCCCCGTGGGAGGGCCGGGTGGGTGCTGGCACCCAGAGCTGCCCCTACCCCGGTGGGCACTGACGCCCCCCCGTAGGCGGGTCCCCCTCCGTGCTCAGAAATGCCCACTGAGTCGGCCCCCACTTGCCCCCTTCCGTCCTCCCCCGTCCTTGGGGGCCCTTTGGCCCTGTGACCCGCCAGGCCCGCAGCGTCCGAGGGCCTCCACCTCCTACCCTCGGCCCCACAGGTCCGCCCAGACCCTTCCCGCTCAGAGGCCACAGACGGCCCCTCCCGGGCTGCTGGACGGGCCCCGAGGATGCAGCCCCTGCAATCCGGTCATGGGCATCTCACAGGGGGCCTGACACGCAGCAGCCCCTGTTCCCGGGAAGGCTGAACCCACGGAAGTCTGGGGAGCCCTGAGCCGGTGGGTCTGTGCCCCATGGGCTCCCTAACTTACATTGCCAGCCTTCCACTCCCTGCATCTCAAGAAGGCCCCAGAGCTCCCGGGACCCAGGACCCAGCTGCTGTTCCCTCGGGAAGCCTGGTCAGCCTCAGGAAGCGCCCCAAACCGCCAGGGACTCTGAGAGTCACCAGGAGAGTGAGTGAGCGGCTCAGAACGCACCCCAGGTGGGGAGAGGGGGCCACAGGCAGTGTGACCCCCGGCAGGGCAGCCCGGAAACGCCCTAGGACCCGCGCGGGGCGTGTGTCTGAGAGACAGCCTGCCAGCTGCTTCCAGGGGTCTCTGTGGCCCAGAGGCCCGGGGGGCTGACACTGCGGCCTGGGCTCAGCACGTCAGCACACAAGGAGCTCCCCCTGCCCCGGGCTCTGGACCCTGAGAGAACCCCCCGCGGGCCTGGAGCAAGTCCTGCCGGTGACAGACGAGGCCCTGTGCAGATGGAAGGCCGGCCCCCCACCGCCCCGCGCTGCTCACACTGGTGAACGTTTACGGGGCAGCTCCACACAGCAGGCCTGGGCTGGGCGCTGGGGACACCACGTGAACCGGACCCAGAAATTCCCAGCTACGCGGGATCTGGCCCACAGGACAGGCAGAGCGGAGCGCCGAGGGAATGGAGAGGGCGGGTCGGGGAACAGCTGCAGGGCAGGGGGGTGACCCAGGCTGCTGAAAGGAAACACACTGTCCTCCTACCGGCCTGGTGGGTACGGCCCTGCCGGGGGTCACTCCTGGGCCCGTCTCCAGCGGCGTTGAAGGCCGAGATGCTGACCAGGTACTGGGTATGGCTGGTGAGGTTCTTCAGCTTCGCCGTGGTCTCAGGCAGGAACAGCACCCGCATCTTCTCCGTCCCGTTCTGGCTGTCCGCCTCCCAGTAGTAGATCTGCCAGAAAGAGCCAGAGGCTGGAGGTCAGCGTGGGGGGGGGAGGGGTGGCGCCCCCTCTGTTTCTCAGCCTGGGGACAGGTGGCCACTGAGCCAGAGGGGACCTGAGTGCTCCCGGGGGCCGAGCTGTGCTCTGCAGAGTCGGGGGTGGCTGAGGCCAGGCCAGGGTGGACGGGGCCTGAGGATGGAGGTGGCATTTCGGTGGCATCTCCTTCGGCTGCCAGGAAAGTGCCTTTTCTCTCACAGGGCTGGCTGTGGGGGCCCTGCCCCTTCCCCCCAAGCTTCTGGACAGCAGGGAGACCCATCTACCCCCTGCTCCAGCCTGTGGGTAGAACAAGCCCCCAACTTCTACCCTACGCTCCCACATTTTCTTTTAAGGCTGAGATCGAAGGCTTGGATCAATGTGACCCAATACTCTGGATGTTAAAACAGCCAAAAACAACGTGGAGATGAACCACGTAGGGCTCAGCCCTGTTGGAGCAGCCTTTGTTTCTCCTGGGTTCCGTTTCTCCTCGTCTAGTTTTTAATGCACTCGTGGGCGAACATGATGCCGCGCACAAAGGTTTGCTCGGGTCATCAGAACTGCTCCCCTAGACAGCCGGCCAGGTCATCAGAACTGCTCCCCTAGACAGCCAGCCAGGTCATCAGAACTGCTCCCCTAGACAGCCGGCCAGGTCATCAGAACTGCTTCCCTAGACAGCCGGCCAGGTCATCAGAACTGCTCCCCTAGACAGCCGGCCAGGTCATCAGAACTGCTCCCCTAGACAGCCGGCCAGGTCATCAGAACTGCTCCCCTAGACAGCCGGCCGGGTCATCAGAACTGCTCCCCTAGACAGCTGGCCGGGTCACCAGAACTGCTCCCCTAGACAGCCGGCTGGGTCATCAGAACTGCTCCCCTAGACAGCCGGCCGGGTCATCAGAACTGCTCCCCTAGACAGCCGGCCAGGTCATCAGAACTGCTCCCCTAGACAGCTGGCCGAGGACCACTGCCCAAGCCCGTGCCAGCCAGGCCACCCAAAGACAGCCCCAATCCACGGATCCACCTCGGCTCTGTGGGCCTACAAGAGGCCAGGCCGTGAGAGCCGCTGGCCCACGCACAGAGCAGCCGAGGCTGCCAGGCTGCGCGGGGCCTGGGGCCTGCTTTCCCGCGCCCACACGCCTGGCCAGGCCGGAGCGGAGCTGGCGGGTGAGCCTCGCTACATCCACCTGCAAGACGCAGTTCGGCTTCTGCTCTCTGAACTGACCAGATGAGACGCTCTGCTTGAACAGGCCTTACTAACTTGAGATCAATATCCAAGTTCAACGTCTCTATCATTAGGAAATTAGGAAACATGTTTTGGACATACATAAATAGCACCTTGCCTCTGGGCTCAGGGGACTTTCCGTTACCTCATTAATCACTGCAGGTGCCCTGCCGTGGAAGATGGTATTTATTTTCACAAAACACCTACAAATGTCATTTTTAAAGGAACATTTAATTGGTCCAATAGTCTTCAGGGTAGGCTAGCCCATGGAGTCTGATGAATGATCAACTTGGGCTCAACAGACCAGACAAGGAAATTCACTCTGGAGGAAGGTGGGGAATTTTCAAGGGACGGCACTTCAGGACGGTTTTAGCTGATCTCACGGGGTCCGAGCCCCCTACGCAGGGGAGATACTGGAGGTGGAACACTGCGGGGGGCTTCGTGCCCCCACCAACTCTGTGTCACTGTTCATCACCTGATGCTCGGACTGCAACGGGCTACTGCCTCTCTTGGATCCCACCTCTGGGATATTTAATGGGGAATCATGACAGGTCAGTGTAAGGGTTCTCAAAGTGAGGTTCCCAGGAGCACGCAAATCCTTGGGCCCCATCCTGGACCTACTGAACAAGAGACTCGGACCCAGGGCAGGGCTGGGGTGGGGGGAACTCTCTTGAGTGCTTCCCTTTTACTGTCAGCAAAGGCAGTGGAGACTCCCAGAGGGGGTGCAGGGGGAGGTCTGCGCGGGGAACTGGGCCCCGCTCTCCCAGGCCAGAGGCAAGGTCAGGCTGAGCCCATTCCAGCCGCTCGGCGATGCCCGGGGCTCTGGGGGCCGAGGGTCCGTCGGCGCGAGTCAGGACGGGAAGCAGAAGGGCAGGGTGAGCCGAGGGTGGCCAGGGTCCCAGCGGAGCCCTTGGGAGATCTGGGGATTCAGGCCGCTGACCCTGGCCCACAAGTGACCTGGAAAGAAGAGCCAAACCAAGCGAGAGAGCGCCTTGCCTTGTAGCCCTGGATGTTTCCGTTCTGGCTCTCGGGCGGCGGCGGGTCCCACGTGACCTCCAGCTGGCTGGCCGTGAGTGGGTTCACCTGCACGTGCTGCGGAGCCATGGCCGGGGCTGCGGAGAGAGCAGCGGGGTCCGCTGAGAAGTCCCGAGACCCTGCCCTGGACCACCCAGCTTGTATGCCAGCATGACCACAAACCCTTCTCAGAACCACGCTTTTAAATGCAGGAAATGAAATCTGGAGAATCCCAAAGAAAACCGATTATATCGAGACACGGCAGAGCTTTGGAAAACAAAGGTGTGATACAGTAACCCACGTGCTTGTGACTGAGCCCTGAAGTCAGGCTTAGAGCTGCTCTAGCGACGGCTCTGAGGTCAAGCGGGATGAGCGGAGACGGCACAGTAACAGCCAACCTCGCCGCGACGGGGGCACACCCGGGGGCACAGCCGGGGCCCTGCCGCTGAGAGAGTCCCAGGCCCCACTGATGCGGCACTGGTGCGTCGCCATATTCATAACCGAGGGAGATGCTAAGTTCCAGGTGGAACTCGGAGAAAATAAAGGCATTTGTGGGAGTCCCCTGGCGGCCCAGTGGTTAGGACTCTGCGCTTTCACTGCCGAGGGCCTGGGTTCGATCCCCGGTCAGGGAACTACGATCCCACAGGCCTCGCGGCCAAAAATAAATAAAGAAAGGCATCTGTGTTCCCACCACGAGTCCCAGATCCTGGGGTACGAAGCCCTGCTCCAGGTGGAGCTGACGGCTGCAGACCCGGGGCTGCCCCTCCTCGGGGACGGAGCGCAGAGGCCACAGCTCCGCGCCCCGCAGGAGGACCCGGTCCCACTCCTTCCCTCCCAACCCCGAGGGCCCCCGGGTGCTGTGTGGGTGTCAGCAGGGCCACACTGTGCAGGTCAAAGGTGAAAGGTGACTGACAGGACGCCGTGGCCGTGGCCTCGCAGGCAGCCACGGGTAGGTTGGGAACGACGCAGAGGACGCACGTGTACATTTGGGGACATTTCTCCCCGCCGGCCGGTCTGTCCTCTGCCTCCCAGGAGCTACTCCTTCCTCCCACCGGGGTCACCCCTCCCCCGGTGAACTCCACGCTGGGCTGGACCCTGGGGCGCTCCACGGAGCTGTCGGGGACACGGCTGCAGGGGCAGGGCGCCAACCCAGCACCCTCGCCTTCCGCGGCCCCGCCTGCGGCCCGGGCGCTGCCTCTTGCCTCAAGTCTATTTAGGGCCATGAAGGGAAAGGACCACACGTCAGTGGAGGGAGGCAGCCCAGCTCACAGTCTCTCTGGGGAGAGGATGACCTCCTTGAGGCACCCCTCCCCCGCGTCTTCCTCTCCCTGCTTCCGCCCCCCCCCCACCAGTGTAGAATAAAATAGTAATTAACACCCACTCAGCCTGACACCAACTATTTATTTTGTTCTAACTGCGTGGCTCCTGTATTATCGCTGCCCACCCTGCCGTTAATGGAAATGTTAATAACCCACACCAGGTTGTTGTGACAGATGCTTGGCCTCATTATCAGAAATTCTTATTTACCGCTCCATTAAACAACAGAATCACACAAAAAAACAATTCAATCAAAACTAACTGGAGGAATTTTAACAGCCACATTAATAATCCACAACATAAATAAAGTTAATGTCTTCTGCCTGTTTGCCATGGGCGACTCGATCACAAAATTACTGTTGTACGATTAAAATGTGAAAGGCAAAATTGAGCACAGCCATTACCCTGGTGGTGGGTTAGGACCATCTGTGTGTGGTCGCCCCAGTCCCCCAAGTTTCCCTCGCGAAGCACAGCCAAACCCAGGGCGCACGACGGCTCTGGGGTTGACATGGGCTGGGCAAAGCCTCCCTCCACCGCCACCCCCGGTCCTGTCCTGGGCGGCTGAGCCCCACACGCTGTCTCCACGCCCCCCAGCTGTCCTACAGCAGAGCCCCTTCCGGTCACAAAAATGCTGCAGGTGACAAGGACTTTTGTGATGCTAACACAGCAGGGGAGGGAGAAACCCACGTGAACACAGAGCAAAGCACGCCGGTTTCAAGACTTAATTTTTTGGCTCCTGAGATCCTCGGGGTCTCCACCCTGACGGGAGACCCTGACTTGCAGGAAGGCCGTCTGTCTACACCCCCAGTGCAACCCTCTTCTGTCATGAAGGTGCTCAGTTTGGAAACCGATGGCGTGTCTGATGGGTCGTGATCCTGTTGTTCTCCACCTTCAGCATCTGTGGAGTACGGCGCCCACAAACATCAGCTAGGAATGCTGTGTTAAAAGGCATGAAATTAGTTTTTAAAAGCACGCTGGCCTGGCCTGGCAGTCCCTGGCGTTTGCTGATACGCAGATTGCCCTCAGACAGCGCTGGAAGGTGGGTGCAGGGTTAGGGCGCAGAGCGGAGATTCTCTCCATCCGGCGTCTCGGCCCAGGCAGACAACGCTGTCCCACAGCTGTCACCCACCGGCCTTGAGCGATCGCTCCTGCCACCGCGGCCCCGGAGAGAGGGCCGGGCAGGGCGGTGATAGAGAAGCTTCCTGGACTTCTGGGGGCTCCATGCACCTGACACAGTAGTGGAATCCCAGCGATTTCTGGAATCTTCTGGGATTCTGGCTGAGCCCTGGGAGAGGCCCTGCAAAGCTGGGTGCTGTGGGCTGGACTCGGCGGGCGGGTCCCACGGAGCAGGGAGGGCAGCACTTTGTCTAGTTCGCTCGGGCCCTGGGCGGGCTTCTCTGGCCCCGACGTGGCCATCAGGTGTCAGGGACACACGGCGGCTGCCCTGACCCAGTGTAGGCTTGCTGCTGACAGCGGGGTGCTGGCTCACGGGCTCCTGGCTCTGCATCCCGCAGACCCTGGGCGGCCCTGGGCTCATCGGGGCGCCCACGTCAAGCTTTCAGAACCTCTGCTCCAGGGAGGCAGCTGCGCAGGCAGCTGTGCGCTCAGACCACGGCAAGGAGAGGAAACGACGCCTCAAAGGCATTCGGTAAACAGCCGAGGCTGGGAGGGCAGGGGCTTGTCAGCTGCTCGGGTGGGACCGTTCACCATCCGGCCCCCGCTCGCCCGCTCACTCTGCCCCCGTGGCGCGGCGGGGGGCGCCCACCCACCCTGCAGCCAGTCCCCCCTGAGGGAGCTGCACGCCTCCCTCTGTCACTGGTCTGGCCGACGACAGGGGAGCAGTAGTTACATGCAGGTCCGGCCCTTCCCAGCAGGAGCTTCCAGAGCGTTCCATGGCGCTGACCCCTCCCCACCCCCAGACCAGCGGGGCCCCCAGGGGGGCTGATCCCCATCTGTGTCTGGGAGCACGAGAGACGTAGCTGACCGTGAAGGACAGGGACGCGCGAGAGAAAACACACGGGTGGTGTTTCAGGCGCTGAGACTTGGGGGTGATTTGTCGCCACAGAGCAACTTCGCTGACGTTTTCCTGAATATCAACCAGGCCCTCGGCTTAGCTCGGAGGAGCGGGTGGACACAAGGATGCACAAGACAGGTTCAACAGGAGACATCATTCACAGCAGTCATAGTACCAGGTAGAATGTGAGGACAGGGTCAGAGGGCCACGAGGGGTCACGTCTGGCTGGGGGACGTGGGGTCTTTCCTGGAAACAGAACATCCAGCTGGCTCTTCAGGAATGGGGGGGATCTACCACGGGACCGTGGGCCGGGGAGGTGGGGATGGAGGAGCAGTGGAGAGCTGGGGGGCAGGGCGTCTGCCGGCGACTCGACAGACGGGCGTCCGGGGGCTGGAACTGCTGTTGAGGGACCAGGCCAGACCGTGCTCGGTTTTGACTTTCACTCTTTGTAAGCCATTGATTTATTACTTGGGTAGAGCAAGATTTTAACTGATAATCTGAGGATCATTGTTAATGTTTTAATATAATGAAATAAGTACTTCTTTATGTAATTTTTAAAAAACTGTACATTCATCAGTTCACTTTAATTACACCAACATTTCTCTGGTCAAACACTCTTTCTGATTTCCTGTCAAAGTGAGTAGGAAACAGAATACTCGAATGTAATTCACCTTCTCAGCAAACTTTGCCAACACATCTGTTCCCCTAAGCGGGGATAACCGGCGGGGAGGGACTCCAGGTCTGGGTAACTGTGTGCCCTCTGGGCCCCCTCGGTCCATAAAGGAGGTTTACGTGGGTGGCGGGGCTTCGGCCCCGAGGCACAAGCAGCGACTCGGCCCAGGAAGGAAGGAGGGGGCAGATCGCAAGGACCCAGGAAGGAGCCACGTCTGGGCAGGCGTGCAGCCCCCTCCTCCTCCGGAAGAAGGCTGTGAGTCACTGCTGCCACCAAACGGGACGTCCAACGCCCAGTCACCAGGACGCCAGGCAGCTGTGAGCCCCGCCCGCAGGAACTCAGGTCCGAAAATGAGCATTTCTGTTGACATTACAAAGTAATTTTTAACAGAGCTTACAACAGACAAAAGTGAGATCATATCTGATAAATCTGTAACGAACATGAGGGACACACACCACCCTTCTCTCAACCGACAGCCCCCATCTCTCCAGAACCCCCAGGACTTGTGAAGACAAACACAGTGATGCTAACGTCTGCTGTAACTCCTGGTTAACGTAGGGATCCATCAGTGGGATGTGAATGGCGCTGACGCCGATACCGATGGTGATCCCTTCACACCAGGGGATCAGGCATCTCTTCCAAACCCTTCATCTGGGCTCACTTCATCCTTATAACCTGGGGTGGTGGGTACAAGTCACTGCCCATTACACGGACGGGAAGACTAAGGCCCAGAGAGATCCGGTAACCTGCCCGAGGTCACACACTCAGCAAGCTTGTGGATTCGGCCTCGTACAAACCCAGGCAGCTTGGCTCTGAGCCTCCCTCCCTCCCTCCCAAGGGAATTCCTGGGGCCGGGGCAGGGGTAGTGGGTGGGGTGGGTGGGTAGGGGGGGCAGGGAATTCAGCCCCACGTGCCTGGGTTCCTGGAGCAGCCCCCTCAGACCAGCACATCTCACCCCAGCTGCCGTCCTCCCCTCCGAGCGCCGATCCCCAGCCTGTCCTCCATCACCTCACTGCTGAGCCAGAAGCAAAAACAACTCCCAGGAAGCTTAGCAAGAAGAATCCTGAAACTGGTCACAAAAACTATTTTCAAAAAAATCAATGCCATGTACTCCAGGCTATAGAAACCATAGCTGGGAGGCTGTGGAAGAAGCCCTGGCTGGCGAGTTTAAGGTCTGGGCTCAGCTGGTGGGACTTGGGACTCTGTTCAATCTCTGAGCCACAGTTCCATTGTTCGTAAGATTGGAGAAAATATCAGACGTAAAGGGTTTTCGAGCTGAAATGAAATGGGTGGTGTGAGAGCAGAGCAAGGCCCGGCCAGGGGCGCGTGGTGCCCTCAAGCTCGTCCCCGAGGTGACCTCTCTGTCCAGATAATCGCCCGAGGGTTTATCTGGGCACTGGGCACATAGGGCACTGCTCCTATGTGGGCTCTGTCCCTGTAGAGACGGTAGGTAATCGAGTCACCATGCGCTGACACGTCTAGATGTCCGTCTCCCTGGTGGTTCCCGTATGAACCGAGAGCAGCCCAGGTGTGTCACCATGGATCCTGGTTACAGCTCCAGGGACCCCACTCCCGGTGCTCACAGCCTCACGCGACCCTTCTGACACGTAGGATATGGCAGACACAGTGGGGTGGGCAGCCTCCTGGAGGCAGGTCAGGGAGCCTGAGCCGCCCCTCCTGCTGGTGCCCCCTCCTGGCTCCTCTCACCCCCACCAGCTCCCTCTAAGGAAACCAGCCTGTATGGTGATGCGCCACAGAGAGGTGGCCAGGCGAGGACCTCGGGGAGGCCTCTGCCCATCAGCCCAGGAAACGGGGTCCCGCGCACAACCACCCGTGAGCTCAGAAAGGGGCCCTCCCTGGTCGAGCCCTTGGACAGCGCTGCAGGCCTGGCGACACCTTGTGAGAGACCCAAGGTAGAGGACCCAGCTAAGTTGAGCCTGGATTCCTGACCCACAGACTCTGCGAGGTTGCAGGTGTGTGCTGTCTGAGCAGCTACGTTGGGACAATTTGTTACGCAGCAGCAGATAACTAATACAACCCGACCAGTGTGAGCTCCTCAGGGAAAGCACCCAGCCCAAGGCCAGACTGCACGCTCTGGGCTGCCAGAGGCTGGCTGGAATTTGGTGTGGCCCCTGTTGCAAATGCAGGATTTCATGGTGTTCCAGCGAAACACCCTCTGTTAAGGTCAACATGTCCTCTTAACCAGCCCAGACCCAGCTGTGGCCTTGGCCCCATGAGTTTGCACAGGAAATCTAGGATAAACTCCTTGCCTTTTCACTGGTGGATGTCCTGGCAGAATTACAGAATTCTGGAGCAGTGCAGGAGCTTGAGTGGTTCTGATTACAGGTGCCTCGGACCAAGGACGGGGTGAGTTAACGAGGACTCTTAGCTCTGACAGAGCACGTTCACACATGTGGACAGAATTAGAGGTGCTCCAGCTGTGGACCAGGCAGCAGCAGCCCTAGACGCTGAGCATCCAAAGACTGTATTTTAAAAACAGTGGTTTCAATATGAAAGGAGGTGGAGGCCAGAGAGTTCCAGACTCATAAGAACAAGCATATTTTTCTTACAGATACTTCCGTGATAAAGGTTAGTGCCAAACAAATCCAGCATTTGGTTTCATCCAGCAGTGACCTTTGTTTTCCCATCATCACCACTGCTCACACCATCTTATCAGCTTAATCACTGCTACCACCATTACGAGATGCAAAGTTAGAAGCCATTCAAGCAAACCAGCTACATTGCTCGCGACTGTTGTGGGTTTTCTTTTTTTCCTCTTTGCCTGTAGAGTGAGTTTCCCATCACGGCAAGATCCAGGTCCTGACAAACCATGACTGTATTGGAGCCGACCTGGCCCGCATAACACAATTCACGGTCCCTAATTAACCAATTGCATCCCATGCTGTAGGGAAAGGATCTTATTCTCATTTTCCCCCTTAGAAAACTGAGGCCTAGAGGAGTTAAGTCACTTGTCCCAGGACGGACTGGATTTGAACTTGGGTTTGCCGACTCTAGGGCCCAAGCTACTTCCCCAGGGCAGAGTTGGGAAGCTTTCCATAAAGGGCCAGGCAGCATTTTAAGCTTCAAGAGACAGAAGGTTTCTGTTGCAAGAACTCAACTCTGCCTTTGTATGTAAGGGAATGGGCGTCTCAATAAAACTTTATTTACAAAAACAGGCACTGGCTAGGTTTGGCCTGAGGGCCTGGTCTGAACCCCGCTCTACTAGGGTACAGACTGGTTAACCCGTTGATTTTCCACATTTTTGAACCCCGTGTCTCTCCGCTCTGATGCTGATTCCAGAGGGGCCTTGCTCTCTAAGAGAAAAACAGTGGCCTTGGATGCAGTGGCCACACCGGTGCATCCCAGGACCCCTGACCAGCTAAGCATTCCTGGAGAACCCTCTGGAAACTCTGGTGCTTGTTTTTCTCATCTGTAAAACAAAGGTGACCTTTAAGCCCCACACCTCAGGTGTGGTGGGTCTGTGAGCCAAAGCAAAGGACACAAGCGGAGGTGGAGGGGGTCTCCCTCCAATTCCCACGTCCAGGTGCCATGGAGACCGAGCCGGAGTCGGCCAGGGTCAGAGGTCAGACCAAGACCAGGGCTGAGAAGCACCCACTCGACTTGGTGATAAGAAGCTCCAAGGGCAGAGGGGCGGGAGCTGGCAGGGTGGCCGTGGAGGAGAGAACTGGGGTTGGGAGGAGTAGGCAGTTCCCTGGGGGTCTGAGTGCTGACTGGATACGGATTATATGGAGAAACTGTTATTAATTTTTCTGGGTGTGATAATGGCTTTGTGGTTGTATACACACATTTTTGAAAGAGTTCTTTTAGAGACACATCAAGGTATTTTTGAATAAAACGATACAAGGTTTACAAAAAAGGACATGATGTCTGAGAACAGGGGAGCAGAGAGGCAGGTGGGTGGCGAGATGGGGGAAGATGGTCACGGTGCCTGGCGGTTGAGTCGGGTGCTGAGCGCACAGCCTTCTGTCTCCTAGTCCGTCTACTTCAAACTTCCCTCATTTCCCCACGTTAAACAACATAAGGCAAACGAAAGCAAGCAGGTTCTTTCACGAAGAGCTGGACTGGGAAGGAGAGGCAAGAGCTGGGCCAGCGTCTGGGGTGAGACCTGGGCTCGGGTGGGACACGGGGTCACGGCACGTCTGGATCCCCGGCTCCGTCCGTGCTGCCGGGAGCCCAGCGGGCGGTGTGAACACCCGACTGCGGGTGGCCGTCTCCCCAGCCGCCCACATGGAGACGGTGCCTCCTTGGGGTGGACGATCCAGTGTCCACTCTGCCTGCAAAGCTCAGCCGCAGCCCCGCTCCTGGCCACCCCGAGCTCTGTGACACTCAGAGGCCCACCCCGTGTGGCTTGACCCTGGATGGCCTCAGCCCCTTCCAGGACCCACGGGAGGCCACTTCCCTTCTGCCCGGAGGGCGCCCTCGTCCAGGGCAGGACTGGGGTCTCCCCGCCTTCAGGGGCCTAGCGAGGGGTGCGCTGCGAGCCACCGGTCGGGTGAACCGCGGGGTTCTCTGGAGACTCTGGCCGAGGACACAGACTCCGAATTGTGTGGCGTTTGCGATCCTTTCCAAACAAAGTGCTATGTGTTAGAATATTCTCTCTAACCTTCCTACATTGATGGAAATAAAGTTAGGAATAATGTCATTTCTCTACCACTGCTTCCTGGGCTCCCGTGTCTGCTAGGAAAGGCTGGAACCCAGGCAGGGCGGCGTGGGGAGCCCGGGGGGCGTGAGAGGGATGCCCGGGTTTGGGGGAGCGGCTGACCCCACCGTGGCGGGAAGAACGCAGGGTGGGCCTGGTGCAGCCGAGGTGCTGCTGGGGGGCAGACTGGGGCGGGGCCGGGGGCTCCCATGGGCCACTCACGGGAGCACATCGTGTTTCCCTACAGACACGGGGATGCACGGAGGGGAGGAACCGGAGAAGCGACGGGATGGGGTTTGGGCCCAGGAAGGATCAGTCCAGCGGGGCGTGGAGGACCGGTGGAGGGCGGCTCCCGCGGGAGGGGCCTGGGGGCCAGCTCACCCCCGGGGGGGCCCTGCCCCGCCCTCTGTCCCAGCATTAACGAGGCCCTGCCAGGGCCGGTCGCTTTCCCTCCTGCCCACCTCCGGGGCCGCGTCTGACTACTCTACTGGCCTAGTCCCGGGGGCACCCCGAGTTCTCGGCGCATCTGCTCCTGGTACCCCGCCCCCACTGCGCTTGCAGAGCGCTTGAAAACCAGCGCGGACGCTGGGCTCCTTGTCTCCTTCCCCACACGGGCCCCAGAGCAGGCGTCCTGGGGTCCGGGGTGCAGGGGAGAGAGCCCGGAGAGGCGGCAAAGCCCCGAGCGGTATCTTGCTATTCTCCCCGGCACGGCGAGGGGTCGGGCAAACTCTGCACCCATCCTCCACCTCCGGGCCCCGCGGCCCTGGGTCGGGAGCTGGAGACGCCCCCTCCGCGGGAGCCCCGGGCTGCGCTCCAGGCACTGGCTCCTGGGTGTGTGCGCCGAGGGGGCAGAGCCCCAGGGAGACCGGGTGATGATCTCGGAGCGCCCCCTGTTCCTCTGGGAGATGGCGACAGCGACTCCCGCCTAAGCGGTGGTGCCGACACACGCCCGGCCCACGGCAGGCTGTCCCCTGGCCGCTCCACCCGGCGATGGCCCGGGTACGAGTCCACGCCCCTGCCCACACGCAGCACCGCCGCTGAGCCCGCAGGTGAGGCTGGCCACTGAAACGGAGAGCACCTGCCCGCGCGTTTCACCCCTTCGTGGCCTGTGCTCCACGAGCAGTGCCCGGGGGACCCCCGGGGACAGGGCCCCGTGCACTGCGGGAAGGGAAGCCGCGCTCACGCCTCTCAGACGAGCGCCGCTCACGGTGCGTCACACGCGGTCTCAGGCCAGCGCGCCTCCAACACCCTTTCTGTCCCCCGAGGCTCAAGGGCTGCCCTCGCTTGCCACGAAGGGGGGCAGAAACACGTGGGATTTTCCCCTCGTCCCAACCGACGGTAATCACACAGCTGGAGCCCGTACAAGACAGGTAGAACCCGCAACCCTCGAGCAGTTTTTTGAGTCTTTAACGACAACCAAACCAAGAGTTTCAAGATACTTTCCTGTCTTCCGAAGCAGCGCGTACACCAAAGGCAACCCGGACGCCACTCTGAAATGACTGAAGGGTCATAAATACTGAGTTTGCTTGTCTGCCTGTTTTCCCGAAAATCGTGGGCCCAGCGACACAGTCCGGACGTTCCGCTGCCAACCTGAGCTTCCGCGGGCACATCCCACCGGACGCAGAGCGAGTCCTGGCTCCTTCGCTGAAGAACCGACAACGTTCTCCCCCCTTCTGGGTCTCAGGGACAGGGCAGACCTCGGCCCCGGGTCTAGTCAGGGACGAGCCGCTGGGACATCTGGGATCACAGAACAACACAAGGAAACTGCGGGCTGGGGCTCAGACTGCACTGAGGGACCCACCAACTCCAGCAAGAGATGCGAAGGGAGAGACGGGCCAGTGCCATGCCAAAGGCCCTGCACGGGGACCTTCATGATGGTGACATCCACGGCAGGAAGGTGATGGCCGACACTGGCCTGGGTCTCCCCCTCTGGAGCGAGGCTGTTCCCTGTGAGGCTCGCGCACAGGTACCCCCACTAGCAGCCCGCCGGGGCCCCGGCCCCCCTCTTCCCGTGTGTCCAGTGAGAGCTGGAACCCGACACAGCCACGCGGCCACACACCGGGCCGCAGAGCCCACGCGCATTTTGCTGGGCTGTGCGGAGTTCCCTCACCCTACACCCCAGACCCGCAGTCCTGGTCCCACGACAGTCTGTGAACATCAGGTGTGTCGGGGCATCAGGTCCGGCCCAGGCCCAGCACTTGGTTGACTGAGTCACTCTCTGGCCCGGAACTGCTCCTGCCCGACGGCAACCTGTCTGGCCAGACCCACCTTGGGTTCGCCCTGGGTTCCTTCTCCTCTGCCTGGATCGTGTGCGTCTCAGCTCTGCAGGTGGCATGGTTTGAATGTGGACAGAGTCCATCCGCTCTGGCTTTAAAACTGGGCCGAGGTTCAGGGGGAAGCGGGATGAACGGGGCCAGGGACCTCTCACCTTGGCCTCCACCCCGGCCCTCTTAGGTCAGGTGGCCGGGAAGGGAATCCACTAACAATCTTCGCCGTGACCTGTGACAGGGGCCCCGGGCCCCGCGCCTCAGGGAATCAACCCCAACTCGCGGGGGCTGGAGCAGCGCCTCCAGGGACCGCGCACGTGGCCGGAGCAGGGGCCGCGCGCAGCAGACAGGCGAGCACAGGGTGCCTGGGATGTGCGGGTCAGGGCAGCCGCTGACGGGGTCCGGGAGGGGGTCCCTGCTCTACGAGGAGGGGTGCTGTCACCCTCTTTCCCGGGTGAAGAAGGCGCCAGCAGGGTGGGGGGTGGCCCCTGTCTGCTTCCAGGGGCCCCACCCCCAGAGCTGGCAACACACGCTCTGCCCTCATGTTCCCTACAAGGCGCTCAGGGAAGGATCCGTTTTTGACCCAGTTGGAACAAGAGCCCAGATGGAAGCCTCAGGCTTTGTTAGGAGGGGCTGGGTCTGCTCTGCTGCTGTCGGGGCCCCTCGTGGGGTCAGAGCCCCTGGGGATTCTCAGCCACCACGCCCCCCGAAAGGGCAGAGGCTGCAGGGCAGGTGGGAGCTGGGGCTGTAGGCACCTCGGGCAGGAGCCCTCCCTCTGGGGTCTCCCCTCACCTCCCCGGGCCCCTGGGGGTCTCCTCCCTCTGGGGTCTCCCCTCATCTCCCCGGGCCCGGGGGGGTCTCCTCCCTCTGGGGCACTAAGAGCTCTGGCCTTGCTGTCTTGTGTGATTCTGGTGTCGACCAGGCTGCGTTGCTTCCCTCCTTCCTTTCTGTCTAAATCTGTTCTCCTCCTCCTTCACTCCCCCAACATTTCAGAGTGTTTGCTGTGCTCCAGGCAACCACGAAGCCCCAAGGACCCTGGACACTGGGGTGAATCAGAGGGGTCTTTGCATCACAGACAGGAGGTGCAGAGAGCAGAACGGGCGGCGTGTTCCAGAGCAGAGGGGTCCCTAGTTCTGCCCAGGCCGGGGTCAGGGCGGCCAGGCCTTGAGGGGCTGGCCTTGAAGTTGGGCTGAGTGGAAGACTGGGGGGTCTTCCCAGGAACTGGAGGGAAGGGCAGGGGTTCCTGGCAGATGCGGCGCAGTGTGGGTGGGACGGCGTATGTCTGGGGGAGCAGCCTGGGAGGTCTGGAAACACAGATGCGTCCCAGGCAGGAGGGCAGCCTTATCCTGAAGGTGGGGCCTGTCCTCCAGTAGTAAGTGTCCTGAAGGCCAGGATATGGGCTCCTTTCCGCTGTAGAACCCCGAGAACACAGAGCTGGGCCTGGAGATTTCACAGGGGCGGGGGCGGGGGTGGCTGGCACAGCAGTCCTGCTGAGGAACCCACAGACACATCTCCCAGAAGCAGCTACGGCCCCTTGGAAAACTCTGCCATGAGTGCCACACCGACAGCTAGAGCGAACACCCAGTCCCCTTCTGGCAGCACATCCAGATCTCCCCTGGGGATCTGGGGATCCCTCCTCCCATGCGGTCCCTGTGGTCCAGGTAGAGATGACATTATCCCCTGGCTTTGGGACCTCAGGCCATTGGCTGCAGCAGATGGGTGTGTAAGGCAGGCTAACGGGGGCCAGTGGATTGCCACTGTAGGCACCGTAGAAAAAGGAGGCTCTCTTCCTGCTGCCTGAAGCTACAGGGCCACCTGGATGAAGAGCCCGCCCCAGACAGGAGTGAGCTGAGAGGAGACTGGAACCAAGGGGGGACACGGGACCAGCCTGTTAGGGCACTGGATCCAGCCATGCCTGAAGCTGTACCCAGGCTCTTCAACTTTTCTGTTATGTGAATTGATAATTGATTCTTTCAGCTTAAGCCTGTTTGGGTTTCTAACTCTTGCAAACTGGAGTCCTTACTAATGTATTATTTTTACCAATTTGAAATGCCTGGACTCAGAAATCAATCTCAGTGAGAAATCTCCTAAAGATTACGCTTTCTCTCTGAGGTTAAAAGGATTGAAATATTACATATTTGGACTGGAGGGGACCCAAAGATCATTAACTCTCAACCTCTCATTGTTCTGTAGATGGGTCAGACCAATCCAGTAACCACACAGGGTCTCAGTCACTCACTCACCACTTACTGACTGACCAGTCCAGGCGTGTCCTGGACATTTATCCCACAGGTGGGACAGGCAAGTTGGGAGCAGAGTTGGGACAAGGACCCCAGTCTCCTCACTCCTAGCCCGCAGCTTTCCCCTCTGCACCACGGTCCTCAGGGCCAGGGCTCAGAGAGGTGAAGTAACTGGTCCAGCATCACACAGCCAGAAACCGGCCAAGCCGACACTCAGACGCTCAGGGCGGTCTAACTCGGGAAACCGTGTTGTTTCCAGGCTGTTTTCACACAAGTCTGAGCGTTTCATGCCGACCAGTGTGCGACATGATGAAGCGTCTGGCCACGTGGGTGGAAAGTGGTCCCGCTGAACTTCATCTTCTGCAGGCCTGGTTAGCCGCACCGCTCAGCAGCGGAACGAAACCGTTACAGGGGCCCTTGGGCTGTGAGAGGCGGAGACTGGGAGGGCAAAGGGTATGTGGCAGCCACGCTGGAGGCACTGCCATCCTCCTTTCAGAACATTCTCTGCAGCGTAAACACAGACGGCAGAGCAATGCGCTGAGGGCAGAACACCCGCCTCTGTGCCCTGGCCCCGCCTTCCGTGTCCCTGATGGAGTCTGTCGCCCACGCCGCGGTGGCAGAGCCAATGGACGACCTCCTTCCATCCCTCTCCGCGGCCGCCCTCCCCCCCGGGAGAGTCAGAACGGGGGCGGGTGTGTGTTGGGGGTGGGGCCCCCATGGAGGGGGTGGGCACGGCCGGCGCCCTGCATCAGGGCCAGGCCACACGGGCTCGGCCTCAGCTCAGCACCTGGGAAAAACACCTGGTCCCCCCGAGTTCACAGCAGCTCCACCACAAACCCGAGAGGTGGAAACCACCCAGGTGTCCACTGACGGGCCCACAGGTAAAGAAAATGTGGTGTCTGCGCACAGTGGACATGCCTACTGCACGAGAAGGAACAGAGTCTGACACCTGCTACAACACGGATGAACCCAGAACACACGCTGAGCGAGAGAAGGCGGGTGCAAAGGACAAATGTGGTGAGTCCACGCCTAGGAAGTGCCTAGACTAGGCAAACTCACAGACAGAAAGTAAATGAGAGGCCGTCCGGGGCGAGGGGCTCCTGTTTGGGAAGATGAAGGAGCCTAGAGGAGACGGGGCAGGGGGCAGTGGCCGCACAACAGGGGACTGTGCTTCATGCCCCTGAGCTGGACGCTTGCCAGTGATGAGGTCGGCACGTTTCACGTTAACTGTGCTTTACCACAAAACAAACAAACAACAAACAAGCAAACGCAGAAGGAGACCCATGAACTGGGCACACCCCACGGTCGCCCGCTGGCTGGCTGCGGCCCCAGTGCCGGCCGGGTCTCCCGCCCGGGCTCCAGCCCTGTTCTCTGGACGTCTGCCCTGGTCCTGGGCCTGAGGCCCTGTCCGGAGTGCCCGGGCCCCCGCAGGCTGGGTCCTTTCCCTGGAGTGCAGGCTGGCGGTGGGCAGGGCAGCTCTGCAGGTCCCAGCTGGCCGGCCGTGCGCCCCTCAACCCAGTGGCGCGAAGGCCCCCACTGATGCCCAGCGAGGGCCCAAAGCGCCTGCTCTGACAGATGGCATGCGCCATGTCCCCTCCCTGAAATGTCCCCTCCCTGCCACGTCCCCCCCCTGCCCGCGTGGGCTCTTCTGTGGCCAGGCCCACGTCCTCCTGGGACGCCTGGCCCCTGCCCCACCTGCTCCAAGGAATCTCCACCTGCCCCCCAGACAGACTTTCGTGTAGAGGCCAATGCGACCTCCTGGTGGCTCACTTGGTTTATCCTCGCTTACACGAAAATACTGTGGGACTGTTCCAGAAAAGTCCTGCGAAGCTAGGCCTTCAGTGCTGACTGGTTCACAATGATAACCTCTCCAAATTGCAAAAGGTCACCTGATGTGTTCTGTGCGCCGGCCGAGTGACCAGAACCTCTGTCTTCCTGCAAGCCTGGGTCTCTGTCCTCAGAGGGATTCCAACCATCCTTCACCCTCCCAACTCTGCACCAGCAGATCTGAGCAGAACCCCCAGGCCATCTGCTAAGCTATGAGGAGACGGCCGTCGGCGGGGCGGTGGGCGTCAGGGGAGGGGTCGCTCTGTGGGCCAGAGGGCAGGCGGCACAGCTCGCTGCAGGGCAGCTGGGGGGCAGGCGCACTCTGGCCTCCACACAGGGCACGACGTCTCCCTGTGGGTTAGCCCCACAGAAGGGACGGTCCTTGAAACAAACCTAGGGGCCACCTCTTCCCTAAAAGGGGTACAAACATGGATCCACGTGGCTTTTCGAGACCTGGGAAGGGGCTGCTACAGATGGTCAGGCTGACTCAGCGCCGGGGCCACTGCCCGGGCCCAGCCAGAGACGGCAGGTGACAAACGTCCCCCCTCCACACACGGAGGTTCCCACACACCTAGGTTCCCACGGAGGTGACGGCATCGCTCCCCTAGAGCAGGTCCTGATAAATCCAGACGTCAAACACCCCTGAATCTCAAAAGCAAGACGTGGCCGCTCCCCCCGTCGGGACACCCAGCCCTCGGCCTCTTTCCAGCCATGACCAGAGGCCTCCTGCCCCGCCAGCAAAGTGACCTTCATCGAGGCGGACGCTGCTGGCACCTGAGCTCCGGGCTGGGGGTGGGCACGGGACCTACCGGCCTCGCCGACGAAGACCTCCACGGGTGCGCTGGCCGGGCTCTCGCCGATGACGTTGTAGGCTGTCATGACCACTTCATAGCGCCGGTATTTCTTCAGATCTGCAAGGGCCAGGGGACAGGGGTCAGCTGGTGGGACCCCCTCCCTTTCTTAGAAAACTCCCTCCGTGAGCCACGCTGGGGGACCAGTGCCCCTTGAGGAGATGCGGGGGAAGAGCTCTTTCTTGCAGAGAGAGGTCTGCGAGGGGCCTGCCACCCTCTGTCCCGGCACTAGTGACACTCGTGAGGCAAAGACGCAACCCATCCTGCACTCAGGGAAAGGCGACGGCAGGCTCCTCTTCTGAGGGAAAGAAGCTAGGACACAGGGCCTGGCCCGGGCTTGCCTTTTGGTCCAGAATCTCTCCGTAAGCGTAGGGACAGACGGAGTGAGACCCTGGCCCAGCAGGGCAGGCAGAACCTTGACCACCTTCAAGGGAGGGACTGGGGGTCGGATCCGCTGCACCTCTGCTGAGCTAGCCGCTCGCTGGGAGGCACGATCTGCAGGAACCACGCACCCAGGTGGTCCGGCATGCACCTGGGGCCTCGGGAAAGCCACACAATGGGGAGAACCTTCCAGAATGTTTTGGCTTAGAGGTCAGCTGCTCTCACCATGTTGGCTAGTACAGAGCTCGTGCCTGGCTACCTGGCCTGGGCGAGGTGTCTGGATTCACATGCCATTTTCTTCCCAGGACATGGCCATTAAAACCTCAAAGGCCTCGGTTTGCCGATACGTGTACATTTCATGGTCAAGGTTCTGTCCATATGGTCCAGCCGTGCTGCCAGACAAACAACCAGGCTTCGTCTCAACCCCGGGGCTCGTGTGGCCCGGGAATCCACGGAGACACACCAGAGTGGACGCTGCTGCGTGGTCGGGGCCTCCCCCCGGCCCCGTACTTCATAACCACGATTGGAGGGCCTGGACGAGACCCTGGGACGGAGCCCTCCTCACTGGGGCCGGGCCCGCACTGGACTCTTCACCTGGGTCCTCAGGGAGGTCACGTCTGGGGGACCGCCCGGCCCACGAGGGACTTGGCGGAGAGACAAGGAAACATCCAGGGAGCGATGGGTGGGGGGTGAGCGAGCACACGACGGATGGACGAGGTGATGCTTGGGGAGGTGGGACAGCTCCGTGAGCCCCGCCCCGGCTGCCAGGCTGGTCAGCTGGCCCAGGTGGTGGCGGGATGAAAGGGCATGGGCTGGTCAGCTGGCCTGCACACCTGGGGCCAGGGGAGGGCCGGCTCCCCCTCCCCCATTTATCCTCTTTCTAATCCAGCCACTTCTCTGTGCTGAAGTGAATCGCATCAGGGCCCCTTAGCCTTGCACTCGGTTGCTGAAACCCATCCCCAGCCAGGAATCCAAGGGGAAGCGGTTTGGTTAAAGAGGAATGAAGCATGGATGGATAAATTAATGGGGTGTGTGCATGCGGTGGACTGTCCCCCAGCCTCGAGAAGGAAGGAAACCCTGACGCTACAGCATGGATGAAACTAGAAGTGAACCCAGCAGACACAGAGGGACCAACACTGTGTGATCCCACTTCTGTGAGGTCCCTGGAGGAGCCAGGGTCACAGAGATGGAAAGCAGGGGGTGGGGACCAGGGGCTGGGGGAGGGGAGGGGCGTCCGTGTTTCATGGGGGCAGAGTCTCAGTCTGGGAAGATGAGAAAGTTCTGGAGACGGATGGTGGGGATGGCTGCCCAACAGTGTGAATGTGCTTAATGCCAATGAAAAATGGTGAAGATGGTAAATTGTGTGTTATGTGTATTTTACCACAATAATAAAGGGGCTTAAAAAATACGTCGAAGGAGCCAGAGAGGAGATCTGCCCACTCTGCCTTTCCTCCTGTCCCAAACTCGAAGACCAGCTGCCGGTACCCCCACTCCCAGCCTCTGCTTCTAGAAGTTTCCTTTCCTGTCTCCCTGGCGGTTCTGGCATATTGCGAGGCAGTGTTGGAGGGGGAATTCCAGACACGAGAGCCACAAGTCCAAGCTGGCTTCCACTCGGACCCCAGAGAGGCCGCGCGGCGCTGCGCGGCTGCTCCCGGTCACGCGGTCACACAGCTCCCGCTGAGGGCGGCGTCACTTACGTGTTAACTCGTATGTCGTTAACGTGGAGCTGCTGTTCACGGTCTGGAAGCTGCTCTGGGCTATTAGAGGCAAGCAGAGCAGAAAGGCCGTCAGCACGCAGGGAACAGCTCTTGCCATGACGGGCCGCAGGCGCGGAGCAGGGGCCTGGCCGGGAAGCCTCTGCACCCCCCGCGTGGCGGGGCCCCCGTGCCGCCTGGCGAACCAGCCAGGCCCCCCGGCCCGCGAGGGGGTGGCGTGTGCTCACCCCTCAGGTTAATCGGGTCAAGTGCGCATCTGGCGCGAGGCGGCGTAAGCAGCTCAGGAGGAGACGGAGAGCGGCGTCTCCCGGGCAACGCCTTCACAGGCACCTTGTCGGGCTACCTGTGCTCAGGTGGAGCCCCGGGCTGAAGCGGACGAGGAGACGACACACAGGGACCAGGAGCACAGACCCCACCGCGCCCTCTTACTCCACGGATCTGATTTTGTGACACAGCCCAGGGAGACGCGCGCTGCGGTCTGGACGTCAGCAAGGGACACCCGGGGTGACGCTGAGACTGGGGGTCACGACTGAGCCAGTCCTCCTCCTGGGGGGGCCGGGGCCGAGCTGCAGCCCCGAGACCCCAAAGGCGGGCTGGGGAGGGGGCACAAGGAGCCGCCCGTAGCACGTGTGACCCTCGCCGAGGCCCGAGCAGGACCTGGCTTCCTGGCCGGCCTCCCCCGACCCCGGCGCGCAGGCGTTAAGGCTCAAGTATCTCCTCTGACGGTGTGTGGGTCGCCAGGAAGAGAGGAGGCGGGAGCGCGGCGGCCTCCCCAGCAGCTCCAGAGCTCCCTCGACGGCCGCTGGAAGGACTGTCAGAGCCCGCGGAGGGGCCTGGCGGGGTGCAGGCGAGCAGGCAGATGAGCCGGGAGAGAAGCCGGGGCTCCCTGCAGCTGCCCCAGCGCACCCCAAACCTGCTCCGCTTGGGGCAGCCCCGGCTGCGCCTCCTCCTGAGGCACAGAGGCCCCACGCGGCACACGCCCTGCGCTGGCCGGCTGACCCCTGCCCCACCTGAGCCCCTGCCGCTCTGCTTGCCTACCCGCACCGAGCTGCGCTGGGCCCTGCATCCCCCGCTTCCCGTCACATCCTCGGTGACATCCTTGTACCCCGACAATCACCTCAGATGGCTCCTCCTCCAGGCAGCCTCCCTGGTCCCCCACCGTCTGGGGGCCTCTGCTCACGGCACCTCGCTGTGCCCTGGGCCGTGCGCACCGTCGGCGGGAGGGGGCAGAGCCGCACCTCCTGCAGCCCCCGAGGCCCAGGCCTGGCGGGAGCAGATGTGCCGTGGTCACAGGAACCTCCCTGCTGACGGGCCCGTGCAGGGCGAGGAGAGGGCTCACCTGTGAGCTCGGCCCGCAGAGTGGAGGGGGTCTTGAGCGTCTTGGACTCAGTGGCCGAGGCCGCCTCGTTCTCCAGCTCCCGGTAGTAGATCCTGTATCCCTGCAGGAGGCCGTTCAGGCTCTCATCCCTCGGGGGCTGCAAAGACACCACAGTCAGGGGACCTGGATTCACGTGTGGCCGCCTGGCTAGGAGGGATTCACCAGTCCACACGGAGGGCCCTCAGCTGTTTGCAAGCAAAGAGGCAGGTGTCACACGGATGAGGAGCGCAGGGAACTCGGGGACAGAGCCTGCTGTGAGGCTGCTTCCCCGCAGCCTGGGGCTCCTGGCGCCTGAGTGCGGGCACGGGCGTCTCATCCACGTCCGGCCCAAACCCCGAGCCCCAGGGCTGAGGCTGGAGACCGTGGCCCAGGTCACAGACGGGCGAGGAAGCTGCCCGTAGCGGGCCAACCCAGGACCTGAAGGGAACCGTGGATGTGGCCTGGCTCCGCCTCGTCCGCCGCTGGCCTCACCCCGTCCCCTCAGCCCCTGTCCCTTCTGTCCACCCAGGCCGTGGCCGTCTCCCTGGGATCCTCACTGACCCCTCCGCGTGCCCGGTCACCCCCACTCTGCCCGACTCAGGCGCAGGGCTGGAACCCACACCTCCCTTTCCATGTCAGCGCGTGACGGCGGAGCTCGTCTGACTCTTAAGAACCCGGTGGAAGCCAGGTGACGGGTAGCTCGGTGATGAGGTCAGCTCGAGGGACAATGTGAGCCCAGGACCCGTGCACACCCACACTGGGTGCAGGGGCTGGTCAGGCAGGGCCCAGCCAACCATCCCTTTCCCTGTGGCTGACAGATCTGTCAGGAGAAGAAAGGTCGTCTCATTCCACACGGAATCCCAATGAGGCCGCAGCACCGACCCCGGTCTTAGGGGCTTCGGGCTGCAGTTTCCCCTCTGGGATCCTCAGCGAGTAAAGGACCAAACCTCCCAAACTGTGACCAGACAGACGGACCAAGAACATGCCCGTGACCCCTGGCTGGAGGGGTCACGAGGCCCCTGGATTCCTGTGACTCTACAAGGCCACTGCCTAAGTGATGCCACCGTGCCTTGGTACACAGCGTCCTGGTGCCTGAATGGAGGCCACAGATTTGGTAGGAAAGCCCCTCAGTTGTTGGTTGAACTGTGTCCTCCCAAGAGATACGCTGACGTCCTAACCCCCGGTACCTGTGGATGTGAGACCTCGTCTGGAAACAGGGTCTCTGCAGATGTAATCAAGTTAGGAAGAGGTCACACAGTGGTAGGGAGGGCCCTAAGGCAATGACTGGCTTCTTCTTGGAGGGCAAATCCATTTTATTTGTCTAAGTCTTTAATGCACTTGCCTTTTAATCCAGCAATTACACGTCTGGAAATCGATGCTACACAAACATTTGCAGGTGTGCTGTCCTGAGTCCTACAAATACAAGCTCGGGACTAACCCCCGGCCACCCCCCCCAAAAAAAAACAACGCCAAAACCAATCCTCTCTGGGTCTTTCCAATGACACGAAGACAACAGGACGGCCTTCCAGCTTGAAGGGCACTGACAGCAAAATTGCTTGCAAACATAATCGCAGACTTTGGACTCGTGAACGCCATCAGGTATTATAATAGTTAATTCACACGGGCACCTAAATGTTCAACGTGATGGATCCATGAAGACAAAGCACATTTTAAAAGGCAATATACAATCTAGCAATTATTTGACAAATGCTGAGACTATAAAAAGACCCAAAGATTCTTATAAGATGAGGACATTTGGACACAGGGAGATGTCATGTGAAGGCAGAGGCAGAGGTTGGAGGGATGCGTTTAGAAGCCACGGAGCACCGAGGACTGCCGTGGCCGCCGGCAGCTGGGGAGAGGCAGGGAGGATGCCTCCCCGTGTCTTCAGAGCTGACCGACACCTTGATCTTGGACTCTGGCCTTCAGAACCATGGGAGAGTAGGTCCCTGCTGTGCTAGGCGCCCAGTTGGCGGTGACCTGTTACGGCAGCCCCGGGACACCCGCATGCTTTGCTGTCCAAGCTCTCACCCTTCAACCCTAGTCCCTGAACGCAGGCACCACGAGGATCTGGCTGTTCAGATGAGCCCCTTCTCTGTGACTTCTTGCTACTCGGTCCCAAACCCAGGAACCAAGCGGATGTGGGCAGTGCAGGATCCTCTGCGCCCCAAACTCTCCAGCAGGACAGCACAGACAGCAAGGGAGATTCCCGAGACACAGCGGGCCCTGCACGCACGCGCGCACGTGCCAGAGTCACCACGTTTTCACCAGCGAGAGCTGCCGCGTGCTCGCTCGAGCCTGGGCGCTGCGCTGCGGCTCTGCTGCAGCCCTGACGTCCTCGCGGTGCTTCCCGGGTCCTCGGTGACGCCCTCACCTCGTGACAAGCACCTCGGCAGGTCATTTTCCCCATCAGACGCAGACACGCGTGCCTGGGAAACTTGAGCGGACTCGCCACGTGGATGATCCACGCGTGTCCATCTTGCTGGAGGAGCCCAGCAAATCCAATCGAACGACACTCCTCCTGGCTGAGGGGTGACAGACCCCAGCGTGAGCTCAGGGGCAGAGAGCCCCCAGGAGGGCCGCGTCGGGGCCGCCAATGGCCCCGAGCATGTCTCCTTAAGGAGCCGGTCCAGGCTCTGCCCACCGGGGGCCGGCGGGCTGCTGGGCACGTGGGGGCCTTGGCTCTGGACCCTCCGTGGCTGCACGGGGAGCTGGTCTCCGGGGCGGGACTTTTCTGTTTCCGTTTCCCTCCTGACCTTTCTCAGCCACCACACCCAGCACAGAGGGCCCGGGGGCTGGCTCGCCTCCAGCCCCTTCCCTTCCGGTTCTGGCCGCCTTAGCAGGACCCTGGGGCCCCCTCTGAACACTGTGGACTGTCAGGTCAGAACCGCAAAACCAGAGCCCAGGGACTGCCAGGTCAGGTGAGTCTCCCTCGTTTTGCTTTTCCCTCACAGGGTTGCCAGATGTAGCCAAGGCAAACACCGGGCACCCAGTTGAATTTGAATCTCAGAACCATCATCGACGTGAAGTTTACGTTAGCGGGACACGGGCGGGCTACAGGCACACCTCGCGGTACTGCACTTCACAGATACTGTGTGTTTTATAAATTGAAGGTTTGTGGCAGCCCTGAGCCGAGCAAGTCTATCAGCGCCATTTTCCCATAGCGTTTGCTCACTCCGTGTCTCTGCGGCACACTGTGGTATTTCTCACAATAGCTAAAGCTTTTTCACTATCGTTGTATTTGTTAGGGTGACCTTTGGTGTCACTCCTATGACTCACTGAAGGTTCAGATGATGGTTAGCATTTTCTAGCAATAAAGTATTTTTCATTCAATCAAGTACATTGTCTTTTTTGACATACTGCTATTGCACACCTAACAGACTACAGTATAGTGTAGACATCACTTTTACATGCACCGAGAAACCAAAAAAGGCGTGTGATTCGCTTTATTGCCAGAGTCTCTTCATTGTGATGGTCTGGAACCAGAACCCCAACATTTCCAAGGTGTGACCACTGACGCCCCTTTGCCTGAGTGCCGGCCACTGACACCCACAGGTGCAAATGTCTTTAAAATCAACTCACAGTCATAGAGTTAATGACATGAAAGGCAAGGTGGACCAGCACAGACCTGGTGTCTCCTGGATGGCGTGTGTGGACGGGTGACCAGCAGGGCACACAGGGTCCCCGGGACACACGCCTGTCCGTCCGGCCCCGGTGGCTGAACCACGACCTTGACCACTTTCTCCAGCACTGGGCCCTCTGTCCTCTCCCTCAGCAGTTCCCAAAACGAAGCCCAAACCGACAGAGAGCGAGGAACTCGGGAAGCTGAGTGCTCTCAGGGAGGGAGGTGAGAACAGGGGTGAAGCCCGGGGGTCTGACTGGGGGGCAGGAGACAGGCTCTGTTTCTTGTTACGGTTTTTATTTTATTTTATTTTCCTACATTTTGTCCTTTTCTTTCTTACCAATTCTGATGGACAAAACCTCAGTGTTGGAGATGCGGAAGCATCCCTGTGAAAGGGCCCGTCACCGGGCGCCCTGGGACGTCCCTCCGCTTTCTCTCCAGCCGGCCCAGCCTCCGGGCTCCTGTTCGGCTTGCTGGCCCACCCTGACGACTGTGGCGTTGCAGATCCTTCCCTTAATACGGGGCGTTGCTGACGTGTTGTTTGTTGTTTTTTCCCCAGATTTCTCCCTTTAGAGTTCACAGAATTGTTTTCAGAATCGCTTTTAGGGTTTTTATTTTGTACCACCCTCCCCTATTTAAAAATTGGTTCCGTGTGGTAAAGGCAGACACCATTCAGCGTTTAACGCTAACTGATGCCAGAGACAGGGTCGGTGCTAATGCATCACAACAGAGGCTGAGACGCAAATCGTGTGTGTGTGTGTGTGTGTACAACACACACGCATCTATTCATAAGGATGGAAGGCGGCAATCTGCCACGTCAACTCTAGTCCTGTTTTCTTATTGGCTACAGTGGAGACAAATTACAATCCTTATTCTGTAGGGCTCCCTTCAAACACAACTCTTATAACATGTGACAGAACGTTTATTTCACCCCCTTCTTTAAAAAATGCAACGGATGGAAAAGTTGGAAAAGTCTACATGTAAGAATAAAAGGAGAGACGTTTCTCCACCCAACACCTAAGTTGTACAGAGAAGGTCCAGGGCACGGCGATGCATTCTCCATGGCCCTTTGCCGACTAAGGCCAAGCAATTCCAGGGCCTCTGACCCTGGGGACCCCAGGCTGCTCACAGATGCGGCCCCTGAGGGAGGGGGAGGCCTGGACCCCACAAGTCCCTGCAGTGGAGGCACTAGGCTGAGGCCCACCAGGTGGTCAGCAGAGCTCCTCTGCTGCAGGGGGGACCTGCCTGCACCGCCGAGCCCTGAGCCACTGCCGGGGAGCACGGCGCACGCCCCAGCCCCGTCTTCTAGCGCTGACCCGCTCAGCAGGTCGATGACACGTCCTGAGTTATGACACACGAAGTGCCAGAAAGGGAGGGCTCGCCGCAGACTGGAGCATCAGAGAGAAACAGACAGGGCACGCAACCGTGGAGCTGGCCCTCGCGGGAGGAGGGGTTTGATGGGGGAGAAAAGGCAGCCCATCTAGTGGAAGTGCAGGGAAGGGCGGGGCTCAGGCGGCGGGGGGGTCACTAGGAGCAGCCGGCCAGGGCATCGATCGGCACTGAGCCAGGACAGGCTGGGTCCTGTGCCGTTCCCCACGTGGGCGGCCCTCCCAGGCCCATCTGGAGCTGATCTCCAGGAGACGGGCCTGAACGGAGAGTCCTCAAGTCCACAGGAGCCTGTTAATCAGGGGTCGGGAAGATGCCCGGGTACGAGAGACAAGACCCGGGGGCTTTTGCTTCCCCTCTCCTGGGAGACTGTGCCCCGCATCCAGGCTCATGTGCGGCACCGGCTGTGCACCCGGGGAGCCCCGGGCCACCCACATGACGCCAGCGTCCTGCCTGAGGGTCCCGGGGCATCGTTGTTGTGGAGGAGGTGGGAAGGGAGAGGCGGTGATGATGGGAAATCCCAGGCTTCCCTCTCTGGGGTCTGAGCTGAAGACAGGCAGGTGGGCAGAGCCGTCTCAAGTCCCAGCCCAGCAATGTCACCCTGGTCACCTTCCAGGCCCAGATTATGGTCATGGCAGCTGCAGTCACCCAGACCCCAGCAGGGAGCCTGCAAAGGCCCAGGCCTGACCCTATAGACACACACAGGCCTGAGAAGGGATGAAAGTGAGAGAAATTGACTTTCAGGGAGTGGGGAGCTTGGGAGGAATGGGAAGGACTGGATTCAACTCACCCAAAATATCAAACAGGCAGGATGCTGGGAGTTTGCGAAAATAACAACGTCCTCCCTGGGGACCAAATGTGGCTCTGGAACCAGCGGCAAACACCCGGTCCCCAGCCTGTGTCCACACCTAGGGGGTCTGGGGTGCGGGGGCCGGGGGAAGGGGCAGAGGCTGCCGATCCCGGGCGCAAACCCTTCCAGCCGAGGAGGAGAGGCTCCTGCAGGGGTGTGAGGAGAGGATGCTGCAGGGGTGTGAGGAGAGGATGCTGCAGGGGTGTGAGGAGAGGATGCTGCCGGGGTGTGAGGAGAGGCCGAGAGGAGAGGATCCTGCAGGGGTGTGAGGAGAGGCCGAGAGGAGAGGATCCTGCAGGGGTGTGAGGAGAGGCCGAGAGGAGAGGCTCCTGCAGGGGTGTGAGGAGAGGCCGAGAGGAGAGGATGCTGCAGGGGTGTGAGGAGAGGCCGAGAGGAGAGGATGCTGCAGGGGTGTGAGGAGAGGCCGAGAGGAGAGGATGCTGCAGGGGTGTGAGGAGAGGCCGAGAGGAGAGGATGCTGCAGGGGTGTGAGGAGAGGCCGAGAGGAGAGGATCCTGCAGGGGTGTGAGGAGAGGCCGAGAGGAGAGGATGCTGCAGGGGTGTGAGGAGAGGCCGAGAGGAGAGGATCCTGCAGGGGTGTGAGGAGAGGCCGAGAGGAGAGGATCCTGCAGGGGTGTGAGGAGAGGCCGAGAGGAGAGGATGCTGCAGGGGTGTGAGGAGAGGCCGAGAGGAGAGGATGCTGCAGGGGTGTGAGGAGAGGCCGAGAGGAGAGGATCCTGCAGGGGTGTGAGGAGAGGCCGAGGAGGAGAGGATGCTGCAGGGGTGTGAGGAGAGGCCGAGAGGAGAGGATGCTGCAGGGGTGTGAGGAGAGGCCGAGAGGAGAGGATCCTGCAGGGGTGTGAGGAGAGGCCGAGAGGAGAGGATCCTGCAGGGGTGTGAGGAGAGGCCGAGAGGAGAGGATCCTGCAGGGGTGTGAGGAGAGGCCGAGAGGAGAGGATGCTGCAGGGGTGTGAGGAGAGGCCGAGAGGAGAGGATCCTGCAGGGGTGTGAGGAGAGGCCGAGCCCCACGTCCCGAGGCACACCTGCTGCAGCTGCGGGCAGGTCCACATCTGGCCCCGCCAGAAACCGCCGCGCCCCCCGTGATGCCCTCCCAGCAGGAGCCGTACCAGCCCCGGGGAGGAGGGCCAGGTGGTCGTACAGCCCGGAGGGCGGGCTCTCTGACGGCCTCACTCAGTGAGGATCTCATGACCCACGGCGACGCACAAGGCCTGCCTGCCTGCGCGGGGTCCTGAACAGGGTTCAACCACACTTTCTATCCCTCGAGCTTGGAATAAACCATCTGTCATTTGTGAGAGGCCTCTACGACTCCGGGTGTCCTGGGAGGTCCCAGTAGGGCAGCTCCATGTGACACACAGAGAGTTCCAGAAGCAGTGGGCCCAGTTCAAGTCCTGGCTGTGCGATGGCCTTGCAGGGCAGGCTCAGGCCGGTGCACAACCTCCGGGGCTCAACCTTGTACCTGCTACATGTGGAGCCGGCCTAGGTGGTCTCTAGGGGGCTTCTGAACAGAAGTCTCCCTTCGCACGTGCAGACCTTTCTCCCAGCCCTTGGCCCTGGCGACGCCGTTCCTGTGGTTTCTGATCTAGCACGTGCCCGTGGAGGCCGGGCCTGGTTGGTGTCGTGTTCGTTTCTATCTTCCCACAGCTCCTCTGCCAGGCCTGGGACACAGCAGGTGCTTAGTCAGTGCTTGCGGAGGTGCGCCGGGTTTGCTCAAGTCAAGGCGGCACCACCTCTGGCTGACCTCATCCTGGACCAGCCATCTGTACGGGCAGACGCTTGAAGGGACTGGGGTCCCCTCTGAAAACACCTTCACTCTGCCTTCTGCACGTCAGAAGTTCCACCAGCAGGCTCTCTGGGGGGCCAGAGCGGCTTTCAGTTTTCGAAGCCCCCGTTTACTGCAGGTGAGCTGGTCAGAACGCACTGGCATTGATGGCCCGCTCCGGCGGGCGGCAAGGGAACCGAGAGCTGGGGACGGCCGGGAGGACGAGGGCGGGCGTCTCGTAGGCGGCAGGGTTGAGCGGAGGGAAGGGCCCGGGCGGGGAGGGGGCAGGACTCCCACCACGAGCCTCAGTCCTGGCCGAGCGCTCAGGGACGGGCTGGGGCCGGTGCAGCGGGCTTTCCCAGACCGGGCACGTCTGGGGGGACCTGGGCTTGCGGAGGGTCCACGTGGAGTCTGAGGCCTCACGGCGAGTATGAGACAGAGCTGGAACTCAGCTGCTGTCGTCCTGAGGCCTGAGCCCATGACTTCCCATGACTTCCGTTTCCTGGAGCACAGAACAGGGATTCCCTCTGACGCCTGTGGGATTAAGTCCCGATGGTGCAGCGGAGCACAGGAGGCCCTAGAGAACCCGGCTCCAGCGTGCCTTCCCTGGAAACACAGCACCGAAGCCCAGCAGCCGTCACACCTCCGAGCCTTTGCTCTGGCTGTACGTGATGTTTGGATAGCCGTCTCCCTGCCCTTTACTGGGGGAGTGAGGCAGGAGATAGATGGGCCCCAGGCAGAGCAGCTGGAGTTTGTCCCCTGTGGGGGGGGGGACAAGGGCAGAGAGAAGCTGAGCCCCGCCCAGATAAAAGATAAAGAGACCACGTATTTCTCATTCTTGAGGTCAAGGAGACCTGCCCCGACTACACACGTGCAGAAGGGCCCCTCGGAGGTCACAAGGGACGGGGTGCCACCCTATAGTAGGTGATGTCAACCCACCCATAGGCCTCTTCGCTAGAATCCATCTCGGCTAAGAGATGCGCGCGCACACATGGGAGGACCCTGAGATAAACCAAATACGGACTCAGAACCAGGCAAAGCAAGATGACTGGCCGAAGGGAACCCGGAAGAAATGCCCCATGTAAGTGAGTCAAACTGCCACGAGGGTGCAACTCTCTCTGAGTCCAGCCGTGTGAGTCTATTCACACATATCCTTTTTCCTCCTAATAAACACTTTACTTGTTTCACAACTTTCCATCTCTTTGTGGGAATTCACTTCTACAAAGCTGATGGGCCAGGGCCGTGTCCCTGGCCACTGGTCTAGTGGCCAGGATTCAGGACTCTCACAGCTGCAACGTGACTTCAATCTCTGGCCGGGGAACTGAAATGCTGCTTCAGGCTGCCGCAGGCCAAGGCCACCCGAGATCAGGAGGACCATTCACCCTGTCACCTCCCGCCTCCCTCCGGCCAGAGTCAGCTGTTCCCCTCCGCTGGCTTCGCACTAATGCGTGTAGAGCTCAACGCACTAAACGGAAGCTCTTCAAGGTCTGGAATCTGTCCCGTTCACCTCAAGGTGCTCAGCACCCCACGCCGGAGCTGGTCCTCTGCAGACAACAGAGCACGTGGTGAGGAAAGGAACGAAGGCCAAGAGCTGTCCTGAAGAGGCCCCGCCGCCCCGTCCCCCCTGCCCAGGCAGCTGCAACACTCCTCTTAGGAAGGCGCCCTGTACGGCACTGAGTCCCCCCTCCCCCGAGTCCATCGTGCGTGATGTGATCTGTCCCTTAGGATGTTTTCTTTGATAGAAAACAGCCTCAAAATCCACTGCAGCCACACAAGGGGAAATGCATTTGAGTGACAGACTGTGTGACCTGCTGGAGGTTTCAGAACAGCCAGCTTAAATGTTGTGATCAGTTCAGAGATGTGAATGCCCAGTGTGAGCTGCACTCAGTGTGGACACAAAGCTACCACTGTCTAGAATACACACGCAAATCCTTAGATTCCAAACAGCACTGGACCCGTGAAAGGCACAGATTGATCATCCTACTAAGAGGAATCAAATCTGATAGAGAGACCATTCAAATGGGTCAACGGCCTTGAAGTTACAGGCAGTGTTTGCATTTTTAAACAAATTACAAAAAAAAAAAAAGTTTACAGGTGAAACATTTCATTTGGAATGCAAATCTATATTTAAACGTAGTTCCTTTGTTCTGCTCACTCTGATTTAGTAAATTACTCGTAATTTTAATTATACTTCAATTGCCTGGCAGTTGACAGGCATTTATTTCCACAGTGCATCATACTGACCACCTCCTGCTCAGGCTTCCTGGAATTAGTTTGTTCTGCTGGGGTCTGAAGGGGGACAGCTGACAGACACACAGGCCAAGCACCTTTGGTGCGGCTCTCGCCACTTCACAGAGTGTTCTAACCGCAACTGAGGGCTTGCAGCCCAGTGGCCAGAGGCGGGATGGCCAGGCTGACAGCCAGCACCTCGTCCACAGCCATGTGTTCGGAGGCAGTGAGGTGACATAGCCCTGAGCCGCTGCCTTCACAGAAAAGGAGCTCACCTAGTTACCGGGCAGCCAGACCCCAAGCCTACAAACAAAGCACAAACCTGGCAGAATTCAGCACAGCCCGAAGGACCTACCTGCTTTTGGTTGATCATGTTAGTGGAGGGTGGGAAACAGAAGGGCTTGGGACCTTGAATTTCCATTTTGAATGTTTCCCACCTCCCATCAGAGACCCTGATGGAAGTCAGGGCTGTAGAGGTCTAACGGGCCTTGGATCAGCGACCTTGCAGTGACGTCAGAGGTCACCTTTGACCTCCTGTCTGTACGGAGGAGGAAGCTGGGGCCAGAGAGGCCTCTGGGGATCAGAGTCACGCGATGGCAAACTGGGGCCCGCAGACTGAGCCCAGGCCCTGGACCTCTCCTGGGGCTCCCTGTCCCTTCCCGTCCCGCCCTTCCTGTGCCAGTGCAGTGCACCCGGCCAAGAGAAGCCCTCTCCACTCTCCAAGGCCACGTCCAGACCATTATTTGTGCTTGGTTCCCGCTGATTCTGGCTGTGATTCCGGCATTATCTAGACGATTATCATCAACCCGGAGGAAGACTCTCATGCCCACACAGACCACCCTCTGGACCCCCAGCCCACAGCGGCCACTCCTAGGCAGACCTCAGCTCCCCGTGGCTCTGAACCCAGACCACAGCGCCTGCCCTCTGTCTGCCCTCCCCACGGCCTGCCGGCTGTAGGCACTGCCCCCGCCCAGGGCGGCAGTCCCCCTTCTGGACTCAGGAACTTCCCTTGTTGGTCAGATGCTGTGCCCATGCTCATCCCTGCCCGTGGCCCCTGCCCACTGGTCTGTGTGCCTGCCCGGCCCAGCTCCAGCCCTGCTCCTGAATTAGCCCCCCAGGCCCTGGCTGGATCCCTCGCCCTCCGCTGGGCTCGCCCTCAGGCAGGGCAGCCGTCCTTGGCGGTTCTGCCCCTCGTTACTTCTGTCCTCAAGGCACCTCACTGTTAGCAAAAATGATCCAGAAGTGGAAATAAGGCAAAGAGAGGGCAGCAGGTCCTTTCGATGCTGTATTAGAGCACTGTTAACAGCTCACGGGATTATCTGATTATTTAGGAGAAGGTTCCTTGGTTTGACTAAAGACTTGGAACTAACAAAGATACGTGTCATCCTGTTGATGTTCTGTCTGGTTGGAAACAATTTCTGTACAAACGACAACCCAGCAGGACGTGAACCAGTCTTGCCACAGAAGCCTTGCTCTGTCTGCATCCTTCTCCAAAGCTCAGTCCGTCTGTGCTCTGGGCACCCCCCTTGCCGTCCTGCTGGTCCCCTCAGGGCGCTGAGCACGAGTCCATCATGCATGCCACGACAGTCCTGCATCTCCCGTCTTGGAAGTTACACTCACCACTTCCCCGCACAGCGTGCAAGCCCGACTGGCGTGTCCCCTTTGTCCCACTCCACCCCGACCCGGGGCCCGCAGGTGTCAGCTGACCACGCGGTCGCATGAACGGTTTTACCAAACACCGCGGGATTCTGGGGCCCTTACCTGCCACTGGATCAGAACAGACGAGGTGGTGTGTGGCGTCACAGAGACAGAGCTCGGAGGCTCTCCCGGAACTGAAACACGAGAAAGAAGAAGGCAAGGATTAGGCGGTCCTGCCTGTGCTCGGCGGCCGCTTGGGCCAGCTCTCTCCCGGTCCCGGTCAGGAGGCAGGGCCAGGCCCAGCCCCCGGGGAAGCTGGCCAGCCAGCGTCCAGCCTCCCTCTTCCCTGGGGATGCGCTTCCCCCACCCGCCAGCCTGTGTCCAGGAGAGAAGGAACCTCATCCTGGTCGGGCGATCACAGCTCACGTCCCTGACCTTCCCCCAAGGCGGACCCCCAAGACAGACACGCGAGTCTCGATCTCTCCACGGGGAGCTGCTCACACCAGAGGAGGTGCCCGGAGAGGCCCTGCGCTTCCCAGGTCTCCCGGGGGCCACCCCTCCCCCAGAGGAGGGGCATCATTTTTTTGAGGTGCTCCGGTCGGAGCGACTTCTGAACAGGACAGATGATCAAGCCAGGCCACAGCGCCCCTGGCTTTACACATGGACGTGACTGTCAGGGACGGAGGCTGACTTCCGGGGGCTGGAGGGACGTCTGCCCTGGTCTGGGTCTTGGTGGCAGCTCTGCTCTGCTCCCTGGGGGACAAGGTCGGTTTGACCCCTGCCCACAGCCCTGCCCTGCTCTCTGGAGTGTCTGCCAGGCCCAGCAGGCCTTGCCGACACCCCTTCCCCACCTCTGCTCCCGCTGGGCCTGGGCGGCCCTGTCTCAGCAGACGGATTGGCCTCCTTTCGGCTGCCCCACTGTGACATCCTGAGACCCGACACACAGTTAAGGTTCAGAAGTAGGCTCTGAGCAGAATGACTGAGGAGTTCTCCCCGCCCCGCCCCCAGGGTGTGTCTGGCACACCCACCCCACTCACCATCCCGCCCAGGGACAGCTCTCTACCCTGCGCCCTCTGACCTCCTGCTGTTCTATCTTAAGGCCCTGATCCAGCTTTCCTGATCACACAGGATTACAATTACGGGGCGGTCTCAGTACCCTAAACACTGTTCCAAGAAAACGTTTATCAGCAAACCATCCACAGGCTCCCAAGCCCCTCCCCCAGCACAAGGCTGCCCACCCCTGGAGTCAGCCTCTGCCGAGAGCTGGACTTGGACGATGCAATGAAAACACAAGGCCGTTCCACGGCAAAGAGAAATCGCAAATCTCAGAAAAGGAAGATGACACGATGAACGCATCAAAAGGAGTGATCTGAATATGAAAGGGGTGAGAGAGGCCCTCTTCTGACTGAGCCCGTAAGGGGCGGAGGGAGGCTGGAGGGGGCGTCCTGCTTCCACAGTCCTTCTCAGAGACTCCCCCCAAAACCAGCGTGCTGCGTTTTCTTTCTTCTAACAATCAGTGCTTAGTTGGAGTGGAACCTTGGTTGTGTTAAACGTAGGATTAAAGTGGGAGTCACAGAAGACAACCTCAGTTTCTCCAGGGCCAGGTCCCGCCCCTCCTCCCCGCAGTCGGGGCTGCAGCCTCCCATGAGCTCGGCGGGCATGTCCCTGGTCAGGATCACCGGGGGGCCCTGGTGGCTTCTGCTCTGTTGCAAACAATCTCTGCGTGCTCCTGAAGAGCTAGAAGGGTCCCCGGAACCCCTGAGCCGGTCCTTCAGGTCACTGGCGGCCTGGTGTTGGAGAAGCTGCCCTTCCAGGTTACAGAAAGAGCAGAGCTGAAGGTGGGGGGGTCCCAGGGCGAGCAGGCAGAGATGGGCTGGCTTGAGCCTGGTCCCCTGCTGCGTTCACGGGGGGAGCGGGTGCTCTGGGCGGGTCTGCGGATTATCATAAAGCGCCGCTGGGCCAGCTAAGGGTTGGGGTCTGCAGTCCGGGATCAGAGCCCAGCACTGTTACGTAGCAGCTTTCCTTTCCAAGCCAAGCACCTGCCTGTCTGCTGGGTGGACTTGAGGACACCGTCTCCGGGCTCCCTCCGAGCCTGGTTTGATTATCGATTGCCAAACAAACTCACAACGGACCTTCGGGCCCAATTCCTCTGAGCAGGACAGGGCCGGTGAAAAGCCACCTGGAGCTGTGAGGGGGTCTCACTTCCATCACTTAACTGTGCTTCTGTCAAGTGACAAAGCTGGGTGGCTCGTGAATGAGAAAAATGGGGAAAACCTCTTAAAACGCAGGTACCCCACGACATCTATCTTTAGTCACCCTATAAGTTATTCAATCTCAGGGATGCTAATGGATGTTCGGAGTTTGGAAGCCAATCAAAGAAACCTCCCTCCATGTGGAAGCCCTTGAAGTCTTGATTTACGGCCCTGGGCTGTGCAGGAGCGCCCAGCTTCTGCTGCTGATTGAATTCCACTGCCCATGGCCACTCCCCCCGCTCCCCGGGGTGACCCCTTCCCGGCTCAAGACGAGAGTGGGTCTGTCCAGGAGCCAGGGTTTCGGGGCGCAGAGGCGGCAGCGGGAAGTGGGCCCCCTTGCTCACCGTCCTGCAGTGTGGTTACCGCCTCTGTCTCCGCGCTGAAGGTGCTGTCCCCAATGTCATTGGTGGCCTTCAGGCGCAGCTTGTAGGAGGTGAAGGGCCTCAGCCTGAAACACGGAAGAGACCAGTGACCGCGGAGACCTCCGCCTGCCCGCGGGCCCGGGCGGCGGCGAGGAGCGGGCATTCTGGGGCCGGGGCTGAATCCCTCCGGGCAGCAGCGAGCCGGGCCCCCGGGACTGTCTGGGGAGCAGCTCCCCAACACCCGGCCCCGGCTCACTGGCCGCTCTGGGAGACAGGAGATTCCCGGGGCGGGGGGATCCCAGAACTTCCCAGCGGGGGGATGGAGCTCTCGCCTGGGGCTCCTGGGGGAGGGACGACCACTTCCCGTAGTCAGAGGCACCTGTGCACAGCACATCGCTGCTCTCTAGCAGCTCGGAGAACCTCTCAGCAGGAGCTAATCCCGCCGGCGAGGCACGCAGCATCCGGAGCGCGGAGGGCAGGCGCTCGCCCAGCCCACCTCCTCCCTCAGCCCGAGCGCTCCCTCGCGGAGCTCTGTGCCAGCCGGGGCCCGGCTCCAGGGGCTGCCCCTGCCCCCCTCCCCCCCATCCCGCTGACCGAGCCAGACGCGGTGCCAGCGCCGAGCAGCACAGCCCACGTAAGCCGCAGGGCGGCTCTGCAGGGTAGAGCCGTCACGATTCCCGTTTCACGGGGAGGGGGCAGAGGCCCTCGCCCTCCGCCGGAGGACGGGTCAATGGCTGGGGGGCGGAGGTTGGAAGAGGGGTCTCGTCTTGAAGTAACACTGCCTCCCACCTTAAGCAAGGCCAAGACAATGTTGGCTGTCCACGTGAAAAGATGTCCCCCTCGGCCCACGGATGAGGTTTTCGGGACATTAATGCACTCCTTGGTGCCACCACTGCAGGCTTCCCCTCTCCCTTCCATCCTTCCTCCCGCCCATCCATCCATCCATCCCCCCACCCACCCATCCATCCCCCCATCCATCCACCCATCCATCCCCCCACCCATCCATCCATCCATCCCCCCATCCATCCATCCATCCCCCCACCCACCCGTCCATCCTCCCTCCCATCCATCCACCCATCCATCCCCCCACCCACCCATCCATCCCCCCATCCATCCATCCATCCATCCCCCCACCCACCCGTCCATCCTCCCTCCCATCCATCCATCCATCCCCCCACCCACCCAGACGGTCCGTGTGCCCAGCGCAGAGCCGCACCGACGACTGAGGCTTCAGACAAACTCCGCCGTGTGGACGACACACAGACCTTCACCCCGTCCCCCGGCGGCGCTTCCCTACTCAGCCCCGGCACCCGGCTGGCCGGCCGGCCGCTGTCACCGCCCTTCGGGTTTTACTTCCAGAGGAGCAGATGAGGGCCCTGCGTCCTCCCTTCCCTCCCAGCAGCGGCTGTATCTCAGGCAGCGGCCCCGCTGTCCTCTCCGTTTCCCGGACCCGAAGATCCGAAGTGATTCTAGACGCTCCCTCCCCGTCCCTCTAGTCCAAACCATCTCCAAGTTTCCTCAACTCGGTCTAAGCACAGCCCTCCCTGCCTCAAACCAACCCTTCCCCTGGCTCTGATCCAGCCTGTAGACCAGTGGTTTTCAAACTGGGCACTGAGGAACCCCTGAGACTCCGAGGAACCCTCTGGGCTTCCAGGGCCTCCGTTCCCACTGCATCAACCAACAGCAGCTCCACTTCCATCTGGTCTGTAATTGGTTCTGGGTAACACTTTGTTAGAGAAAGGATTCTGCTTTTTGAAACACTGACAACCATTTCTGGAAACCATGATCAGAAAAGTTTTCTCTACCTCTGTTTTCAAATCGCCTCCTGCGTAAGACCGATGGCAGCGGTTCTCTGTGAGCTGACACCGCAAGGGCTGCTCCCGCTTCACAGCCCCCCAGAGCCGACCGCACCCTGCTGCTCGCTGGTCCGTCCGCGCCCCGATGCCACAGCCAGGAAAAGCGGTGACGGGCAACCCCGTCTCGGCCCTGGCTTTAGTGGAGACGCTTCCAAAGGCCCACCCTGAAGGACGGTCTGGTTTTTGGGCGACACCCGTTATTCAGTTAAAACAGACAAGTAAGTTCCCATCTGTCCCCAGCTTCCTAGGAGGGATTTCATGAACGGTGGAGGTGACCACGTCTTTCCTCCCCCGGCCTCCATCTCACCCCGTCTCCCCATCTGGGCTGAACAGCAGCGCCCACACCGTGAGGCTGTTGCCGGGATGAGTTCAGCAGACGGGCGGACGGGAGTCTGGCCCACAGCCAGCACTCGGGACAGAGCAGGGGCCGTAGTGCTCTTGCCCTGCAGGTGTCAGCTTCACCAGCCCCAGGCGATGCCTGTCCCCTGCCCACTGTCCCCTACACCCCGTTCATTTCCTCGTCTCCTCCAACACAATTTGTAATTAACTGTTTCCTTGACGACTGTCTTATTTACAAGACTCAGGACTCCTTGGGGACAGGGACAAAGGCCTCATTTATTGCCTTGTCCCCAGCACCAATGGCAGTGCCTGGCACCCAGGAGGTGCTCAGTGAATACCCGCATAAGGGATGAATGTCTGGGGTGACATTATCTGTCTCTGAAGTTTCTTGGGAGGGTTGAATAAGAGGACACGTGAATATCAGCACAGGTCCGGCACATGGTAGGTGCCCCGGAAATGACCCTTGTCTTTATATGTAGCACTTTTATTATCCAGTACACTGCCATTTAGAACATAGTAGTGCCTATGACTTATGACATTATATTCAGTACTTCACTGTTCTCTAATGATTTCGGAATCTGAGGCCGAAGGTCAAGCTATTTGAAGACCACCCTTTCTTTCCTGACCTCCGGGGTCTCCAGGAGTCGGGGGCACAGCAGGGGAGCAGTAAAGAAAGGCTGATGGCTGGATGACATCTGATGACAGGTCTGTGACAGATGGGCTGGGACGAGGAGACTGGGAAGTGGAGCCCCCGGCATCAGACCTGCGCTGTGCAGGCTCTCCCCCTTCACAGGACCGATGACTGTCCCCAGGAGTCTGAGCTGCAGGACTTACCCTCTCAGTAGGAAGCCCTGCCAGGTGCCTGAAAACAGGCAAAGAGTGACTCGGAGGCCGTGAAGGGAGCGGCCAGCTCATTGCCCTGGAGAGGTGACCACGGTTACCGTGGCCACCTCCTGGTCTCCATCCTCTGCAGGAGCTGCTCCTTTGGATTACTGGTCTACCTTCTACCCTGAGCACACCCTCATCGTCCCATCCACCCCAGCCCCTCGCTCCCTCCGGGCTCACCCCTGGGCACAGCAGGAGTCCATGACTACTTGACAAATGAATAAGGAACAAGCCCTCCGATTTCCCCCAGTTCTGCCCTCTGTTCACTCTTCCAGGCCTCCTTGAGCCTCTACTTTGGAGTCGGCCAAGCAGGAATTTAAATTCTGGCCCCGCCACTCCTAACTGGGGCACGTCGTTTAATTTCTCTGAGTCTCACTCAGTTCATCTATGAAAACAGAGGTAACGATACCCACGCTTCCAGGGGAAGTTAAATGACACAACCCACCTCATGAAGTCTGGCAATCTGTCACAGAGTAGGCGCTTAATAAATGTTACTTTCTCTTTCCTGTCTTCCCAAAGGCTGCCGGAGAGGGCAGGTTCAGAGGAACAGCAGGGCCCACGGTTACTGGACACACAGCCATCACCGGAGCCCACGCCATCACTGCTCTGTCCTAAAGGGACATCCAGAATGTCCACGTGGCTCTGTGCTCAGACCTCTTCTCTTCAGCCACACTGCATTTCTATGGGATGCAACCATCAACCAGAAACCGGTGATGCTGAAATAGGTCCCTCAGACCCAACCCCTCCCAGTGCCCTGGACCCACATTCACCAGAGGTAGGTACAGGCACGAGATGTGGATCGTTAAGCCTTTTGTTTTAAACTTGTGTTTAAACGTTTTATGTTTTTTTGGCCACTAGCAGACTTCATGCAACTGGCAGAAGTAAAATGTAAAAAGAATGTTTAAAAAAAAAGGAGAATGCAGCTGTCAGGACTATGAAGCAGGAAGGGAGATGACACGGTGGCAGTGTACAAGACGTCGCTTTGCCGGGATCCTGCCCGCGACATGTTTCCTACTGATACGGGAGGAACCATGCGTCCTGGTTCTGGCCCATTAGGAAACTGACAACAGTCTCTCCTGCACCAAATTAAACTGTCTGTCCTGAAACATGGACCTCTCCTTTCCAACGCGAAGTCCCAAGCACACCATTGGTCGGTTGGAGGCTCCTTGACAGGAGAGGCAGTTGGATTTTATTGCTCTTCTTTCTTTCACATGGTTACGCGAGGAGGTGGGGTTATTTACGGCCGAGGGCACATTCTAACCAAGCCGGGCGCCCAGCGCACTGGAGCATGCTGTACGAAGTAAGCTGGGCATCCTGGCCACGCTCACCTGGCACAGGAGAATCCTGGCCCGGGGGGTGTGTCCGCAGCAGAGTGCCTTCCTCTGCAGGGGGAGCTGTGCCTTGCGGGTCCCACGGCTGTCGTAAGGCTGGCGGACTCCGCAGGGACAGGCTTTGACTATTCTGGGGGCCTTGTTACTTGGCCGTCCGTTCACTGCTGTCAGTCACTGAGGCAAATCTTCGACCCGGAGCTGAGAGGAACCCCAGGATGGTTCCTCCAGCCCCGTGTTTCACTCCTCCAAGGCCCCGTGGCCACTCAGGGGTAGATGGACTGCTGAGAGCTTGGGGTGTAGATGAAAAACACTGTTCGCTACATCTGGACCCGCGTTAATTAGCTGGGTGCTGGTTTGCATCCGTGAAGCTCTGAGCTACAGGCCCAGCGAATGTCCGAACCACAAAGGGATCCCCTGCCCCATTCAGAGAAGCTGAGGCCCCTTCGCTGCTTAAGACGCGTCTGCTGCCCCACGCCCTCATCTGCACGACGGAATAATAAAAAGTCTGGTCTGTACCCCACAGGCCTCTCTCTCCACGTGGACGAGCTGTGGGACAACACGTGGGAATTGCTCTGGAACTGACGGAGGGCTGCGTGATGCTGAGGCAGTGACGGTGGCGATGACGTTGACGGCAGGGAAGACGGCGCGGGAGGCTTCACCACCAGGTCGCCGTGGGGAGCGTCTCGGAGGCGCGCGTCCTCACTGATGCCGTTCCAGCCTCATCTTCCCACCACGAGGAGGGCGGTTACAGCTGCCGTGACTGTCACTAGTGTTCTAAACCCCTCCTCGCCAGCAGACGGACCTGAACAAATGTCGCCTTTAAGTAGCAGGCAGTGACCTCGGCTCTTCCGGAAGCAGAACGTGTGCATGGGGACCGCCCATCCCTCATCTTCAGACAGAGCTGACAGCTGTTTGGATCGTGGGATGAGGGAGTCACTCAGACCAGGTATACCACTTGGGGTCCCAGGAGGCCGCAGCTCTAAGTGGTGAGCTGCCTTCCTTCCTGACCTGTGGCTGCCGCTGAAGGTCACCTCCAAAGAGGGCGCCCGTTCCGTGCGCCAAAGCAGAGCTGCCGGCAGGTCCCTGTGAGCCGCCCGGGCTGCTCATGGTCATCCCGTCAGGATGCAGGCTGGCCACACAGCCTCCCGGGCGGGCAGTGACAGTGGCCACCACCGTCCGGAGCCGACAGCACCCGCCGTGGGCACCAGCTTCACCCCCGTCGGTGCCGGCTCCTTGGACCAGGGGGCTGGTCCCCTTCTCCTTCAGCCCCGTTGCTGGCACATGTAGGAGAGAGTGACAGCGCTACGCTCCAACCCCAGCCCTGAGCCGTGCCTCCGGGGGTCTCTGAGGATGGCACAGCTCATGGTCTCTGCTCAGCGGACAGCAGACTGGTGGCCTTGCGAGGGGGAGGGCGGGGTGCCCAGGGGGGCCCACACGTGCTCCCTGCTGGCTGGGCAGGGCGGCAGGCAAGGTACCAAACCGACCTCTGACCCTGTTCCTCACCCGTGGAACTGGGATGGCAGTGCCCGGAGCTGTCGCGGGGATTCCACGAGGAGGTGGACGTGAATGCGGCACGGTACCCGGCACGCGGCTCGTTCTGAACGATGAGGGGACCTTGGTCCGCCTAGGAAACCATGGTCCTGGCCTCCTCCGTCCTCCTAGGAGGTCCTGGCAAGGGTTCTAGCACCCACGGGGGACAGTGGGACCCACTACTTAGTAGCCCCTCCCCAGCCCCGGAGCATGAGCCTGGCAGAAAGTGGCAACGCCAGGGCCGGGCGGGAAGTACAGTGAAGATGCCAAGGTATCTCCCCGGGCTGCCACCATCACCCTCCCAGGCGGGGGGCTTCCACGCGGGTGGACGTGAGGACGCAGGGCCCGAGGCCACTTCGTAGACCTGCCCGTCTAGACTGTTCCATCTGTAGGATTCTGGCAGGTGACGTAACCCCTCCCAGCCCTAGTCTCCTTCACCGTAGGAGGGGGGCGGCCGAGAGAAGAGGCCCAGGTTGGATCACGACACAGTGGGTCCAGCTGCGGCCGGCGGTGCAGCCCCTCCCTCCTGCCCGGCAGTTCACCAAACAGCTGGCTCGGGGTGTGGGGCGCTGCTCCTGCCCCATCAGCCATCACTAAGGAACGGCGGCCCCCAGGCGGGATCTGTCCACCTTGCTGACGCAGAGACAGCACAGAGAAGGGCCTCTCTGCGGCCTGTGACACGGTGACAGCGGCAGGCTGGGCTGCCCTCCCCGCCGCCCCCACTCCGTCCCTCCCGACTTCTGCCTCTCGGGCACTGGGGAGCGTCAGTCCCACTCCCGGGCTCAGGGCCCCACCGCCTGTCCATCTGTGCCTCGTCAGTCCCCGGGGCCTGGGGTGGGCAGACCATCTGTGCCGGGCTGCTCAGAAGGACGGGCGGGGAAGCGGCCCGGGTGGGCGTCTGGAAGCGGACGCAGGGTGCAAGGACTACCGGGTCCTGGCACGGGAGCGCCGACTAGAAGAGGAGACCTGGGCTTTCCGTGGCGCGTCTCCGCGTCCTGCACAGACTCCCTACTCAGTGGGCAGGAGCTGGCTGGGGAGGGCAGGGCCCCCATACCCCGGGGGAGGGTCCTCCTGGCCCTCTGGGTACCTTTCAACGGCACAGGCTGTGGCCTCGTGGCTGATGGACGAGGAGTAGGTCTGCCACTGTCCCCGGGGCAGCTCGCGCAGCTGCACCGTGAAGTACCGGATGGGGGAGGCCCCATCGCTGCCCGGGACCCACTGGAGCCACAGGCTGCGCGCGGTCACTTCCGCTTGGGGCACCAGGAGCTCCCTGGGGGGCGCCGGCCGCTCTGCAACCAAAAGAGGACAGATCAGGGGCACGTGAGAGGCTCGCAGTGAAATTAAGCAGGGGGAGGCACTGTGGCTGCCCAGAGAGTCGGCTGCATGGATTAGATGATCTGCAGACTGTTCCTGGTTCCGCAGGGATGTGAGGGTCTTTGACTTCGGCCGGCCCCCAGCTTGGATCTGACTGGAGACCCTGCTTGCTCTTGGAATGTTCCATCCTCAGAGCAGAGAAAGACAGACAGACAGACAGACTGGAGGTGAACCCACCCATGCTCCCCGACGGCACCGCCATGTAAGGCATCTTGAATGACACCTGGGTGCCCCGAGCATCTCCAGGTTCCTTTGGACTCTCTCCTGCTTTCTGATTTTGGGATGAGTGCATCTTTAACACTGATCTCCTCTCACTGGAAGTCGACCTGGGCCTGAAACTGTAAAGGCGTGTGGAGCAGGGGTGCCTGGGGGCTGTCACTGGCCACTCCGTGCCTGCAGGAATGGGGACTGGGACGCGGGGAGCGGGGCCGGGACCTGGCTTCTGAGTGGGGGTCGCTCGCCCGTCGTCGCCCTGTCTCCTCACCCCACTGATTTCAACAGAGAAGCCCCACAGAGGGAGGAGTCATTCTTTAACTGTTTATCATGAAGAGTATCAATTCTGATTAGAAGGTGTGGCATGAAGTAAAGCAGCAATTGATTGCCGGCCCCAGGTGATGGGCTGCCAGGGGCCCTTGCATCTAACTTAATCAGCATCCTTTGCTGAAGCACACACTTCGGCCAGGTGGTTTCTTCTCGCCCCGAGCAGCCTGAGTCCTGCCCCTGCTTCTCAGGCCCCTCCCGGACCCACTGGAAGGGACAAAGCTTCCCTGGGCCCCCTCTCCCTGAGCCACGCGGACCGAGGCCCTGCAGGCCCTGGCGGTGCAGGTGTTCCAGCTGTGAGACAGGGTGCAGGCGGGGGCACGTGGCGGGCAGGGGACAGGGCTGCCTCCTTAAGGGAGTTCACGTCAGTACTTGCACTCGGGTTTGGTTTAAGTCACATCAAACCCTGAGCAAAACCCTTTCCCCCTCCCTCAGAGGGGCTGCATGGGCTCTAAGGAGGATGGCAAGAAACAAGGCCTGCGGCTCTGAGCTGCCTGGGGGAGAAACTCAGCCCTGGCTGTTCCCCGCACACTGAAAGCGCTGGCCTGACCGAGTTCCGGTGGGGGGAACCTGCAGGAAGCTCCAGTATCGCGGGGGTGGGGGGGAGGAGAGGGGGAGGGGGGGAGGGGGAGGGGGAGGGGGAAGGGGAGGGGAGGGGGAGGGGGAGGGGGAGGGGGGGGGGGGGAAGGGGAGAGCTCTCTATCTTTGAACCTGGGAGGATCAGGCCTGAGAGCCCAGCCTGGGCGAGGGTTGGGCCGTGAGACCCGCTGTGCGTCCAGCTCCAGGTAGGCTCAGCGGTGCTTAAAGAACGCGCAGTTCGCGCAGCCACCCGCCCCAGGCACGCGGGACCTCCCCTCCCCCGGCCCGGCTGGGAATTGGGCCTCACGGTCTTACCTCTCTTCTCGGTGGTGATGACGGTGGCCTCCAGCGGCTCCCCCCAGCCCTGCCTGGTCTTGGCCGACAGCCGGAAGACGTACGCGGACTCCGGGGCCAGCTCAGTGGCCGTGAACTGCCTCACGGTGGCGCCGACCTCCACGGTGGTGAACGTGTTAGGGCTGCTGCTGGCCAGGCGGTAGGCGATCTGGTACCCTGGGGGGGCACGAGGGCGGCTGGTCAGCTGTGCCCTCACTCACGGGGAAGCCCCCAGTCCCGCCACCCGGGAAACCCTACAGAGCCACGTGTTTCTGTGCCGTTTCCCTCTCCCAGGCCAGCATCTGAGCTGCAGGCTGGGGCTCCTGGGAGAGAAGCCAGGCTCAGTGATGAAGGGAGGGCCTCGGGGCGCCAGGCCCCCTCTACTTCCTTCACGGAACTGGATGTGAAAACAGCTTCCTCTTCCCTGCGGTCCTCGGAGCCCGGAGGACCCAGGGAGCAGTGCGGACGGCGGGGGCTTTCTCTGTCCCTGCCCCCCGCCCGTCTTCCAGGGGCCCTGCCCTCAACCCCCAAGGGTCTTCTTGCCTGGAGCGCCCTTCTCCAGGGCTGCCCCGGAGGCTCTCACACCTGTGCTCAGACCACGTCTGTCTGTCTGTTTGCACACCCCGCTTCCTCCCGCCAGCCCAGCACTCCCGCCCCTCCCAAAAGCCCCACCCCTGCGGCTCTGAGCCGGGGCCTCCCCTGAAACAGCTCTCCCCACTGTCGAGGAAGCAGAAGGGAGTACATCAGCTTGGGGCAGGCCCCCGGCTCTGACCGTCTCTCAAAGTCCCCTGATCATCAAGGGTTCATGGTTGATCGGACTTCATTAAGGACCAGGCCTCCCCCAACAGGCCCTGCTGGGGCCCCTCTGCCCGCATCTGAAGAGGCAGAGCGGGCTTGCAGACCCAGCCCGAGCCTCCTGGGCTCCCAGACAACTGTGGTCCAGCCGCTGAGTCCTGCGCTAAGACCAGAAGTGGCGGTGCCGCGACCTCCACACCGCTAATGACAGCCAAGCCACTCAGTTCAACAGGGACCCTCAGGGGACCAGGGCAGCAGCGCTGAACCCAGCTCTGACTTCGCAGGGCGTCCCGTGGGTGTGACGGCCCCTGTGGAGATGGGCTGCTGGCCCTCGGGACAGGGCCTCTGGGCCTCAAGCAGCCTGCGTCTCTGTGGCCTCCTGCCCCGGGTGGGCATCCCTGCTCCTGCGGTCCTCCCACTCACACAGCCTTTGGCCCCATCAGTGGCCAAGCTTCCCGGCACCTGCCCGCCTGCGTAAGGAACCTCAGCCCGCCCGCCAGGTGGGGGGCCAGGAGGACGATCCCGTGGTGTCAGACGCAGAGTGTGCTCTAGCACTCAGTCCCTAACCACTGGGGGTCACTACCACGGCCACGCAGACGGGGGCCGGCAGCCCAGCCCTGTCCACAGTGAGCACTGTCACAGCGTGTCTGCAGGACCCTGGACAGGCTCTTACAGCTCTGTTCTGCCTCCGATGGCCATCCTCCCCGCCGTGGCGGCCAGCTGTCCCGGGGTGTCCTGCTGGACACCTGTCCTTTCCCATCCACTGACCGACGACCGGGGGCTCTTCTCCTGGACCTCCCCTAGCACCTCCCTCGCCCCTGCCTGGTCCTGGGGGAGGGGGCGTCTGGAGTTCGGGTGCATCGGGAGCCCAAGCCCAAGCTCTGAGACTGCCGGACACCTAGCGTCCTGAGAACGACAGCAATGTGGTCAGCGTGGCCACCGCGGCAGAGCCCTCCTGCTGCACGCCTGACGGTCCTCGCCCCCCGAGCCTCCGGTGGTCCTGCCAGGGAGCAGCAGAGCTCAGAAAGGTAAGCAGTCTGCCTGAGGTCACACAGAAAGTCACCAGCAGAGCTGGCCTGAGCCCTGCATCCGTCCGGCTCCAAAGCCTTCACTCTCCACCGAGTCACACTGTCCCGAGAAGCGAAAGCATCCGCCCCAGGCTCCCAGCAAAGGGAGTGGGGCCCTTGGTGTCCTGCCCCACGAGAAGAGCGTGTCTCCCAGGGACGACGGTGCCCCGGGAGCCACAAGATGTGGGAGCATGTGCCCGGGCTGCGCTCCAGGGTCCAGGAGAACGTGCCACTCCCTGTAGTCCGTTGTAGGTCCTGCTACTCATTTCCGCTTCACCGTTAACACCTCTGCGGTCGGCATTTGCTTTGTCAGAGTCGGTTTCCCTTCCGATCCTCCGGGGGGTTTGTGTCTGTTTTGGTCCTTCTGGTCCTCACCCCTGAGAGTCCCAGGTGATGCGATGAACTCGGTCCTCCGACTTTCGACAGCACCCGCTGGCTCCTCACCGTGACCCGTGGTGGAAGCGCTCACCTCCCCCTTGTCTCTCACACCATCCATCCTGATTAGTTACATTATTGCTTGTATTCTTCCCTGGCCTGGGCCTTTACACTTTAGATCCATTTATCTCTCTGTTATTTGATGTATTAACCCCCAGCTCTCTTCTGAAGCTCACCCACTGCTACGAGAGTGATATAAATCCATGTTTTTACACCAGCTCTGACCTCAGTACATCTACGCCGGCTTTTAGGTGTCGTATTGTTATTTTTATATTGTCAGGATTTGCAGGTGAAAAGCGACGCCCATGTTCGGCAGATTTCGAGGGGCACAGGGGGAGATGAGACGGCATGGAGGCAGCCTCTGTCTGAGGGTGGCACGGTCCGCGTGGGCACGTGGTTCATCCACAGAGTCTGCAGCAAGCCTCATGGGGGACTGGGGACCTCTATGTCTCCCTGGCCACTGGAGGAAAGTCTGTCTGTGCCTTTCGTACAGGTACGAAAGCAACTGACCAACGTCATTATCACACGCACATTCCCAAACTAAAGCAAGGAACTAAGGAAAGGTATTTTGCACAGGCAAACTGAACTTTACAATCCAGCACAAAGACTACACAGGCAGCAAAGACCCCCAATAAGAACATGATCAAACACAATACTTTAAAAACCTCAAGAGGGAGGCGTGGCCCAGGGTGAGTGAGTACGGCCATTCGAATACCACTCCTAGTGATGAAGAGATAGCAACCCTCCCCAGAGAACAAAGAGGTAACTTTCCGTTAAAAACAGATGAATGTATGTATGTCTGAGACCCGGGCCCTGTCTGCGTACACACTGAATTTCTGCATAGGACTGAGCTGACCAGGTTTCTTTTTCAGAGTGTGAGACAGCATGCCTACACCTGAGACGGCGGGACGAGCAGAAACCACCCGACCAGCACGCCCAGGCACCGGGAACACCGGGGCGGCCGCTGCCGTGCAGTTAACACTCGGCGTCCCGGGGGCCCCCGACACCCGTCAGGGAGCTCCCCTCACGACCCCACCGGCCAGCGTTCGGTCCCTTAACTTGTCCCTTCGTATTTCAGAGAGTCATGTGTGTCTCATTAAGACTCCTCATTAATTCAAATCACCTTTCACCTAGTAAGCCTCAATTAATGAGGCTGTATACACTTTTAGGAACAGGACACGATTACAGATGTGCTTTCTTTACCCTTTATTCTTTATGAGGTTTCATCTCTTCTCAGATTATCTGCCACTGGAGTTAAAAATCCTGGGATGAAACTCAGATTTTGTTCAAAGGTGCATCTTTGTGAGCTGGGATTCGGGAACAAAATGGGAACCGGTCTCCCTGAAGGTCCTCCCCTCCCCTCCCCTTCCTGGGCTGGCTCAGGTCTGCTCTCCATCAAAGGCTCCACCTCTGCCCTCCCCCACCCCCAGAGCACGACCCTAGGGTGACCCTTGACCTCGCCTCCACCTGGGCGGTGCTTTCCCATGGTCCCTCGCTCACTCCTTGTCCTCTCTCTTGCCAGCCTCCTCGCCATCCTGGCATTGGATGGTGTGTTGTAATGCTTCTAGATGGTCTCTTGTCTGTCTGTCTGTCTCTCAGAAGCCCCTGACCACGTAGCAGGATGTCGTCAGGAGACCCGGGTCCTAACCCAGTCTAGCTTTTCTCACCTCGGGCAAGTTTCAACTCTCGACTTTTTGTTTCTAGCTAAGAATAAAGAAAAACATCAGCCCCCGCTCATCAGGGCCCCTGTACTCCAGGTGCGTCACCCCTGCCATGTGCAGACCTCGTGGTGGTCTATGGTCCATGGTCCATGGGGCACATGACGGCGTCTCCATGTCACACCCGAGGATGGGGGCGCGGGGCACCCAGTAAACAGGACAGAGCTCCCTCCTGCTCTAAAATGATAGGATCCTGATGATGTCAAGGAAAGGGGGACAAAATAGAAAACAACTTGGCCACCCAACAGGATATTTTCAAGGTGACTGTGGAAGAGCGGGAGAAATCAGAGAGCATTCAGAAGCAGCAAGAAGCACGTCGCCCGGCCAGAGGCTGGACTCCAGCACGAACCCCCGTGGGCGACGTCCCTTCTGGAGGGGACACGTTGTTTCAGAAAGCAGCCGAAGAAATGGGGTGCCTGGAAGAGCCTTGGGGTGCCTGTGCAGGGAGGGGCTCAGGCGAGGGGTGGGTCAAGTCCCCCGCGGCAGGGCCTGGAGCCAAACCCGCCACGTCTGAAGGGGGGACAGACAGGTGGCGAGGAGCAGGCGGGCTCACCCACGGCTGCAGAGACCAGCCTTCGGCCCGGCCGCAGCCAGGGTGCTGTGCCGGCTGTAAAGGCAGGACACGAGGACAGTAAAGTGTGCAGCGGGACAGCACAGTGACACAAAGGATGGCTGCCCTGCATGTCCAGTCCACAGGCCTGCTGTGGGTCACCGTGGCCAAGCTGCCGGGAGATGAGCACCGAGCTGCATAGCAGGGTGGCAGGGGTAGAGAGGCTGGGGCTCTGCCCCACACGGGATGCTTCCCATTCGATGGGTATTTCTGCCTGAGCCCCGAGGGCTCCAGTCTACCCAGAGAACTGCATGAAATCTGGGCTGTTCTACCTGATCCGGGTCCCACATGGAGCCACTGGGAGAAAATTCCTCGGCCCGAGGGATATATTTGTATCTTCCTGTTATTTGCCCTAAAAGAGAGACAATATCCCTACTGTCCCCGTTCTGTGGTGTGTCGATAAAGATGAATACCTGCACCTCACCTTGACACGGATGTGATGAACAACGGAGGAGAGGCTTCTACACAGAAACAGCCAAGAGAAACAGCTGAGCGCTGGCTCGCACGTCAGGAACAAGGAGGGGAGAGCAGAGGGATGAGGGCGTTTGGGGGACAAGGCTCGTCATGTGATTCTGGGTCCAGGAAGCTCAGAAGCACGAGCTGAATCTCAGCGACGTGAGGTCAGAGGCCGCGGCCATGCGAGGAAGGAACAGGGAGAGGGGACCCACGGCGGGAGGAGAGGCGCCCAGAGCAGCCCACTGTTGAAGGTCACGGTGAATCGTGCTGACACAGGCATTCGGAGAAGCAAGGCCATGTACGAGCCGCGGGGCCCCAAGGCGAAGATGAAAACCGTGGGCAAGAGAAGCCTGAGCAGCTCAGAAGTGCCCGGGAGATGAGGAAACGTGGCTCGTCTAGAAAATCAGGACCCAGAGAGGACGAGGCTCCAAGCAGGAGGCAGGTTCCGGGCCGCCCGCGGGGGAGGCGCAAGCAGGAGAGTCTGAGAGACGCCGCGGAGGACGGGAGGCCTTGGCGGGGGCCGGCGGGGGCCGGCGGGGGTCTCAGCTGCCTCGGTTCAGTGAGCTGGCTGTCGAAGGGCCCCAGAATTATTTTGAGAGAATCGTGTAGACATTTTAGGTGGTGGCAGGCTTTTATAAAGACTGGATGCTTCCTGGGCAAACAAAAGGCGTCGATCTGAGAGTCGCCTGTGCAGTGACCATCCCCGGGGCCTCGAGGCCAAGGCCACGAGTGGGGTCCGGTGCTGCCGGCCCCTCTGCAGGCGCTGTCGGGGGGTGTGTGGCTGGTGACAGCCCCACCAACGCCCATTCGTGCTTCGCAGAACCCACAGCAGCTGAGTCTCCCTGTGGGCAAGCGTCAGCCTAGCCCAGATGCCACCCGGCTCGCTGGTTTTACGGCTTATCCGTTTGAGGGCTGGGGGCAGACAGATGCAACAGTGGAGGAAACGATGCATTTGCGAACTCGGATCGTACTCAGTCGAGCCCCTAATTCCCAGCAGAGTTCTCGCTCACCCTCGTGTGATAAGCTGAAGGTCAAGGTGCAGCCCTCGTGGGCAAGCTGACTTCTAATCGGCGGAAGGGGAGGGTCTGGCGTGTCTGGCAGGGCGGACCCGCGTGGGTTTGAAGAGCACGTGCATCACTTGAGCGTAACAGCATTTGAGGGACTGTGGGGCAGCTGGCAAGTGGGGGAGGGATGGCCGCTCTCAGGTGGCTCCCACCACGCCCCCCAAAGCAAGGCTCTAAATGCCGCCAGCTCTCCCGGGTAAAACACTGACACAAATAAGCAAGTGTTTTTCCTTCTAGGCGCCTCCAGTGTTTCACGCTGTTAATCTCTTTTGGAAGTGCAAGAACATGCTTTGGTATAGATTACAAAAGCACTCGCTGCAGAGGTGGTTATGTACTCAGAAGGCCACGCCATCGGAGCGGGAACACTGATTCAAGGCCCCTGGATGCAAAGTGAGTCTCGAAGAAAGATGTTTTCCTTTGTCCCCTGTGGACACCAGTCTGAACCTTTAGAAATTGTTTTCCCGTCTTTCCTACAGCATCTACCATTTAGTGCGCTGGCTGTAATGATATCCAGGTGACAGGTTACCCAAGACAGCGTTCGTTACAATGACCACTCAACGCCATTACAGCCACGCAGGCTCACGTGTGATGTCTCCCGCTTTGGAGGGACGCGGAGCACTGTTTCATTTAGCCTCTGTTTGGCCACGGTTGGAACCGTCAAAGGATTAAAGTACGACCCCCTCCTTACCTGGAGTTTTGTGATTTTTCAGTGACCCCCAGGGACTACAGATCCACACCCAAACTTCTCAGTGCCTCGGGGGTGTCCTGTAACCCAGCCCCATGCTGCCTTCCAGCATAAACCCTCCGTTCCAGCCGCCAGCGTGGCGGAGAGCAAAGCCGTGCCACACGCCCTTGGTGGGTGCGGAGTAAATACTGAGTGTAAATACACAGCGATGCAGAACACCCCCCCGGTCCGAGAGAAGGGGTGAGACGCCGAACGGCCACAGCGTTCCAGCTGGCGCTGGCCAGGCACTTGCTGGGAGGCGGGCCCTGTTCTGGCTTCTCTGTGCACCGCGTACTGGCCCTACCAGGGAGGTACACGCCGCCCCCTTTGAGGGTGGGGAAGCCCAGGCACACGGAGACTAAGTGACTGGTGTGAATTCACTCGCCGAGGTCGGCGCCCGGCCACGTGGCTGCGGGGTTGCCCCCTCCACCCAGCCTGTCCGCCACGCAGGGTTTAAAACACAGGGGAGGCTCAAAGGGGGCAGCCCATGCTGCGTCTCACCCGCTGCAGCCCGAAGAGGCTGGGCCGCGCGCGACCCTCTGTCGTGCCACACCTGCCCTGACGTCCCCGCGGACACGACGCCCGGCCAGTGCCCGTGGTGGGGCTTCAGGCCATGTCACTGCGAGTCCGGGGTGGGGAGGGCCGTCACTTTTTAAAATAATTAATTAATTAATTAATTAATCTTTGGCTGCGTTGGGTCCTCATTGCTGCGCGGGCTTCCTCTAGTTGCGGTGAGCGGGGGCTACTCTTCGTTGTGGTGCGTGGGCTTCTCGTTGCGGTAGCTTCTTTTGTTGGGGAGCATGGGATCTAGGTGCACAGGCTTCAGTAGTTGTGGCACGTGGGTTCAGTAGTTGCGGCTCACAGGCTCAGTAGTTGTGGCGCACAGGCTCAGTAGTTGTGGTGCACGGGCTTAGTTGCTCCATGGCATGTGGGATCTTCCCGGACCAGGGCTCGAACCCGTGTCCCCTGAATTGGCAGGTGGATTCTTAACCACTGCACCACCAGGGAACTCCCGAGGACTGTCACTTTAGAGCAAAGAACGGAGGGACCCTGGTGTGCTCTGAACCCCAGCAGAGGAGGCCTGTCTGCACGTGAGAGTGACCGCTCGACCCACCAGGAAAAAGCCAAACAAACAGATTCGATGACGTGAGCTTTTAAAGTTTATGTGAAAAGCACTATAACCAAAACTAAGAGGGAAAACTTTGGCAACAGATGTGACACTTAATATTCTTAGTGATCATATGGGCTAATATTTACTGAACTGAAGGTCCTGACCCCAGAGCCAGGCCTCCAGCCCAGATGCGACCTCAGGGCCAGGCCGCTCAGCCACTGGGTCTTTATGTTGCTGCCAGTGTGTAAAGAGTATGTGAAAATCAACAAGGAAAGGGTGAGTCCCCAAGAAACAATGGTCAAAGGGCCAATGTTATGGGCCGAACTGCGTCCCCTCCCCAGATTTATATGTTAAAGTTCTAACCATGAGCACCCGAGAATGTGATTGTATGTGGAGCTGGGGTCTTTACAGAGGTGATTAAGGTAACGTGAGGTCATGTGGGTGGGCCCTAATCCAATAGGACTGGTGTTAGGGAAAGGAGGTCAGGACACAGACACATGCAGAGGGCAGACCATGTGAGGACACAGGGAGAAGACGGCCGTCTACATGCCAGGGAGGGAGGCCTCAGGAGGAACCAACCCTACCAACACCTGGATCTTGGATTTCCGGCCTCCAGAAGTGACAGAAAATAAATTTCTGTTGTTTACACCGCCCACTTTGTGGTACTTCATGCAGTCCTAGCAAACTAATACAGGACATAAACTGGAAATTCCCAAGAGGAAGAAAAATACTTGTGGCCAAGAAACTTTGAAAATATCCCCTCAAAATATAAATAGTATACTTTACCTATCAAACTGGCCAAGTTAACACCCAGTGCTGGTGAGGGTGGGGTGACATGGGCTAATTAACACAGTGTTTCTGAAAATTTGAAATGTGTGTGAAGATCCTTAAAAATGTCCTAACACCTGCTCTGAGTTATTCTACTTCTAGGACTATATCCTGAGGAAATCACCAGAAATGCTACAAACATTTACCTCTAAGGATGGTAGTCTCAGATGAAAAGCCTTCCTGTCATTTAAAAATAATAAATATGAGTAAACTATTACATATAGAATGGATGAACAACAAGGTCCTATTGTACAGCACAGGAAACTATCTTCAATATCCTGTAATAAACCATAATAGAAAGGAAAAAAATAATAAACATGATATTAAGTAAAGGAAAGCTTCTAAGTGCACCGTTGAACTGGCAAGAGGGAAGGAGAAATGGTAGGGATTGGAGAGGAAACGGGAACAGCATTTCAGAGACGTTAAGATGCCCAGGGCAGCCCAGGGATAAATGAACAAGGAAGGCCCGGCTCATCTGCTGTCGGGGAAATCCAGCATAAAACCACAAGGAGACACCACTGAGCCTTCCAGGATGGCACAAAAAATTAAAGTCTGAGTCTACCAAGTGTTGGCAAAGGTGTATCAAGCGATGGGGACCCACGTGCCTGCTGATGGGAGTGTAAACTGGGGTTACCACTTAGGAAAACAGTCTGGCGTCACTGTGTAAAGTGGAAAATGTGCAGACTCTATGACCCAACGAGGCTGTGCCTAGGTGGGCACAGGTGCACCAGGAGGGGAGCCTCCGAATGTCCACGTCAGAGAACAGAGGCGTGACCTGCTGTACGCAGGATTAGACCACCAGGGAGCACGTTGATGCCGCCATAGAGACAAGCCAAGATTCACAAGGTGGAAAGAACAAGCAAGTCACAGAAAAATATGTAACGGGAACTTATACAAAGTGTATAGCGTGCAATGCTAACATTAAGTTGTTTGGGCTTCAACATAACACTAGTACAATCGTAAAGGAAAAGAAAGCAATGACAAACACAAAATTCAGGGGCGTGTCTACCTCTTGTTGGGGTTTCAACGGTACTGGTGGCGTTCTACGTCTTCAACTGGGAGCAGAGACATCTGTATCTTTTTATTATTCACTATAACATAAATACACTAGCATGAAGAGATTCCTTTGTAAGTATGAACTATTTTATAGTTCAAATACTAGAAAATGACTGGGAGAAAAGAAGTTGACATTATTTTTAGGTGGTGGAATTGTGGGTGATTTCCATTTTCTTCTTGTTACTTTTGTGAATTTTATTTAAGAATTTTTTAGTGAATATGCTATTTTTATTTTATAGTTGCCCTTTTTAAATTATAAAGTATTTCAAACATGCAGAAAAATACTTGGAATAATATAGATCACACACCCATGTATTCATCACACACTGAACAAATCTTGAGATTTTGCCAAATTTTTATGTTTTGTTTTTGTTTTTATAAGAGAGAAAATATGACAGAAAAAAGTTGAAGCTATTCTGGTGGTCTTATTGGATCCTCTTCCTCAAAGGTAACCCCTATTCTCAACTTATTGCAAATTCCTGCCAAGTTTTTATACTTTTACTATATACGTGTAGTCATAAATGATACGTGGTAATGTCTGTGGAGCGCTTAAATGTAGAGACATTCTTAAGCTGGATATATTCTTCTGCAACTTGCTTTTCTTCACTCAACAGATGTTTGTGAGACTTATTCATGTTGACACATGTAGGTCTTGTTCATTACTTTAATTGCTACCGTGATTTCTGCTGTAATGAATAGCCTGCAATTTACCTTTTCATTGCCTTATTGATGGACATTTGGATTGTTTCCAGTTCCTTCTTTTTTAAAATTTTCTGTTCTTTAAAGCAGCTCTGCAGTGGATCTCCTTGTGCGTTTCTTCCTGTGAACAGGCGTGAGGATTTCTCCAGGGTTAAGACCCGGAGGGGGAGCAGCTGGGGTACGAGGTGCACCCATGCCCGGATCGCCCCACTGCAGCTGTGCCAGGTCACGCTCCCAACAAGAGTGTGTGACGCTGCGTCCCCAAACCCTCCCCTCTGCTGGGGATCGTCAGACTTTCTGTGGTTCTAAACTGGATGAATGTGAAACGCTATCTAAATTATCTGCATTGTACACGTGCTTTTATGGTCAGAAAAACTGATGTTGAAGACACCCTTAAAAGTAGGTGACACGATTCTAAAGTGAGCCGCCGGTCTCCTGTGGACGGAGGATTCGTGCTGTGACTGTGAGCGCAGGTGCTTTGGGAGCAAAGAGGAGAAGAGCCCAGCCCAGGTCGGGATGGGCGAGGGGGTAGGCCGCAGGCAGAGATGCCACCTGATGTGACTGTCAGAGGTAGAGCAGCGGCCCGGGGAAGGGGGTCTCTCCTGGTAAAGAGCCAGGCGAGTACCACGGCTCAGAGCTGGTTGGGGCCGGAACCTCGCCATGTCGGCAGGGAAGCCCTCGGATGAGCACGTCAAAGCCACAGCAACAAAACCAGAGCACACGTCTGTCTGTGCGAAGAGGGAATCCCACGTCAAGGGCACACTTTCCTTCTGCACATCCCCGTGGAGTCCTGCTGTCAGAACTAATTCTTATCGGCCCAGGAAAGCTGCGGAGAGCACAGAGATGATCCCAGAATCGGGACGAGCCGGGGTGTCAGCAGAGGCGGTGGCGGGGACCTGGGGCAGCAGGGACTCCTTCTCCAGCAGCCGGGGCCCCCGCTCCTCACAGAGAACCCCGCTCTGGAAGGCTCCTAGGGCTGGAAGTGACAGGTGGAATTTCACATCTTGTGCTCTGAAAATGCTTCCTGCTCCACAGCGTGCTGGGGCATCCCCTGGGTAAACAGGCGGCTCGCCCTGCTTGCTCCAGGGAAGGCTGCAGGCTGGGCGCTGAGCCGGGGGCAGGCCCTGCCGGCGCGCGGGCTCCAGGAAACCCGGCGAGTAGCGGCTCCGCAGAGCACTCCCGCCCCAGGGCCTGAGACCGGCCTGCAATGGTCCCCCAGCTGGCGGGAGCCGAAATGCACACTGCAACAGAGCCTTCTCCGGCTGTTTATTGTGATTTTAATAGCAAGAACCTGCAGTTCCAGAGGTCACCTAGTTCAGAAACACTGTCGTCACAGCAAAGTGGCTGCAGGAACTGCAGAAGGAAAGAGTGGAGCCGAAGGGCCCCTGGCCTGCTGTGCAGATGACTTGGGAGCCCCAGGCTCCGTCTTAATGAAGCCGGAACTCAATAAATATCTGCCTTTCTGTTCACCCTTTTCACGGCTGCCAGATATTATCCAAAAGACATATCCGATCGTGTCACTTCGCTGCTCAAGGTCCTTGGGTGACTCCCAATGGTCCTCAGCACAGATTTGCAAATTTTTTTTAAAAAATGAAGTGAAACCCTTTTCTAAACCAAATCTTATAATCCTCAGCTCAAAAGCAGGTCTCTGTGGTGCATTTTACTGCTGTTTGTAAGCCGTGTTTGTGGTCCTACTGTCAATCCCCGGTACCCAAGCAGGCGTAGGCGGGGTCTGCCGAGGGTGGGCAGGAGGTTAATACCGCATCTCAGGTCTGGCCTGTGTCGGGTGCGTACGCCGGGCCTCATGCCTGGCCTTTAAAGGCCCACTTTGCAAGGTCTGGGCCTCTGGCCCCTCCTGCACGCGAAGCACGGCCTTCCCAGCGGTTCACAGCCCGGCCCAGCCCACGTCTCCCTCCGGGAGGTCTGTGCTCCCACAGGCAAAAGGCAGCGCTCCGTTCAAGGATTTGGAAACCACTTATGCAACCAAGCGGGATCCTACGGGGCCTTCCCAGGATGGACCCTCCCCGTACCCTCTGCTGCAGCTCCTCTCTGAGGCACCCAGATAACAGTGTCTGATGCGCTTACCCCGAGTTGTTTTACAGACGCTCAAACCTCCACCACATGGAAGACGTTAACTACTCGATGACCCTGAGCACGTAACGTAGCCCCCAGACCTCCTGGAGGCTGAGGATTGATCACGTGAACCCCTGCGACACTGCCCTGTGACCTCACCATCAACCACTCAGAGAGCTGCGCGTGAGCCGATCACACACCCCGCGACCCCCCTCCCTCGCCTGGCCTTTAACAATGCTTTGCTGAAACGCTTCGGGGAGTTGGGGTGTTTTGAGCACCAGCTGCCCTGGACGCCTTGCTTGTTGCCCTGCAATGAAGGTCGCGCTTTCCTTCACCGCAACCTAATGTCAGTAGATTGGCTTTACTGGACGCGGGCTAGCGGACCCAAGTTGTGGTTTGCTATGACTCATCCTCAAGATAAAGCCCGACCATGCCTTCCGCCCACTGAGCCCCCTGGCCCAGAAGGCGCGGCTTGCAGGGCGTTTCCTGGAACCCCTACCGCATTGCGACCACGTGGTAGCGTCGCTGGTGTCTACCCCACGAGGACGGCCCACCTGCATCTTATTCACTCCTTACCTACCACTCTGAGCACGAGCCCTGGCATATCCGAGGCCCTTAATTTGTCCTGGTGAAAGGGTGAACAAATAAAGGGGCTGATGATTTTTTAAAATAAAATTTGCTGCCTTTGGGAAACTAGGACAAATTAAGGCTTTTCATCAAAGTTATCAGAGCTGGTGCTCTGAATGAAAAGTTCAGAGTAAACCATTTCCCTGAGACCTAAGCATGCAGTTCACTCGGGAAACTTCCTCAAAGGGTTAGGTGCAGGCCCTGCAGCAGAAGACAGACGTTTCCGGGACTTCGGAGCAAAGCCCGGGAGTGAATCTTCTATGAAAAACAAGCCCGTGGTTTTCCAAACACACATCAGAATAGCTGGGTTATTTCAGAGCGGACGGAAGGTCAACTGCAGATGGTACTGCCACGAACCACGAACGAACACGAAATTCTGGGCTAACAAAATGTAAATTTCATTCTGCAAAGAAAGCTTAGCGCAGGACACAGTTAGAGGGCTGCAGTCTCTCAGTTCAGAAGATGCCAGGCTGCTGTAGACAGGATTTTTTCTTTAACCTCTCAGACACCTAATAAAAATAGACGAAATCGATCTATTTGTTCTCGCTCTCTAAGCTGTGATCCCTTCAGTCACTGCCGCTCCCTTACCCAGAATAACGCCGTTGGGCTCCTCCGGCGGCTGCCACACGATCCGCACAGACGTGAGTCTCACCTCTGGGAACACAAGCCTCACGGGTGGGCCTGGGGCTGAAGGGAAAAAAAGACCGGAGATCCAGGCACCGCTGGGATGTCATGTGGGAACACGACGGGGCCTCATGGGGGAGGATTCTGCGGGCTGGCCGAGGGCAGGCATGACTGCCGATGACACCATTCATGGGTGAATTCCTCTAAGTTCTGGGAGAGTGACTTTTGGAATCTCTGTGTGTCTCCCTAACGATTCTGAGGAAACGCCTCATTTTGAATCCAGCTCGTCTGCTTTCCAAGCAGCGTAAGCAGTGCCCATGAGCTATGCTGCGAGTCCTGTGAGCGTGTCACCTAAGGCTAGCTGCCCAGTTGTTAAACAGCATCGTAGAGGGTACGTCAAGTCACAGGAGAGACTTCACCAATCTGAGCTGATTCCTCTCCTGGGCTGGACATCCACCAAGCAGGTGTCAGATAAATAAGGTGGCCGAAGGTCCCTCCCACCTCCAAATGGAGGTTACAATTATTGACCAAGTAACATGGCTATAACCAATGATTTTTCTCTTAGGCACACGACCCCTCTCCTGCATTGTCCCAGAAAATTAAGAGCTGATGTCCACAAACACACGTAATAGTGCTTCTGTGTGGTCTGGTGCACCAGTAATTCAAAAAGCAGCTACGTATCCCGGCACCATTGAATAATAGGGTCACGGCCATCGTAAAATATATTTACTTAAATGGAGAGGCGAGTAAGTGTGTGGCCAGCATGGGAACTTCTCGTTGGAACTTAAGAACTGACTGGTTCCCAGGTAGGAGGAAATGAGCACGCCGCAAGCAATACAAAAATAAAATGACGTGCGTTACAGTCATTGCAGGGCTGCTGAATTCCGCCTCGAGCTATTAAGTTGAGAACAGTATTTTAAATTATAAACACGTGTTATGACCCCTGTGTTCGGGTGAAATAAATGAAAGAAGGAGGCCACGGGCTCACACACCGGGACCAATTCACGAATAGGGAACTCTGACGTCTGTCTTCTGTGGTTTCTGCCCCCTCGCTGTCCCCCAGGCTGATCATTTGTATCACAACGAAATGAGGGGAAGGAGAAACACATTTATATCGGGATTGTGAGAGAAAAAGAGAAATCAGTCCATGACGCCCCAGCCTATACTTTGGGAAGAAACCATGATAACTGCCCGAGTCTGAGGAACAGTTACTAAAAGCCCCTGTTACTTTTTATGTGTGTGGCCCTCGACAGACCACATAGTTTTGCAAAGACATGACCTTGAGGTCACACGGTCCCTCTCAGACCCCAGCCACCCTGAGACCAGCTCCCAGGGAAGGACCAGGTTCAAGGCGCCCCCTCTTCTGACCCAGGGGAGGCCCAGCTACGGGTGTCCCCCAGGAACACGGAGAGAATGTTGTCAACTCAGCGGTCAGAGTGCGTTGGGGGGTTGATTTAATTACTTCAGTAAAGATGCTTAAGAAAATCTATGGGTGTTTCACTTCTGTCAGCTGCTTCTGAGGCTGGGTTTTTTTGGGGGGAGATTGGCATTCTCCCCCAGAATATTCATCACAGTCTATTTAACGAAGATCATGTAAAGGAGCTAACCTTTAAGTGTTTGACATCTGCAAAGTGGAGAAACGTATTTCCTGATGATTTAGACAATGCCGTCAAGGTGTACTTGTTACTGCGGCTGCGAACCCCGGGTATCCTGGGAGCCCGTCACACACCGCGCTCTGTGGGGCCTCTAATGATCCCTTACTATGCAAACGAGAGCGGGAAGCCCAGAGAATCTAGAGTCGAGGCACGGGGTCTGCAGTGGGGTTTTTCAGCCAGGTTTGTGCCACCACCACCAGGCCTTAGGTTTTTCTGGCCCAGCCTGCCCGGCCTTTACTGCACTGCCTACAGCAGAGCTACGATGAAATTGTGCTCAGGCTGATAATCAGGCCGTGAACATTCACTCCGGCTGAAACTGGCCATAGAAGCGCTCAGCGACCAGAAAACAACTTTGTTTTGTTTTCCTGTGCTGAAACGAAGAAAAAAGAGTGTTTTGAAAATTAAGTTAAAAATGACAACCATCCAAAGGGTTTGGATGGCGACAGCAAACCTGGGAGACGGGCAAAGGCGCAGCCGTCGACGTACCGTCATCTTTGGTCCGCTCCAGGATGGGGGGCGAGCTGGGGACCCCGTTCCCGATGCGGGTGAAGGCCAGCACCTGGAGCTCGTACAGCACGAACTTGCCCAGACCCGCCAGGAGCGCGGACTGCGTGTGGTTCCCTCGGACCACGTGGCTCCTGGGCTCAGGATCCAGATCTCTGGCGCGGAACAGGATCTGAGCATGACACACAAGGGGGGCGGTCAGGAGGACGGTGTGCAAGGAGGGGCCTCGGTGGGCCAGGGTCTCAGGACCACGCGGCAAGGACCAGGCAACTGAGGGTCCTCCCCCTGGGCAGCTGTGTTGAGGGCTTAGGGATCTAATTCCTATCCGCTGGCATTTTGGGGGAAAGATGGAGATGAAGCAACCGGACTCCAGACTGGAAGGCAGCTGGAGCTGTGCCCCAGCCACGGCCAGGCTGGGAGAGCCAGACGCCCCGCTGTGATTCACAGGGTTTCAGGTGCCCAACGGCAGCCACTAGAACCAGGGCTCGCTAGGAACACGGAGACATTCTGCTTCCTGTACAAGCAGCCAGCAGCCACTCGCTTGCCCGGCTTCTTGGGAGGTTAGGCTCCTGCCTCAGGAGACCTGTGCTCTCCCCCTGAACCCGAGGCCCCGCCCCTGGGCTATTTACTGCCCACGCCGCAGACACAGCACCCTGAGATGCCCCCTCCACGGCCCGCCTGTTCCTCCTTATTCCCTAAGCTCACCCTCTCGGAACTGGTCCCTAAGATCAGGGACCAGAAGGCCGTAAAAGAGGGGGTCATCAGGGAGGACTTTGAAAAGGGCTTGGCGAGCGCTTTTCTCCCGGGTCCAGGTAGGGGGTGTGGAGTGCTGGTCACTGAACCCACTCAGGGGGATCGCTATGTCTAAAGGGGCCAGAAGGGAGCCATCAGAATGCCGGGGT